>NC_039366.1:66775511-67109128 GCF_003573695.1 Papaver somniferum | reverse complement strand
ACCACCCTGTACGACTAAACAGGGATGGTAAGTCTTTTGATTGCGAAAGAAAAGGGTTGTTACGTGGATTCTTTGAAATCATAATATCTCAGGTCTTTATTATAGCATCCCGAGTTATGTGTGTGTGATTCAGAGTTTGAACGTGTTCTGTGCATGTTTGTTGGCTCGAGCAACAGTTTGGAGCGTGGCAGAGATAAATAAGGAGAGTTTGCAGCTGTAAAACGCGTACATGAGAAGAAAAAGGAAGGAATATTTTCCCGTGTCTGGCAGAGTTATTGGGAATTATTCCGGAGTTATTACAGTGATTCTGAGGCCCTGTCGAGTATTTATAGAGTTTTGGAGTATCAGAGAAGTTTATGGAGAGTTAGGGGACGAAAAATGGTGAGAAATTAGAGTTGCAGAGCTTGTCTCTGCTGCTGCCATTGAAGGAGAGAACAAAGAATATAAGACCCTTATAGACAGTCGTTTTGCTACAGTGTCAACGACAGTTTCCATTTATCGTTCTCTGTAACAGTTGTGTTTGTAACAAATATAATTGTTACAAACCCGGTTTTAATCAATTTTTCTCCCATTTCATCATTTGTAAACCACCTTTGAGCAATAAAAATGAATTTTGAGCGTGTTTCCAATTTGATGAGTTAAACCCAAACACTGGGACAACGGAGGAAGCGACTTTTCATGATTGTGGTAAATTAATTAATTCTTTTATTGACTTTTTTCATAGATTTAATTGATTTATAATTTCAATTAATTACTTGTTATTTTTTCTGATGTCGCATGCTTAGTTTCAATTACTTTTGATGCGTCATGCTTACAACTTACAACTAATGTTTTATGAAATTTAATTTTGGCAAAGAATTAGAGTCACAACTTCTTTTGTTTGAGGTATATTATCTAGAGTTAATGACTGAACCATAAGAACATGAAAAGTAGTGAAATCTTACGCCCAGTGTCTTTTCATCCTGTGACCATTTTTTTATATATATATTCTTATTTTTAGTATTTTTTATATATAAGTCTAAAATAAATCTCAATAAAGTCTGAGTGAACGACAACCTTATTTACCACTATATAAAATTCCATCAATTTTTCGTGCCGCCGACGCGGACTTGTTTTTAGATTTGTTTTTTGGGTTTTATTTTATTTTTATTATTTTTGTTCTTTTTTATGCGTTTTGGTATTTCTGTTTGCTTTCAGACTTGGAGCTAAAGAAAAAGAGAAGTACTGCAAAGAAAAGCAAATCCAAAGAAGGAAAGAAAAGAGAAATCCAAAAGGTGTGAAGAAGAATATTTTTGTATATAGTTATTTCATTTTTATTAGATTTTATTTTTAGAAACTGTAATTAGGATTTTTTTTTTTGTATTTTTTTTTATTTATGGACTTTATTTTTAGACTTTTGGACATTTTTTTTAAAAAAAAAACTAAAAAAGGGTTAAGTTAAATAAAACTGCTGCAGGGGAGGACGACAGTTACGATATTGTCTCGACCCCTCAGGTTCGTACACTGACATATGAGTCGGTGGCCTGAGTTGACTTCAACGGTTCATTGCCCATCGTGGTACGGTAGGTAAGACTTTATCCACCCACGAATCCCCTGTCAGTGGGTTTTATTTTGTGTTGAGACTCTGGATGTCAAACCGGTATAAGAATAGCCAATACAATGATTATCCAACTGAACAATATGGACATCACTCTCTTTATGACTATAATGTAAATAGTGGTTGGGAACGCCAAACTTTTGAAGGTTATGGTCTATACCATGGCGAGCCCAATTACTATCCACATTCCACCGGTCATACGAGAAAATTTCTTGTAATTCCTCTCCCCTGTATGAGGCACGTAAGATACTTGAGTCAACACGTAAGTTACTTGAGTCGACACATAAGTTAGCGGACACAAATGACTTACTTATGGACGAAAGAACTGTAACAATGAGTGAAACTTCTTTAGAAGATAACCTCAGGAAGTTGGCTGAGTCAACATGTGAGACAACACGTGAGTTTTCTGAGTCAATACATAGGTTTGAATTAGAGACGGAAGAAAGAATTGCTCGAATTACTCTTGATTGCCAATACATTCTTTCCAATATCACCCGTGAAAATGAGGACAATTTTTATAATCAAGATGACGAGGTTAGAATTGATAACACAACTTGTTTAGATGAGGTTCGATCATTTTCATCTTATTATAATGATGATTATGATGTGGACAATGTTGATGAAGAACCTGAATTTTTTAGGCATAGTGATCAGGAATTTGTTACTCCAATTGAGTTTTATAATGATAGTACTATTTTTGGTTTAAATCCAAATAATTTTAATAATTATTCACCTATTCAAAAGGATGAGGATTTGACTAGAAATACCCCTGTTTTAGACGATGTAGTATTTCCTTTTCACGAAGCCAATGATGGTTTAGAGGAACGAGTTTATTTTGAGTCTATCGATTTAGAAAAAATAGTCTTAGACAAAGAAAGTGAACTCGTAGAGATGAGTGAGGATGAACCTGACTTAGAAGAATCAATTGACCATTTCCAGGAATCTAATGACCTAGAAATTAGGGAAGTTGTGACTAGTCTTTCTAGAGACACTGAAAACTCTAAGTTCGGGGGTGATTATCATTCTCCATGTGATTTAACTCTTAGAAAGGTCCCTCACTTGGGACTTCATATATGCCGCCTCAACCATTGTGCCATATTACTTTCATACTAGCTCTCTCAAACCTAATAATTTCCAGGAAGAAGTTCAGTTGTTAGAAACCCATCCTCTGGTTGATGTAGTTTACCCAGGCTATGATACCCAGATTGATTTTGTTTTCGCGCCAAATATTTTTCTTTCAAATGTGGGAACGTATGAGTTTGAAATGTGTCAGTTATTAAGTTTTAAGACTAAGCCTAAGTACTTTAGAAGATTAAAATCGACGCATTTGCCTAAGATTGACCACCACTTTCATCGCGGTCAATTGTGTAAGTCAAAACTAATTGTCTTTAGGGATCCGCAGTTATTCAGGTTATTGTTATGTGCTTTAAAGTTTTTACTTGAGTTTTCCAGAATCTAATACCTAAACTAAATCTTAGCTTTAAGGAATTCCAGCACATGAAAATATTTTATCTAGACCCTTTCATAGAGCCTGAACCTTAACCACAGCTAGATGTAGTTGTCTTAAACAGGAAACTAGACAAGGGTGTTCTTTATTTGTCAATTTTATGTTGCTGATTCCTTTTATTTGTGGTAGCTTTATTTAGTTTTGATGATCCACAAATATTCCGGCTGCTACTTTATGATTTTATGAGGTGACTAATCTTTTCTTAAGCTGGCTGAAGACTTTAAACTTAGCACTTGCTGGGAGGTAACCCAAGTTTTCGATACTCTGGTAATATCCTTCCTCACTTCCTTTAAATAGTAACAATTTCTCCTTGTTCATGTTTTTAATTTTATCTTTAGAACATTGAGGACAATGTTAGATTTAAGTGTGGGGGAGTGGTTATTAACTTTTTATTTTTCTTTTTTTTTTCAGAAATTTTCTTGCATATTATGACAAGCTCTTGGGCGGATCTAGAAAATAAAAATAAATATATTCTGACCAGCTGTGTAGCAGGTCTAAAAAAATAAAAAATTATGATTGTTAGGGTTATGACAAGCTGTGTAGCGGGTCTTTTCTTTTTTCTTGCATGTTATGACCAGCTGTGTAGCGGGTCTAAAAAAAAGACCAGCCGTGTAGCGGGTCTCTCTCTCTCTCCCTCTCTCTATATGACCAGCTATGTAGCGGGTCAATTTTCTGTTTTGCTCGAGGACTAGCAAAATGTAAGTGTGGGGGAATTTGATGAGCACGCAAGTGTAGCGCATTTTCACCCATAACTAGATTAGTTAGGACTCACTTTTCGCTAATAAACTTATGTTTGTAGGTATTTTCAAGCAATAAACATTTTTGGAAGAATCGGCTCGAAAAGTTGATATAGGCACCCAGAGGACACATGTTATTCGGACTCTCAGTTTTGGATAAGGGGTACTCATTTGATAAGGGGTACACTAATTACTATCGGCACTCCATCACTCAGGATAAGGGGAGACCTTCTTCTTCGTTGGAATTTTCAATTTTGGCGGGAAAATGGTGGCAGAATTAGGGTTTGCCTTTTGGAGGTGTTCGAATAAGACTTAATGCCTGAAATCGAATGGCTATCTTCCTTTTGGTAAAACAGGCTTGGTAAGGTCTTTGAATTGGATCGAATTTGGCTAGAGTGATCGATTTGAGGCAAAACATAAAAAATACTTTTGGCGGGAAAGTGGTGCAGTGAACTGGCAAAATTAGATACAAGAGTTGGACGTGATTTTATGAGATTCAATGGTTTAATTTGATGGGCTTGGTTTGTGAGAGCTAAAAAGGGTCGGTATAATCAATGGTTTGGATTAGATTTGGCTGCAGATTCAGATTGAAGAAAACAGAGCAATGGGTATTCATGGGATTTCTCGGGATTTTCTGCATTGAATTTTAACGTGATATGGTCGGATTTGTGGTTTGTTTTGGATTGATACCACCCTGTTACGACTAAACAAGGATGGTAAGTCTTTTGATTAAGAAAGAAAAGGGTTGTTACGTGGATTCTTTGATACCACCCTGCTACGACTAACCAAGGATGGTAAGTCTTTAATATAGCATCTCGAGTTTTGTGTGTGTGATTCAGAGTTTGAACGTGTTCTGTGCATGTTTGTTGGCTCGAGCGACAGTTTGGAGCGTGGCAGAGATAAATAAGGAGAGTTTGCAGCTGTAAAACGCGTACATGAAAAGAAAAAGGAAGGAATATTCTCCCGTGTCAGGCAGAGTTATTTGGAATTATTCCGGAGTTATTACAGTGATTCTGAGGCCATGTCGAGTATCTATAGTGTGTTGGAGTATCAGAGAAGGTTTATGGAGAGTTCGGGGACGAAATAGGGTGAGAATTCAGAGTTGCAGAGCTTGTCTCTGCTGCTGCCGTTGAAGGAGAAAACGAAGAATATAAGACCCTTAAAGACAATCGTTTTGCTACAGTGTCAGCGACAGTTTCCATTTATCGTTCACTGTAACAGTTGTGTTTGTAACAAATATAATTGTTACAAACCCGGTTTTAATTAATTTTTCTCCCATTTCATCATTTGTAAACCACCTTTGAGCAATAAAAATGAATTTTGAGCGTGTTTCCAATATGATGAGCTAAACCCAAACACTGGGACAATGGAGGAAGCGAATTTTCATGATTGTGGTTAATTAATTAATTCTTTTATTGACTTTTTTCATAGATTTAATTGATTTACAATTTCTATTAATTACTTGTTATTTTGTCTGATGTCGCATGCTTAGTTTCAATTACTTTTGATGCATCATGCCTACAACTTACAACTAATGTTTTATGAAAAAAAAAGTTGGCAAAGAATTAGAGTCACAACTTCTTTTGTTTGAGCTATATTGTCTAGAGTTAATGACTGAACCACAAGAACATGAAAAGTAGTGAAATCTTACGTCCCAGTGTCTCTTTATCCTGTGACCTTTTTGTTGTATATATATTTTATTATTTTTAGTATTTTTTATATTTAAGTCTAAAATCAATCTCAACAAAGTCCGAGTGAACGACAACCTTATTTACCACTATAAATTTTTTTATCAGTAACCTTTATGTTTTTCTTTTCCCCACCAAAAGTCTCTTTGGATTGCGTTTATCCTTTCAGTAATCTTTTTTGAAAAAGCGGGGGTGTAACAACCACACACAATATTTCGTTTTCGCAATATGTATGGACAAACTCCAATATACTTTCAAGAGAATCAACTAGACAGTCGGACTCAATCTTTAGAAAAGTATATCAAACAGTTATATCTCAATTTCTCAATTCAATCCGCAATCAAACAAATAGGAATTTGCGAGCCCGATTGAATAAGAGAAATAACTTAGACGGTATCACAAACCAATATCCAAGTGTCAATCGATTAAATCAACAACCAAAGGCCGGATTCAATAATTGAATGAACTTATCGCAAAACCAGTGATATTTAAATTATATAAGCAAATGTAATGCGAAAAAGAAATAACACAGACACCAGAAATTTTGCTAAAGAGTCAACCGTAAATGCAGAAAAACCCCGGGACCTAGTCCAGATTTGAACACCACACTGTACTAAGACGCTACAGACACTAGCCTACTGCCAACGAACTTCGGACTGGAATGTATTTGATCCCTAACCAAACTAACACTGATCAAGGTACAGTTGTGCTCCTTACGTCTCTGAACCCCAGCAGGATTCTACGCACTTGATTTCCTTAGCTGATCTCACCCACAACTAAGAGTTGCTACGACCCAAAGTCGAAGACATGATAAACTAATCTGTCTCAAACTAATAAGTCTATTGATATAGATAAATCTGTCTTCCACAAAAATACCTATGAGTTTTGTTACGTCTTTTGATAGATCAAGGTGCACAGGAACCAATTGATAAACCGGACTTATATTACTAAAGAACAACCAAGTATTATCAATCACCTCACAATAATCTTAATCGTATGGAAGCGAAACAAGATATTGTGGAATCACAAACAATGAGACGAGGATGTTTGTGACTTCTTTTAATCTTACCTATCGGAGATAAATCTCAAGCAAATCTTAGAAAAGATAATACTCAATCACGATAGTATAAGTAAGATCAGAACATGCAACTACAGCAAAAATAGTTGGGTCTGGCTTCACAATCCCAATGAAGTCTTTAAGTCGTTAACTTACAGGGTTTTGGAATATACCTAAGGTTAAGGAGAATCGACTCTAGTCGCAACTACTATCACACAGGAGGTGTGAGGATTAGGTTTCCCAGTTGCTAGAGTTCTCCCCTATACAGACTTCAAATCAGGGTTTGATAGCTTTGAAACGAAGCAATCAATATTCACCAGTTAGATGAAACCTGATCTAAGAGCCAAGCTAAGTTTCCTTGAAACCAAAGAAATATCTCTCCACCGTTAGATGCTCTTATCTTGTTATACACAAATGAAATGTACCTTCATTTAGATATGGATAACCTATACCTAAATGTGTACACTAGGTTGGCTCAACAATAGTTAACCCAAGTTAGCCATATGAACACTTTCATACCAACCTTATTCATATTAACCACAACTAGTTCAAATGACTCAAATGAAACTAGTTATAGAGCTGTTCAATTGTTTACATTCTCGTAGAAGCATACAAGATACAATTGAAGCAAAATCGGTTTGATTCACTCGAATCAATTCATGAACATAATAGACACGGTTTTCAAAAGATTGCATTCCTTATTATATAAATGTATTAGTTCATGGCAAAACCGATTCTAGAACTTAACCCACTCAAGTATGCAAACGGGTATGCATACTTAAGTAGCCGGACTTGGATTGTGTCCGACAGTAGGCGAACGGGTACGCATACTATCACACATCCAAAACATCAGTTGAATTCAGTACGAGTACGGGGTACGCATACAATTGTTCCCGGACTTCAACTGAGTTCGCCAGTACGCGTACGGGTACGAATACCAAGGCTCCCGGACTTTACCTGACCTCGTCAGTAAGCATACGGGTATGCATACTATACCGGTGTCGGATCGACATATATGCAAGTACGCATACTATGTCTACAATCCAATTATGATTAAGTGTTATAAACTCTATTTCAACCATTGAAACATTCTTAGAGGATGACAATAGTTGTTTTCACAAACTATTAGCATCAAAACTATTTTCAATTGATTGACATAATCAATACGAAACATTCCGAGTCTACATCAAATGAGATGTTACAAGGAGATTTTCATATGATCATCTTTTGAATTTCATCAAGAACATAAGATGAACTTGGTTAAAGTGAAATCTTACCAACACATATTTCGAAAAAGATGTAAGCGAGTTAAACTCAGCTCGAAATATCAAATGTATATAATCGAATACTATATAGCTATACGGCTTTTGTCTCAATATAGGAGATAGAGTGGAAATAGACTTTCCGAGTGATAGATGAGTTTCAGTCTCCACATACCTTTTGTTGATGAAGTTCCACAAGCTCTTCTTAGTAGTTCTTCGTCTTCAACTGATAAACGCCGTGAATTCTAAATCTTAACCACACAATCTATCCTAGTCCGAGGCATATTTATAAGTAGACTAGAAATCAAGACTTATAGTTTTGATCACTAAACTTGACAAACAAGCTTGAGATAGCAATGCTTGCGAGTTTGACCGAGCAGTGCTCTAACAATCTCCCCCTTTGTCAATTTTAGTGACAAAATTATCAATACATATGGATTACAAAATAAATAAACTTTGTAGCTTCTCATCCAAATGCTTGATCTCCTTGGTTCTTCAACATTACCCGAAATCTTCGTCACTTCCAAGTACTCCAGTGATTTTGAACGTGTTCAACTCAACATCATAGTTGTTGAAGATCCGTAGCCATAACAATGAGAAAACAATTGCTCTCAATTATTCTTATACAATGTCGTAGTATTATTACACAACATCAAAGTCCAATTGTATCACAACTTTGACAACAATACTATGGTGATATGTATCACTCCCCCTTAGTCAATACTTCATCTCACAATGAAAACCACTCGCCCTTACATAATGATATGTAAACCATATGTATTTTTAGTGTGATCTACACATTAATTCTCCCCCTTTTTGTCAATATCGATTGGCAAAGGTATGAAAACTAGTGGGATCCTAATGAAATTTTCATAGAGATACTTCATTACCAAAAGAGAACACATCAACTTTGTTTCGATGATTTCACATAGTCGAACTAGTGTATTCATCAAGGAGTTTATAAGGATACAAGAAAACTCCTACAATATTCCACAACCGCACTCCCCACAAAGATATGGCAATTAAGCACAAGTTCAATTAAGAACTCTCCCCCATAAAATGTCATTCCCTAAAGAACAACAAGAGCGGGCTTACTTTTACAAGAAAAAAAGGATTTCTTTGGACATAATAAAATCACATGAAACATGAATTTGTGTCCAAAAATTTCAATTGAATTAACCACAAAGGAATTGTCAATTCAATTGGCCATGCTCAACATAAGAAAACTTACGGAGAAACACAGTACATTCACAAAGATGTGGATCAGGGAAAGACCAATACTGCGGAATAATCAAAGATTCATTCAATCTTTTATCACTATTTGCATAGAGACATGTAATAGACTTAATCTTTGTAAACAAAAGTTTATCCTATCTTCCATCAATTATTTGCATAATGACATAATAAGCTGAACTTTTGTTGTCAAAAGTTCATTCCATCTTTTATCAATATTTGCATAATGACATATAATAGACTTAACTTTTGAGCATATATGGGAAAATCATAGTTCACAGACTCAAACACACATATCACATAACAAGTTGCAATATACAAAACCATAAAGATTAATACTGTAAAAAAATCTTCCAAATAAACTTTAGAATTTAAATGAATAAATCTAAAGACATTGCAAGATGAAAACCGTCGACAATAACTATGTGTAATCACAATAATTGATATTCCAAACCCCAGTTATCCTTCTTAAAAAAACAAGAATAAGTTTCCATAAGAAGTTTCCTAGACAAAAATCAAGGTTCTTTAATAACCTTATACCTTTCGATGAATCCATCATAGAAGGTGTCGCTGATTTTCTTGATTCTCTTGACCGTGGATACTCCATGTTCAAGAGTTAGAACATTGACTTTACGATCAACAACACAAGCAAGTTGTCTAGCCTTAACACAGTCCACGATGAGCTTCTTATGATTCCGTATCAAGATCTTTTGATTAGCAAGGATTTTTGCATGTCCATCAATGAGATGGTTTATTTGCAGTTGAAGATTTGAAAACTCGACCTTTGAATCATCCTAAAAACGAGTTAAATCCTTAACGGATTCAGAAATCAAGGTGTTGTGCTCTTTCCTTGCAAGCATCTTCTTCAAAACAAGCTTTTGAACCGAAACACATCCTTGAGTATCTTCTTCCATATCAAGATCCACAATCTCTGTAGATCTTGAAGAGTTCTCTATATAATTTTTGTTAGGGATGGAACAAAACAATATAGTATAAATATATGTTTGTGAACAAGAGAAGGAAACCCTTGTTGAGGAGACCCTATGAACTCACAGAAGGAAACACGAACGTCCGTGGACCGGCGACAGAAGGTTAATGGAAAAATCCAAAATAAGAAAACACATGAATTTTCTTGGATCAATATAATTTAGAAGATCACTTTTAAATTAGAGCACAGAATGGGATCAAAAAGATCACGCAAAAAAGAACTTTTAACGAAACCACTAAAATAGATAATACTATACATCACACTTGAGCATCCCTCAAACATCGTCCTTGCAACTCTCAAGTTAGATACAAGAATGAGAGTACCTGAAATCAGGTAGTGGAGTGAAATGTAATCCCACTACGATCATTGAGAGAAGACTTGTAAATATCATCTGAGGGTTTTTTCCATGCCTCCCTTACCTTTCTTTGATTATGACCAATTACAGACGGATTGGCCATAAACCTTTTTGAACTACCATCAGAAGGATTTTTCTGAGGATTATGTCTAGGACTTCTAGAGATAGGTTCCAGAGGATCAGGATTGTGAAATTTCCACCTCCTAGACTTAGATCTACCAGTCTTATTCTCACAAACACTGGGAGTGTGTACATTTATGGTGAAGGAGTTTACACCAAAAGGAGAAACACGATTCCAATTGGGATTTCGAGATGAAAGATCATTGAAATACTTTTTATGAGAAAACTGGTTTTCTGCAGGAATGCAATCCATTGTAGATGTCGTCAGACGATTTACTCTGTCGACAGTAAAAAGAAGTAAATTTTGAAGATCAGAAATCTGTTTCTTTCTAGCAAAACAATGAAGAGCATAATGTTTCATTTTCCCACCGAAGGAGCATCATCGTGGATCGGAAACATAATTCCTTTGACTCATAACCTTTTTCGACACATGCGAATTTTGCAAGTGTTTCAGAGCGGGTAATTCCTTGGAATAAATTTTTGTCATGCTTGGTAATACCTTAAGAGTATCTGAAAAAGGTAATGAGGATGACTTTCTCATTAAAACAATGTTTTCCTTTTTCAAGGTGTTATACTGTTCTTGGGTGCATCGAAGGGATGCAACAACTTTCTCTTTTTCAACACGATGGATGTTTATTTCTGATGAATGAGCCTTGATTAAACGTTCTTCTCTAATTGAGTCTTCTTTAACAGTATCTTCAAGCAAACTAATCTTTTCACGCTGTAAAGTAGTTTCTTGAATCAAATTTTCGATATTGTTAGAGAGAGATTCAATAAAACAATAGAGTTCACGCTCTCTTTCAAGAGACTTCTCAAATTCATCAATGAGCTGATCATTCTTTTCTTCAAGTGTCTTGATTTTAGAAGCTTGAAAATTAATGATTTCAGCAGATTTTTTCAACGATCTGGTGAGTTCCATTTCAGGTTCTGACAAGGTGTCAATTGTCATGTTTTTACCTCGGGATTCGGAAGAATCTTCCAAGGAGTTATCCTTTGAGGTAAACCCAAGAACTTTGGCACAATAAAAAACTTTGGAGGACATCTCAATGTGCATTTTTGTGAGATACTTCTTAAGTCCACATAAATCAGATTGATACAAACACATACTTATGAGGTCTTAACCGTGTTTGCCTGCTCTGAAACCAAATGAAAAAGCGGGGGTCTATCAAGCACACCCAACATTTTGTTTTCGCAATCTGTATGGACCAAGGTATTCAATATCGGTTGTATAAGCCGATATTACAGGTTTTTATCGGATATCGGAAAATACCTATACGATATCGAAAATATCGACGATACGAAGACGGAACGATAAAAGCGTGCGTATCGGCCGGTACCGACCGATATATCGGTTTTACCTATACGATGATATTATCGGTTCAAGTATCATTTTTAATAAAGATGAAATCTGTGAAAGGAAAATTAGGCATTTCAGTATCATCTATAGTAAAGATCTAGTAAACTAAACACGAACGAGTTAAGGTATTTTCTTTCTTTGTGGCAAACTGATTACCTTTTTTGTTTGAAATTTTTTCTCCAACCCTTAACTTGTTAGAGTTTCATCATTAAGTTTTGATTGTGCATAGGCAATTTCGAGGAAAGGGAGTCAATGAGAATGTATGTTAACTACCTCTTATTTTGGAAGTTTGAGAAATGTTTATGATTATTATTATTTTTTGTTATGATTTTTATAGATATTTGAAATTACAATTTTAATAATGTATAGCTGATAATATCTTTTGTATAGGTATATAGGACCCATCTGATACGATACGATACCGATACACAATATTAACTACTTTGGTATGGACAAACTCCAATATACTTTCAAGAGAATCAACTAGACAGTCAGACTCAATCTTTAGAAAAGTATATCAAAGAGTTATATCTCAATTTCTCAATTCAATCCGCAATCAAACAAATAGGAATTTGCGAGCCCGATTGAATAAGAGAAATAACTTGGACGATATCACAAACCAATATCCAAGTGTCAATCAATTCAACCAACAACCCAAAGGTCGGATTCAAAAACTGATTGAACTTAACGCATAACCTGTCATATTTCAATTATATAAACAAATATAATGCGGAAAAGAAATAACACAGACACCAGAAATTTTCTTAACGAGGAAACCGTAAATGCAGAAAAACTCCGGGACCTAGTCCAGATTTGAACACCATACTTTATTAAGACGCTACAGACACTAGCCTACTGCCAATGAACTTAGGAATGAAATGTAGTTGATCCCTAAACAATCTCACACTGATCAAGGTACAGTTGCGCTCCTTATGTCTCTGAATCCCAGCAGGATTCTACGCACTTAATTCCCTTAGGTAATCTCACCCACAACTAAGAGTTGCCACAACCCAAAGTCGAAGACTTGATCAACCAATCTGTTTCACCCAGAAAAGTATATTGATATAGATAAATTTGTCTCCCACAGAAATACCTATGAGTTTTATTCCGTCTTATGATAAATCAAGGTGCACAAGAGCCAATTTATAAACCGGACTTATATTCCCGAAGAACAACCAAGTATTATCAATCACCTCACAAAAATCTTAATCGTATGGAAGCGAAACAAGATTTTGTGGAATCACAAACGATGAGACGAAGATGTTTGTGAATTCTTTTAATCTTACCTATCGGAGATAAATTTCAAGCAAATCTTAGAAAAGATAATACTCAATCACGATAGTATTAGTAAGATTAGAACGCGCAACTAGAGAGAAAATAGTTGGGTCTGGCTTCACAATCCCAATGAAGTCTTTAAGTCGTTAACCTACAGGGTTTTGGAATAAACCTAATGTTAAAGGAGAATCGTATCTAGTCGCAACTAGTATCACACAGGAGGTGTGGGGATTAGATTTCCCAATTACTAAAGTTCTCCCTTATATAGTCTTCAAATCAGGGTTTGATAGCTTTGAAACAAAGCAATCAATATTCACTGTTAGATGAAACCTGATCTAAGAGCCAAGCTAAGTTTGCTTGAAACCAAAGACATATCTCTCCACCGTTAGATGCTCTTAGCTTGTTACACACAAATGAAATGTACCTTCATTTAGATATGGATAACCGTATCTAAACATGTACACTAGGTTGGCTCAATAATAGTTAACGGAAGTTAGCCATATGAACACTTTCATATCAAATTTATCATCTTAACCACAACTAGTTCAAATGACTCAAATGAAACTAGTTATAGAGATGTTCAATTGTTTATGTTCTCATATAAGTATACAAGACACAATTGAAGCAAAATCGGTTTGATTGCAAAAGGTTGCATTCCTTATTATATAAATGTATTAGTTCATGGGACAACCGATTCTAGAACTTAACCCACTCAAATATGCAAACGGGTACGCATAATTAAGTAGCCGGACTTGGACTGTGTCCGACAGTAGGCGAACGGGTACGCATACTATCACACATCCAAAACATCAGTTGAATTCAGTACGCGTACGGGGTACGCATACAATTGTTCCCGGACTTCAACTGAGTCGCCAGTACGCGTACAGGTACGTATACCAAGGCTCCCGGACTTTTCCTGACCTCGCCAGTACGCATATGGGTATGCATACTATACCGGTCTTGGATCAACATATATGCACGTACGCATACTATGTCTATAATCCAATTATGGTTAAGTGTTCTAAACTCTATTTCAATCATTGAAACATTATTAGAGGATGAAAATAGTTGTTTTCACAAACTATTAGCATCAAAGCTATTTTCAAGTGATTGACATAATCAATACGAAAAATTCCGAGTCTACATCAAATGAGATGGTACAAGGAGATTTTCATATGATCATCTTTTTTCTTTCGTCAAGAACATAAGATTAACTTGGTTAAAGTGAAATCTTATCAACACATATTTCGAGAAGTATGTAAGCGAGTTAAACTCATCTCGAAATATCAAATATTATATAGCTATACGAATTTTTTCTTAATATAAGAGATAGAGTGGAAATAGACTTTCCGAGTGACAGATGAGTTTCAGTCTCCACATACCTTTTGTTTATGAAGTTCCACAAGCTCTCTTTAGTAGTTCTTCGTCTTCAATTGATGAACGCCGTGAAGTCTAAAGCTCAACTACATAATTTATCCTAGTCCGAGACATATCTATAAGTAGACTAGAAATCTAGACGTATAGTTTTGATCACTAAACTTGAAAAACAAGCTTGTGATAGCAACGCTTGCGAATTTGACCGAGCAGTGCTCTAACATTTTTGGGCAGTAGAAAATAACCCATTTGATAAACTGGCAGACTAGTTAATACTGATTTATTTATCACAAACCTACTCACCTGATTCAAAGTGATAACATTAAAACTCAGAACCATGGATCGATTCCATTTTTTGAACTATGTCATCGAAAATCTTTATATTAGATCTATCAATAAAGAGTGGTGCACCTAGGTAAGAGTATGTAATGTATATTTTCTTTATTTTTAAGATTTTAATCATCATTCATTGATGTCTCGAGTGTATTTTCTTGCTAAAAAACACCTCGGATTTGTTAAAAAAAATTAACTGCCCTGAAGCCAGACTAAATTGATTTATGATATTAAGAAAATTATCACAATTTATCAGACTCGCTTTTGTGAAAAGCAGACAATCATCTGCGAAGAAGAGATGATTGACAAATTGAGTATGTCTAACTATTTTTATTCCAATTATTTTCTTTTCTTGACTCTTTTGCCTCATGTGTGATCAGATCACAGTCCCATAAGACTAGAAGTAACTCTTAATTCCTTGACTGATCAAGATATCCCGTTTAAATTCTTCGATACTTGGCTCAAATAAACATCATGCATCGAACTAATTCATAAACGACCGCCACACTTTGAGTGAAGGTATAAACCTCTTTTTTTCCGACATTAACGGGTTAGATGAGTGCAGTTCAAGGTTACATAGGATTTAAAATCGAAAATATAGATAAACACAAACATATCATCCAAGTGCAACACCAAGAAATCCGATAAGTGAAATTAACGGAACATGACGAATATGAGCATGAATAAGAACCGATCAAATCGGGTAGAATAATGGTTTTCCGTGGAAATAAATCCCAACCATTTTTTTTGTTTTTCTTATTCGTAAATAAATGCTCCCATAATTGAAGTGATTTAATCAAATATCTTAAACTTATGATGGAGATTTCATCGTCAGAATTATCATTGATGAAGATTCAGATGTATTCTGTCTCACATAAATCAAAGACGAAGAGTGAAGATCCGTCTACACTTTTATTAAAGGAAAATAATATGAAGAGTCAGGATCTGTTTACACTTTTATTCTCACACTTTGGAAGTTATTTTTGTGAATAAAAAACCCGAACATTAAGACGTATAATAAGCGTATCTCGAGATTTATAATACCACCATCTACTATTTTGAAAATGAAACGGTTTTAATCAATTTTTAACTATTGAATGGAAGATTGTGAGGTTTAGTATGCATTCATTTTTAGAATTTATGTAAAGTTTTGTAAGGGAACATATGCCCAAAAATAAAATCCGATACTATTTGGTTTTTATTCACAAAGAGTCCAAAGAATGAGATAATGTAAGAATAAAAGTGTTAAAGGATCCTCCATGAATGGATAAATAGTTGTCATGAATTGATAAATAGTTGGTTTAACCATGCAGATCGGGATGGAATTTACATTAGTTGAGAAGAGTTATGTTAAACGGGAAGAATATGTATAATGTAACACCATACTCTGGTACTATATGAAAAAAATTTCGTAATAATTAAAGTCTTCGAATAAAAAAGAACAAACAGCCGGACCACAACTATCTCCATAACGATGTTTATAATGCTGGCTAAAACATCGACCAAAGTTTACATTATAATCTTATGCAGACTTCTAATCTCAAGAAAAACAAACTAATATCAACTGTTGGCACTATCCTGGATTTTTTAGATACAAAATTAACACCGCAGTATTAATGTTTACCAGACACATGATCCAACAATATGACTAATTTTGGATGATAATGCGGGTAACTGTGAAAAACTAGAGGGGAATCATCTGAATCAAAATTCAAGAGAACAATTAGAGCTAAATGGATCTTAAGCAGGTTTCTAGTTGACAACACATCTAAGTAGACATCTTATTGAATGTCAAAATGTTATCTACGCCATATGGAAAAATGAAGACTTAACTGAGTTAAATTAAGACCTGCCTAGTAACTCTAATTTCAATTGGGCATTGTACTACCCTACCAATATTGTTCGAACAAAGGTTGATTTTCCTTTTTCTGTCTTACAAAAAAGAGGCACCCAACATGTAAACTTTTAACTCAGAAGCAAGGGCTATGGGAGTAGTGTTCTACTTCGAATTGAGTTAGAGGAGCAAATTAAAGCAGATTAACTCTTACTATGGGAATAAAAAACTAACCCAAACTATCAAACTAATTCAGAGTCTTCACTATAGGGCAAAAAAAAGTGCTACTTCGGCATGTGCGATACTTGTTTTGCCGCTTAACTTAAAAAACTCTTAAAAAAATAAAATAAAAAAAGATTTGAACATTGGGTTGGGGGGGGGGGGGGATTTTTTTCCCCAAGTAATTTTTTTAATTATTATTATTTTTTACAGAAACACGACATCACACATTATTCCTCCTTACTACCCATTGTAGGCAAAACGTTTCATCATCTCCATTCTACTCCATTTTGAAAGGAGAAGTATGTTGAGATACACTAATTCATAAACCTTTCTCTTATATCTTGTGAAAAAAAATTGTTTCTCACGAAAAGTTTTAAGATTAGCATATATATATATATATATATATATATATATATATATATAGATTTTTTGAAAATTTTCTCGTAGACATAGAATTTTGCGGTGAAAATCAGGTTGTGTAGGAAGTCACGTTATAAAAGAACTCTCACTGGGAAAATTTTGAAATTTCTCTTGATGGGATAAGAGGGTTTAAGAAGTTATGCATTGAGTACTACGTAATATTCAGGGAGAAGACATGTAAAGAGGCTATATGTGCCACATCAGGGTCCTTTTCTCTGAACTTGTTATCACACACCAAAAAAAAATCAATTGGATGTATGTGACAAACTCAGAACGGGTTCTACCCCATTATGTATATATATAATTTTTCTTCTTAATCAATATTTACTTGTTTCCCATCAGGAACAATATGTTAATAAATACAAGAACAACATAATGAGTAGAATAGCCATACGTTAAAAAATAAATCCTATAAAAAGAAAAAAAATAATTTTGATGCTTGCCAATTGTATACTCTTGCTACTTTTATCGCATCACTCGTTCAAACTCACAAGTTTTGATATGTCAGGCTTTTTGTCACAATTAGTTGATTAAAACTATATTTTGCTATTCATGACACACCTTGTGTAATTTAAAACAAACATGAACTGTCAAGGAGATCACCTAACCAAGATGAATACTTAATATATAGCGCAAGTTCGAAAACGAACCAAGCTATGGGATCAAACCAAGCACTTGATTAACGTACAATGCTATTACATTAATTATAAGGGCTATTTAACGATTGGTACCCAGCAAATGACCAATACCTAAGTATAATACCCAACATTTCAAAAATTAAGGGTTGGTACCTGGACCCATCATTGACAGTTCTAAAGATCCCGTCGATATTTTGATCTAGTCTGAGTGAATCTTATATCATAAGAGAAGATTCTCAAGCATAAACAAACTAGGTGCAATCAAAGTTTCAACAACCGTTAGTCAATCAAATCAAATCGAAAATTAATAATACTGAAATTATCCAGTTTCCCTCCAACGGTACTCGTAGAGCTTCTTGATCCTACAAAATTCTTTAAACGAGCGGTCGTAATAGATTTCACCTAATTAGGATTTCCTCTCCGAATAGACGGCTCCACCGGAAACAACAAGAAATGAAGTTTGCCTGGCTCTTAGGATAGTTTTCTAGAAATACAAACTTAGGTATTTATAGACCAAGGATGCTTGGACACCAAGGAATTTCCAAAATCGAAAATATTCTCAAGATATGCAATGAATGCCCAAATTCGGTTTTCATAATTCCAATAAATGTTGGTCCAATATTTACCGACATCTCTCAATAGAAAATATCCAATTAGTAAATGCACATTACTAATTTTTTTATTCTCTAGAACTATGCATTAATTATTGGTAATAAAAGTATATAAAACCTTAATTAAAAGGTTCTTAATTTATTTCGGAACATGATCACCTTGAGTATGAGTATCAAGGAATATCTTTGAACAATAAATGATTAGAGTTACTGCTCGTGTTCAAAGTATGTTGACATCTTTTCATTGCAAATCCTTATTTCATAATTACATGGATTTGCTTATTGGAATCGGTTATACCACACTTCCAAACAAATTTAAAATTGATTTGCCAGTATTCCAAGACTACTATGTGATTGGTCATACCAAATCACAATGGTTAGTTGTGATCGGTCTTACCAAGTCACATACATGGGTTTGGATCGGTTATACCAATCACTAGGATCGGTTATACCTAAATATGGTACCTGCTCGTGATCGGTCATACCAATTACAAGGATCGGTTACACAAATTACAAGGATCAGTTACACAAATTACAAGGATCGGTTTCAGGTACACATGGTATTTACTTGTGATCGATCACACCAGTCACTAGGATCGGTTACACCAATTACAAGGATAGGTCACACAACACTTATGATCGGTCACACCAATTACTAGGATCGGTCACAATAATTACGAGGATCGATCATACCATCTCATGGTGATTACTTAGGATCGGTTACACCAATTACCAAGACCATAGATACCAAATCATAAGTCTAGGCATTGTGATAGGTTATATTAAGATACATAACCTAAGTTAAGATCGGTTATTGATCATGCAAATATATGCAATGAATAGCCGGACCAATAAACCTATTGATTTCCCTTCGATTCGCGAAACAAGTTCATGAATGTATTTCCTTTAAATAAATGTAAAACATTGTTTCCTAGGATGAAATCTTCACCATAACCCATTCACATAATCATAACACTATATACAAGATTATGTCGATGTCATATCTACGAAGTTCAAAAGATAAGCGTTATACTTCGTAGTCTAATTCCTTAAAACTATGATCATACTATTATGATCATGTCACATCATTACAGTATTATATATAATATGTAAAGTATATATAGCTTCGTATTTATGTTTTCAATATAGCATTACTTAAAAGATACGTTAGGAATGAAACAGTTCAAGTCAATATTACTAACCTCAAGTGGAAGGATGATGTCGTCGTTGTAGTTCGTTACTTCTACACATTCTTCAGTTCTTCAGAGTAATACTTGCATTCCTAGAATTTCTAGTCTAACTTAAACGAAGTTGACTCTAGTATTTAATCAATCGACTCTAGATGAGTATTGAACTAAAATATGACAACCAAACTTGACATACCAACGCTTGGTGAGTTCAACCGAGCTATGCTCTAACATCTTTATTTATAGTCTACTAAGTCAAGTCTCGGATAGGTTAGAATTTGTATTTGAGTATCAGAGATCACCGTTGAAGACTGACGAAGAAGACATTTTGAGAACTTCTGTATATGAAGACTAAACCATTCTATTTTACTCACTATCTTACCATTCTATGAGTTCTGGTAGATTTACAAAGAAGAAGTTTCGAGTCAAGCTTGTCTTTGGAAAAATCTCAAAATATGATTGTAAGCAAAGCTGTTCAGTGGTCATTAACAATATTAGTTCTATGAATTAATTTGTGGATCAATTGAAAATTGCCCATGCAAATGATTTTATCATTTGTGAATGTTTGAAACATCATAACGCAAAAATATTGAACTTACTGATATTCCTACTCAGGGTAGGCTGGAAAACTAGTTTGCAAACCATAAATATCTGAGTTCAAAAATACAGGAAGATTGGCGAACCAATTTGCAAACCGCAAGTTCAATTGGGAACAATTCACGAACCGGTTGGCGAACCATGGTGAAATGAATTTCATAAGTTGGAATAATAGACTAACACCGGTTCACAAACCATTGTCAACTAAGTTTGTAAGTCTAGTTAGTATGGTTGGCGAACTCCATTCAGGAACCGTTGTACCCTGACTCGTGGAGAAGCGCTACAGTTCACAAACCGTTGTACCAACTGTCCCAGTTTATATTTTAGTAAATTATGACAAACTTATTTTCATAATATGTTTAGCATTAGTAGAACTCTCTTAAACAATTCTAAGACTTCATTGATCACTTAAACACTTCTAATATTTCATTGATCACTTAAACACTTATGTGTGTGCATTATGATTAAACAATATGACTAATTTTTTAGATGCAAAATTAACACCGTAGTATTCATGTTTACCAGACACATGTGATTCAAAAATATGACTAATTTTGGTTGATGATGCGGGTAACTATGAAAAAACTAGAGGGTAATCATCTAAATAAAACTCAAGAGAACAATTAGAGCTAAATGGAGCTTAAGCAGGTTTCTAGTTGACAACACATCTAATTAGACATCTTATTGAATGTCAAAATGTTATTTACGCCATATGGAAAAAATGAAGACTTAACTGAGTTAAATTAGGACCCGCCTAGTAATTCTAAGTTCAATTGGGCATTGTACTACCCTACCAATATTGTTTGAACAAATGTTGATTTTCCTTTTCTGTCTTACAAAAAAGAGGCACCCAACATGTGAACTTTTAACTCATAAGCAAGGGCTCTGTGAGTAGTGTTCTACTTCAAATTGAGTTAGAGGAGCAAATTAAATCAGAACAACTCTTACGACGGGAGTAGAAAACTAACCCAAACTAATTCAGAGTCTTCACTATAGGGCAAACGAAGTGCTACTTGGGTGTGTGCAATACTTGTTTTGCCGCTTAACTTAAAAAACTTTAAAAAAAAATTAAAAAGAAGATTTTAGCATTGGGGTAGGGAGGAAACCTTTTATTCCCCAAGTAATTTTTCTTTTTTATTATTACTTTTTACATAAACCCTACATCATACGTTATTCCTCCTTACTACCCATTGTAGGAAAAACGTTTCTTCGCCTCCATTCTACTCCATTTTGAAAGGAGAAGTATATTGAGACACACTAATTCATGACCCTTTCTCTTGTATCTTATGAAAAATAAAATAAATTGTTTCTCACGAAAATTTTAAGATTATCCTTCATATATATATTTTGAAAATTTTCTCGTAGACATAGAATTTGCAGTGAAAATCAGGTTGAGTAAGAAATCACGTTATAAAAGAACTCTCACTCGGAAAAATTTGAA
The DNA here is from genome assembly GCF_003573695.1 of Papaver somniferum. Lineage (NCBI taxonomy): Eukaryota > Viridiplantae > Streptophyta > Magnoliopsida > Ranunculales > Papaveraceae > Papaver > Papaver somniferum. Next base: position 67,087,295 of record NC_039366.1, on the reverse strand, counting down.
ATTTCTCTTGGTGGGATAAGAGGTTTTAAGAAATTATACATTGAGTACTTCGTAATATCCAGGGACAAGGTATGTAAAGAGGCCATATGTGCCACATCAGGGTCCTTTTCTTTGAACTTGTTATCACAAAAAGAATAAAAATAATCAAATGGATGTACGTGACAAACTCAGAACGGGTTTTACCCCATTTTGTATACATACTAGATCTTAACCCGTGTCGTTACGGAACGGGATGATTTGTTTCTAATACGATATTGTTCACATTCCTTTTGCTTCATTTTTTTCGTGAGTAATTATTTTGATATTCAAATAGGTTTTGGGGAAAAAATAATGGGTTACTTGATCTTTTTATTTTTTTACTTAAGCATGTTATTTAAATTTATTATCTGGATGGAGTAATAATGTTGTGCCAACATGAAAAAAATAATACAGTAAATAGATATTTTCCCCATTTATTGTTCCATCACACCATAATTTTAAATTTCAAAAAGAATATTTCATCTAACAGTACATATACCTAAATTGGCAATGCACCTCCATGATGTTTATGACTACATTGGTTCCGAAATTATTGATAACTAAGGCTCTAAGGAGTGAAGCAAAAACCCATAATATTTTCCCCACTATAGATAAAAACTATTTATTTATTTATTTTGCAAACGTGAGAGTTATAAAAATGAAGAACCCTTGGCTATTGGAAGGCTGAGATATACACATGTGAGCTGAAAAATAAACTTATAAAAGTAAATCAAAACATGTGTAAGATTTTTTTCTCAATCATATTGATAACATGAAATTGAAGAAATTCGTGGATAAAAAGATTTCACACCAACTATGCTAAGTAGTGCATGAATGGCGTTCTCACATCTAGTGTTACTCAAGTAATTTGGAGCAATAAAGAGCATAGTCATATTGATATTTGTGTCTACATAAATTCAACTAGCCTTCTAAAGAAAAATTATTAGTTTCAAGGTAGAGCCGACACAAACTTCTGTCGCCTTCAATGTGTAGAACACACACTGGGTTTAATCGGCCTTGAGATTAAACAAATACCCCAACATTAGTCAAATAATGTCTACAAATACGGGATCGAAACTGAAAAAGTGGGGGTACAACAACCACACCCAATATTTATCTTAGTAATCTATATGGACAAACTCCAATATACTTTCTAGAGAATCAACTAGACAGTCAGACTCAATCTAGATAAAAAGTATATCAAAGAGTTTATATCTCAATCTCTCGATTTGATATATACTCAATCAAATAGAAATCTGCGAGTCTTTATCAAATACTAGAGAGATAACTTGGATGGTACCAAAGACCAATATCCAAGTGTCAATCAATTTAAATCAACAACCAAAAGGTCAGATATTCTAATTGATTGAACAACGCACAACCTGTGATATTTCAATTATAGAAACAAATATAATGCGGAATATAAATAACACAGACACCAAAATTTTTTTAACGAGGAAACTACAAATGCAGAAAAATGCTGGGACCTAGTACATATTGAACATACAATGTATTAACCCACTACAAACACTAGCCTACTCCAAACTAACTTCAGTATGGACTTTAGTTGAACCCCAATCAATATCACACTGATCCAAGGTACAGTTATGCTCCTACGCTTCTGATCCCAGCAGGATACTGTGCACTTGATTCCCTTAGATGATCTCACCCACAACTAAGAGTTGCTACGACCCAAAGTTGAAGACTTTAATAAACGAATATGTATCACAAAGAAAAGTCTACGATAATAGATAAATCCGTCTCCCACGAATATACCTACGAGTTTTTTTCGTCTTTGATAAATCAAGGTGAACAAGAACCAATCAATAATAACAAACTTATATTCCCGAAGAAAAACTTAGTATTATCAATCACCTCACAATAATCTTAATCGATGCAGCGAAAAAAGATATTGCGGAATCACAAACGATGAGACGAAGTTTGTTTGTGCTTACTTTTTATCTTGCCTATCGGAGATATAAAATCTCAATCCAATTATTTCAATTGTACTCGTACGGTAGAAGATGCAAGATCAGATCACACAACTATGATAAAAATAGTAGTATCGGTCTGGCTTTACAATCCCAATGAAGTCTTTAAGTCGTTAACCTGGTTTAGAAGAAGAAACCAAAGGTTAAAGAAGAATCGACTCTATCTTAGCACAACTAGTATCACACATAATGTGTGGGGATTAGGTTTCCCAGTTGCTAGAGTTCTCCCTTATATACAATTTCAAATCAGGGTTTGCAATCAATGTTAGCTTAGTAAAAAAGCATTCAATATTCACCGTTAGATGAAAACCTAATTAGATTCAAGATAATATTTCTCAACCGTTATATCGAAAACATAGCTTGTCACACACATATGAAATGTCCAATTTTAGGTCTATGAACCGTACCCAAACATTAACATCTGTAGGTTCAACAAGTCAACCAAATGGTTAGCCATATGATTACTCTTATATCAAACTTATTCTTCTTCACCATAACTAGTTCAAATGACTCAAACGAACTAGTTAGAGAGTTATTCAATTGCAAGGAAATCTTATGTAACTACACAAGACACAATTGAAGCAAAATCGGTTTGATTCACTCGAATCGGTTCATGAACTTTATAGCCACGGTTTGCAAAAGCATTCCTTAATTTATTTAGACATTAGTTCAAGAACAACCGACTTTAGATATAACCTGCTCAAGTTCGCGGACTGGGTTCGCGGACTTAAGCTCATGGAAGGAGTACACAAACTCCATCAGAAAATCTCGGGCCGAGAAGTTCCGCAAGTTCGCGGACTTGGCTCAGGCCACTTCCATTTCTCTTGATCAACAAAGTTCGCAAACTTTGGTTCAAGGAATAAGGACTTATACATATATGTGTTTCCACAACAATGCTTATATCCTACCAATGGTTATGTAATCTAAACTCTCATTTTAATCATTGAAATATTCTCAGAGGACGGATATAACCGTTATTCACATACCATTTTTCGTCAGAGCAATTTTCAGAGTGATTGAAACATAACATGACTTTCATCACTAGGTATAGATGAATTCGGCTAAAGCGAAAGCTTACCAACACATATTTCGAGAAATACATAGGCGAGATAAACTCGGCTCGAAATAGCAAATGCGCATAATGAAAGTATATATATCAAAACGACGTTTGTCTCAAGAATAGGAGATAGAAAAGATATACTTTTGAGTGACAGATAAGTTCAAGTCTCCACATACCTTTTAGTCGATGAAGATCCACCAGTTCCTTGAGTAGTCCTTCGTCTTGTATGATGATTTCCATGGAGTTCTTTAGCTCAACTACACTTTCTATCCTAGTCCGAGACCTTTAGCTATGTAGGCTAGAAATCAAGACTTATAGTTTTGATCACTAACATTGGCAAACATGGTTGAGATTGCAACGCATGCGAGTTCGACCGATCAATGCTCTAACAATCTCCCCCTTTATCTATTTTAGTGGCAAAACTATTAATACATATGGAATACAAAAAATAAATAAATTAACATTTGTAGCTCCTATTCCACATACCTAATCTTCAACATTACTCGAAATCTTCGTCACTTCCAAGTACTCCAATGATCCCAAAGGTTGTAAGTTTAGCATCATCGTTGTTGAAAATCCGTAGCTATAACAACAAGAAAACAATAGTTCTCAATCATTGTTATACAGTGTCATAGTATCATTACACAACGTCAAAGTCCAATTGTATCACAACTTCAACTACAATACTATGGTGATATGTATCACTCCCCCTTAGTTAATACTCCATCTCACATGGAAACCACTCCCCCTTAGATAATGATACGAAAACCATATTTATTTGTAGTGTGAAATACATATTAATTCTCCCCCTTTTTGTCAATAAAATTAGCAAAGGTACAAGAACGGGATCCTAATGAAATTTCCGAAAGAGACATTTCTTGACCAAAAGAAAGCAAAAATATCAACTTGTTCTTTAGATGCAATCATAAAGCCGAAGCTAAATGCATTCGTCAAGGAGTTTATAAAGATACAAGATAACCCCTATAATATTCCATAGCCGCACTCCCCACAAAGATATGGCAATTTCGCAAGTTCAAAAAGAACTCTCCCCCATATATTGTCATTCCCGAAAGAACCACAAGAGCGACCTTAATTTCGAAAGAAAAGAATGATTTCTTTGGTCATAACAAATCACATACAAGTATGTATTTGAATCCAAAATATTCAATTAAACTAACCACAAGAGAACCCATGTTTAATTTAATCGACAAATGCTCAACATAAGTGAACTTATGGAGACTCAATATATACAATTAGATTAATCACAAGAGAACCCGTAATTAATCTAATCGAAATACACAATCAAACTAATCACAAAAGTAATAAATTTAATTGGTCGTGCTCGCATAAGAAAGCTTACGGAGCAACAACTAAATAACCAAACAAGAAGATCAAAAGTTGAATATGCTCGACATAAAGTACCTTACGGAACAACAACATAGCTAATCATGAAAATAATCAACTTGGTCGTTCAATGCTCAACATAAGACACTTCACGGAGCCTCACATTAATACATAAAATATGGATCAGGGAAGATCAATTATTGCGGAATACAACAGGATTCATTCTATTTTCCATCACTATTCGCATAACGACATTTAATAGACATAATCCTTGCAAACAAAAGATTTTAACCTATCTTCCATCAAAAATTGACAATATAGACTTAACTTTTGTATTTGTCAAAAGTCCATTCATTCTTTTATCAACATATGAATATCGACATTCGAAAGACTTTACTTTTGATAAGTTATGGGACGGTCAAGTTCACGGACGTAAACACACACATCCCATAAAAAAATTGCAATATATAAAACCATAAAGATTAATACTGCAAAAATCATCTTCCAAAAATTTTTAGAATTTAAACCAATAAATCTAAAAACATGAAGATGAAAACGTTGGACATAGCAATGTGTAATCACAATAATGGATATTCCAAATTCTAGTAATCCTTCTCAAAAATAAGAATAAATTCTCATAAGAAGTTTCCTAGGCAACAAGACAAACTCGTAATGCACATACAAGATGATTTATCCTTATAGGGTAGAATCAATCTTTTTTCGCATGGATTTACACCAATAATAGCTACCAAAGCCGTATAAAAATATTTTCTTAACAAAGAAGAACATACAAAGTCAATAACGACTATGCACCATAGTTCACAAAGGATGATTGTGAACATTCAAGAATTCCATAGCACTACGTACTACCTTCCATTCTTGAACTTCCTTCTTTGTGATTCACCAACAACATTCTTGTAAAAGCTACAAATTATCTTAGAAGAGTAGTACTCCAAGAATCCAAGTGCCCAAGTTCAAGAGAAGTGGAACAAGTGCAACGAAACGGAGCAAAATACTCAAAAACAAGAGACAGAACAAATACCAATCTTAACTCATCCAAATTCAAGGTTTCTCATCTCCAATTCAAGAGAATTCAAATAGGAAGAGATTGCAAAAAGAATGAGGTCAATCCGAGTTCAGATGAACAAGTTACGACCAAAACAAGTTTACCGAATATCGACGTCAAGTATGCATACGGGTTGCAAACGAATTTTCGTATCCCGGGGCAGTATGCAGACGGGGTTTACGAACTTAAACCCCTGTATTTTGGTTTTAAATGATGTTATGCATACTTGGTATGTGTACCATGAAGTCCAAACATCCCGAACTAATGTTTTCAAACCTAAACATTTAAGAACCTTAAACACAGATCAAGTAAGGTAGAAATGAACAATAAGCAAGGTACATGGATCATTATAAGTACTCATACAAGTAATAAAAACATAAAACTTGCTCAAGTTTATAGACATACCTTTTTAGAAAAGTCCAATTGAATTCTACAGCCTTACCGAATATAATCTGTGCGCCCCAGTTGTTGTGTTTCCCTCATTGTATACATAGCAGGACATTTCTTGGTGAGGATGCACTTTCAACACAAACAAGTTGTGTCGAGGTGAAAAATGTCTTCCTCACCATGGAACCAAGAAATAGTTTCTTTCCAACAACTCTTAAATGTTGTAGTGTTGAGAAACACCTAAGGAACTGTTTTTATAAATATATCAAAGAACTTCAAGAGAACCCAAAAAGATTTGTGTTTTTGATTTCTTGTTTTCCAACTTATAAAAAACAGTTTCTGCAGATAGTTTTTAGTACTGTGAGGGGAAACTCTTTTGATAAAAAAGATACGTGCTAGATTCTTCATAAAAGAAGACAATACCACTATCTTGATAGGAAGTATCAGGAATTGAGTAAAGAATCAATTCATGCTTTGAGGTGATACACTCAGATAACTGAGATTTAAACTCCTCTTGTAATTCGTTTAGTTTATCACAACTAATTGGATTACGCAGAGGAGGAGCATTGCTCTCACTGATTAGTAAATCAATATCAACCTCAACATGAATGTTATTCATCATAACTTGATTTAGCCTGTCAAGAGATTCTTGCTCTTTCTGGAGGTATAACTCAACATCAAGAGATAAGCTCTCAAGCTTCTTTTCAAGCCCTGAAAACATTTCAAGGAATTTTAAACCTGATGGAGGTTTAGATATAATTTCTTCTGCAGATTTTATTAAATCAGTCATGGAAGAGAATTCTGAAATCCCTGGATCTGGTGGTGCATTTATTGAGATAGCACTACTATTCATAGAGTCAGATCGTCACAAACACAGACTTGTAAGGTCTTGAACGTGTTTGTCTTCTCTGATACCAATTGAAAAAGTGGGGGTATAACAACCACACCCAATATTTCGCTTAGCAATCTGTATGGACAAACTCCAATATACTTTCTAGAGAATAAACTAGATAGTCAGACTCAATCTAGATAAAAATTATATCAAAGAGTTTATATCTCAATATCTCGATTTGATATATACTCAAGCAAATAGAAATCTGCGAGTCTTTATCAAATACTAGAGAGATAACTTGGATGATACCAAAGACCAATATCCAAGTGTCAATCAATTTAAATCAACAATCAAAAGGTCGGATATTCTAATTGATTGAAAAACGCACAACATGTGATATTTCAATTATATAAACAAATATAATGCGGAATAGAAATAACACATACACCAGAATTTTGTTGACGAGGAAACCGCAAATGCAGAAAAACCCCGGGACCTAGTCCAGATTGAACACACACTGTATTAAGACGCTACAGACACTAGCCCACTCCAAACTAACTTTGGCCTGGACTGTAGTTGAACCCCAATCAATCTCACACTGATCCAAAGTACAGTTATGCTCCTACGCCTCTGATCCCAGCAGGATACTGCGCACTTGATTCCCTTAGCTAATCTCACCCACAACTAAGAGTTGCTACGACCTAAAGTCGAAGACTTTAATAAACAAATCTGTATCACACAGAAAAGTCTACGATAATAGATAAATCCGTCTCCCACGAATATACCTACGAGTTTTGTTCCGTCTTTTGATAAATCAAGGTGAACAAGAACCAATCAATAATACCAGACTTATATTCCCGAAGAACAGCTTAGTATTATCAATCACCTCACAATAATCTTAATCGACGCAGCAAAAAAAGATATTGTGGAATCACAAACGATGAGACGAAGTTTGTTTGTGATTACTTTTTATCTTGCCTATAGGAGATATAAAATCTTAAGCCAATTATTTCGATTGTACTCGTACGATAGAAGATGCAAGATCAGACCACACAACTACGATAAAAGTAGTATCGGTCTGGCTTCACAATCTCAATGAAGTCTTTAAGTCGTTAACCTGGTTTAGAAGAAGAAATCAAAGGTTAAAAGAGAATCGACTCTAGCTTAGCACAACTAGTATCACACAGAATGTCTGGGGATTAGGTTTCCCAGTTGCTAGAGTTCTCCCTTATATACACTTTCAAATCAAGGTTTGAAATCAATGTTAGCTTAGTAACAAAGCATTCAATATTCATCGTTAGATGAAAACCTGATTAGATTCAAGCTAATATTTCTCAACCGTTAGATCGAAAACTTATCTTGTCACACACAAATGAAATGTCCAATTTTGGGTTTATGAACCGTACCCAAACATTAACATCTGTTTATTCAAAAAGTCAACCAAATGGTTAGCCATATGATTACTCTCATATCAACCTTATTCTTCTTTACCATAACTAGTTCAAATGACTCAAATGAACTAGTTAGAAAGTTATTCAATTGCAAGAAAATCTTATGTAACTACACAAGACACAAATGAAGCAAAATTGGTTTGATTCACTCGAATCGGTTCATAAACTTTATAGCCACGGTTTGCAAAAGCATTCCTTAGTTTATTTAAACATTAGTTGAAGAACAACCGACTTTAGATATAACCGCGGACTGGGTTCGCGGACTTAAGCTCATGGAAGGAGTACACAAACTCCAGCAGAAAATCTCGGGCCGAGAAGTTCCGCATGTTCGCGGACTTGGCTCAGGCCACTTCCATTTCTCTTGATCAACAAAGTTCGCAAACTTTGATTCAAGTAATAAGGACTTATACATATATGTGTTTCCACAATAATGCTTATATCCTACCAATGGTTATGTAATCTAAACTCTCATTTCAATCATTGAAATATTCTCAGAGGACGGATATAGCCGTTATTTATAGACCATTTTTCGTCAGAGTAATTTTCAAAGTGATTGAAACATAACATGACTTTCGTCACTAGGTAAATATGAATTCGGCTAAAGCGAAAGCTTACCAGCACATATTTCGAGAAATAGATAGGCGAGATAAACTCGGCTCGAAATAGCAAATGTGCATAATGAAAGTCTATATATCAAAACAAAATTTGTCTCAAGAGTAGGAGATAGAATAGATAGACTTTTGAGTGACAGATAATTTCAAGTATCCACATACCTTTTAGTCGATGAAGATCCACCAGTTCCTTGAGTAATCCTTCATCTTGTAAGATGATTTCCATGGAGTTCTTGAGCTCAACTACACTTTCTATCCTAATCCGAGACCTTTATCTATGTAGGCTAGAAATCAAGACTTATAGTTTTGATCACTAACATTGACAAACATGCTTGAGATAGCAACGCATGCGAGTTCGACCGAGCAATGCTCTAACAGAAACAAAGTGCTAACGGGCCGGAAAAATGAGAGACTAACATCAGTGTTACAAATAAAATACCCTATATGTATCAAATTTTGTTAACCAAACATGTATTCAAATTAAAAAGTCATCGACTTAACACAAAAATATAAAAGAACCCAAGTTAAATCAATACTTTCATAAAAAAAAAACTTATAAGAGAATTTCGTAATTATTAAATACCTTTAAGATCACTATTAGAGATTTAATTGCATGCCTCGTTAAAAATTACGGTAGGACGAATCACCAGATTAATCTGTAGAATTTCACTGGATATGTAGCAATTCAGAGAAGTTTACACTGGTGGGGATGCGCTCCATCTAAGTGTTGTCCGATTGATTATTTTTTTAGAAGGTTTCGGTTTTCATTGGAGAAACCGAGAGGGAGCGTTTCATTATATTCATTATCATTTAGAAATCCAAGACCAACTCGCGCTCTGCTTACGGGATCTCAATACAACCTTAGATTTATCTACTGTAGGGAGAAACCTTGATACTAAATATGTAGTTTTTAATATTATTTATTATATAACGTGACATCCAAATGTTTTTTTCTTCTTCTTAATCATGTATTTTAACCGAGTTTATATTATCATTAAGATGATCAACCACATTTCTACTTTATAGTGTTACCCTTTTGTAGCGGCACATAATTAACATAGTCAATTACTACTCATCAATACCCGCCAGCACCACAAATCCACCAGATATCACTTCTTTCTCTACCACCACCATCACCCATCCCTCGTAGATTATTGGGTAAACTTATAACTTTTGATCCCAAACGTCATGTATAAAGTTTAGGTCTAACAAACTTAGGTCTTCAATTAATTTATTCAACTATATGTTTTTTATTAATACTGAAAATCATGTGTATGATTGTTACCAAAGATAGCATTGGTACCAAAAACAGCCATTTTGTCTTATATGATTTGGTATCATCCCAAAAATATTTGTTACCCGCCTTTATTGATCGTGTCAAAAACAACCAACTATATTTTTCACAATACAATGTTGCCCATCATATAATTTTTCTTTTTTTTTTTGATTCAAAAAGAAAAAACCAATACCACCACCATTAAAACCCTCCAGCACCACTATTTCTTCCACCAAAATTAATGTTACCGCTTCCACCACCTACTTCTTCTTCTTCTACCACCACCGCCACTACTAATATCTATTGAAATAATTTTTGTCAAAATTATTTATTGATGGAGATATGTATTAATATTAATTAAGGGACAATTATGATGTAAAATTAATAAATCACTTATCATGAGAAATTAATGAGACACCAATTAATAAAACACTTATACTAATTAATATTTAAGTTGAACAAAGCATGACCATAGATTTATCTTCTCTCTAGACAAATCTGGACCACCACTTACATAGGCAAACTTAGCCAAACTTTTTTTTGTATCTTAGACATATATATATATAGTTTCTTTTTAATCAATATTTACTTGTTTCCCATCAGCAATAATATGTTAATAAATATAAGAACAACAGAATGAGTAGAATAGACATATGTTAAAAAAATAAAATAATAAAAAATCCCATAAAAAGAAAAAAATAATTTTTATGCTTGCCAATTACATATTCCTTCTACTGTTATAGCATCGCTCGTTCAAACTCACAAGTTTTGGTATGTCAAGATTTTTGTCTTAGTTGATTAAAACTATATCTTGCTATTTATGACACACCTTGTGTAATTTAATACAGACACGAACTGTCAAGGAGATCACCTAAACAAGATGTATACTTAGTATATAGCGTAAGTTCGAAACCGAACCAAGCTATGAGATCAAACCAAGCGCTTGTTTAACGTACAATGATATTACATTAATTATAAATATAACAATAATTATAGTGCGGAAAATAAAATAAAGGTTGTTAGAGCATTACTCGGTTGAACCCACAAATTTTCCTATCTCAAGCTTGTTATCAATGTCGGATGATGAAAACTCTATCTTGATTTCCAGTCTACTAAGTCAAGTCTCGGATAGGTTAGAGTTTGTAGTTGAGTATCAGAGATCACATTTGAAGACTGACAAAGAAGACATTTTGAGAACTTCTGTATCAAGTTTATGAAGAAGACTAAACCATTCAATTTCACTCATTGTCTCACCATTCTATATATTGAGACTATGTCGTATGAGTTCTAGTAGATTTACAAAGAAGAAGTTTCGAGTCAAGCTTGTCTTTTGAAAAATCTCAAAGTATGATTCTAAGCATAAATATTCAGTGGTCATTAACAATATTAGTTCTATGAATTAATTTGTTGATCAATTGAAAATTGCACATGCAAATGATTTTATCACTTGGGAATGTTTCAAACATCATAAGAGAGAAATATTGAACTTACTGATATTCCTACTTAGGGTAGGTTGGCAGACTAGTTTTAGATATCTGAGTTCAGAAATACAGGAAGGTTGGCGAACAAGTTCGCAAACGCAAGTTCAGTTGGTAACAGTTCAAGAACCCGGTTGGCGAACCGTGGTGAACTGAATTTCATAAGTTGGAATAATAGGATAACAGTTGGCGAACCCGGTTCACGAACCGTTGTCAATTGAGTTTAGAAGTTTCGATAGTAGGGTTGACGAAATCCGTTCACGAACCGTTGTACCCTGACTCGTGAAGAAGCCCTACAGTTGACAAACCGTTGTACCAACTTTCCCAGTTTATAATTTAGTAAATTCTCATAGACTTATTTTCATAATATGTTTAGCATTAGTAGAACTCTCTTAAACACTTATAAGACTTCATTGATCACTTAAACAATTCTAAGATTTTATTGATCACTTAAACACTTATGTGTGTGCATCATGATTAAACTCTTAAGTGTTTGAAATCAAATTGTTTTTGGTTCTTTGGCTAACTTTCCAAACCGAATGATCATTATATACGGTTCAGTAACCAAATCTAAGTGTATATTCTTCTATTGTATTGTTAAGGAACGGAGTTTTCTTGATTTTCAAGTTATCTTAACTTTAATTCTAAGCTAACCCTGACCTTGGAAAAACTATAAATAGAGATGCTCTTTCAACCGGGAAAATAAATCCCTGAAACTTTGTGTCCTAGTTGATTTTAGAGTCGTCCTCCATTGATCTAAGAAATCAAGGGATCACGTTTAGTGTGATAAAATTGTTTCTTGACCACATAAAAGACCAAGTTAACTATATTAAATGTCTTGAACAAACGACAAGGTAGTTTTTGATGTGGGTTGTGGGGAATGTGCTTTTCCAAAACAATAATAATGTTGTTCTGAAGATCTGGTTACTGATATTCAGGGATTTGGATGTACTCGGCACTTATGATAATGGTTCAACCATTTATGGTCGTATACTATGGGGATTGAATGCGGGAGTTCAGAACGAACCGGCTTAGATCCAGTTCTTTTGGTATCTATTAATGGTTTAATATTCATACCCACTCGTAAAATTATTTTACTTTGTTATTATTGTTGAACGTATGATACCGTTAGTCGTAAATAATCTTTTAATCTTCGATGATTTTGCAGCCTTGGTTTTGGGCATATTTCAGATGTTTATTTCCCAGTATACAAGAAAAATATATGCTAGATTTAGATCCATGGCCGAAAAATCAGTTATGAAAAAGCGGGGTCCTAACAACCACACCCAATATTTCGCTTAGCAATCTGTATGGACTAACTCCAATATACTTTCAATAGAATCAACTAGACAGTCAGACTCAATCTTAAGAGAAGTATATCAAGAGTTATATCTCAATTTCTCAATTCAATCCGCAATCAAACAAATTGGAATTTGCGAGCCCAATTGAATAAGAGAAATAACTTGGACGGTGTCACAAACCAATATCCAAGTGTCAATCAATTCAATCAACAACCCAAAGGCCGGATTCAAGAACTGATTGAACTTAACGCACAACCTGTTATATTTCTAATACTAGAAATAACTCGTGCCGTAACAGGCACGACATAAGGTTAACAGAGAGTTCTAATAACTATCTAGAGATAGCTCGTGCCGTAACGACACTGATTTAATATGATATATGACTGGTGTAATTTTTTTTTCTGGACTTTCAATCGTGTTTCTTTGCAAGATAGTTTTTTATTTTTTTAAGCGAAAATAATGTCTATAAATACTTTGTAAAATTATTCATACACATTATCCAAAAATGAACACAAAATCATTTAATTAATAGTGTGTTTGCATATCTCACTTATGAGTTATGAATAAAAATAAATCTCATTTTCCATTAGATTCATCTTGCCACCACTATATCCAATTAATGCATATGTAATATATTATGATTTCATTTAATGTTTCTTTGAATATCTTGAGTTAAGAAGTGATGCAAAAGTAAATACTAATAAATACTATAGACATTTAATGTTTCTTTTAGTTAAGATAGTTTTCTATTTTGCTTTAATAAATTTGGATTCATAATGAGAGGGGTTACAGAAATGACGGCCGTCGGATGTCTTTTTCTGGGATGAGACTGGGATGGTCGGATGCAACGTTTGTCTCTCGAAATGTTATCCGACCGTCCAAGCTCAAAAACCCATTCTGTTTTGTATTATAGATATAACAAAATATAATGCGGAAAAGAAATAACACAGACCCCAGAAATTTTGTTAACGAGAAAACCGCAAATACAGAAAAACCCCGCGACCTAGTCCAGATTTGAACACCACACTGTATTAAGCCGTTATAGACACTAGCCTACTCCAAGTTAACTTCAGACTGGAATGTATTTGAGACCTAATCAATCTCACACTGATCAAGGTACAGTTGAGCTCCTTACGTCTCTGAATCCCAGCAGGCATCTACGCACTTGATTCCCTTAGCTGATCTCACCCACAACTAAGAGTTGCTACGACCCAAAGTCGAAGACTTGATAAACAAATCTGTCTTACACAGAAAATTCTATTGTATAGACAAATCTGTCTCCCACAGATAAACCTATGAGTTTTATTACGTCTTTTGATAAATCAAGGTGAACAGGAACCAATTGATATACCGGACTTATATTCCCGAAGAACAACCTAGAAATATGGTAGAGGAACAAGATATTGTGGAATCAAAAACGATAAGACGAAGATGTTTGTGACTACTCTTTATCTTGCCTATCGGAGATTAAATCTCGAGCCAATCTTAGAGTAGATAGTACTCAATTACGATAGGAAGATCAAGATCAGATCACGCAACTATAAAGAAAATAGTTGGGTATGGCTTCACAATCCCAATGAAGTCTTTAAGTCGTTAACCTACAAGGTTTCATGAAAAACCTAAAGTTAAAGGAGAATCGACTATAGTCGCAACTAGTATCACACATGAGGTGTGGGGATTACGTTTCCCAGTTGCTAGAGTTCTCCTTTTTATAGTCTTCAAATCAGGGTTTGCAATCAATGTTACCTTGGTAACAAAGCATTCAATATTTACCGTTAGATGAAAACCTGATTAGACTCAAGCTAATATCTTTCAACCGTTAGATCGAACTTAGATTGTTACACACAAATGAAAAGTACCTTCATTAAGATATGAGTAACCGTACCTAAACGTGTACACCTTTTTGTCTCAACAATAGTTAACCGAAGTTAGCCATATGAACACTTTCATATCAACCTCATTCATCTTAACCATAACTAGTTCAAATGACTCAAATGAAACTAGTTCTAGAGTTGTTCAATTGTTTATATTCTCATAGAAGTATACAAGACATAATTGAAGAAAAATCGATTTTGATTCACTCGAATCAAGTCATGAACATTATATCCACGGTTTGCAAAAGATTGCAATGCTTATTATATAAATGTCTTAGTTCATGAACAAACCGATTTTAGAACATCATCCACTTAGGTATGCGTACCTAAGTCGCCGGACTAAGTTTGGGTTTCGCCATTATGCGAACTGGTACTCATACCATCCAAACTCATCAGAAATTCCCGGACCTGAACCTTATGCCAGTATGCGTACCGGTTTGTATACCAGGTTCCCGGACTTTCTCAAAACCAACAAGTACGTATACGAGTATGCATACCGTGGTTCCCGGACATGGATTACATATATGCAAGTACGCGTACTATGCTTAAATCCATTTTTTCTAAACTCTCATTTCAACCATTGAAACATTCTTGGAAGATGGGAATAGCTGTCTCACACATATTAGCTTCAAAGCAATTTTCAAGTGATTGAATGATCTATACGAAAAATTATGAGTCTACATCAAATGACTGTCACACACAAATCATGTAAGATGTTACCAGGCGATCTTCACATGACCATCTTTTGACTTTTGTCAAGAATAAAAGATGAACTTGGTTAAAGCGAAAGCTTACCAACACAGATTTCGAGAAATATGTAAGCGAGTTAAACTCAACTCGAAATATCAAATGTGTATAATAGAAGTCTATTTAGCTATATGACTTTTGTCTCAAATAGGAGATAGAGTAGATAGACTTTTGAGTGATAGATGAGTTCAAGTCTCCACATACCTTTTGTTGATGAAGTTCCACAAGCTCCCCTTAGTAGTTCTTCGTCTTCAATAGATGAACGCCGTGAAGTCTAATGCTCAACTACACTTTCTATCCTAATCCGAGAGCTAGCTATAAGTAGACTAGAAATCAAGAGTTATAGTTTTGGAAACTAAACTTGACAACAAGCTTGAGATAGAAACACTTGCGAGTTCGACCGAGCAATGCTCTAACAATCCCCCCCTTTGTCAATTTTAGTGACAAAACTATCAATACACATGGAATAAAAAATAAATAAACTTTGTAGCTCTCAATCCAAATGCTTGATTTCCTTGGTTCTTCAACATTACTCGAAATCTTCGTCACTTCCAAGTACTCCAATGATTCTGAACGTGTTCTACTCATCATCATAGTTGTTGAAGATCCATAGCTATAACAATGAAAAAAAAGTTTCTATCAATCATTGTTATACGGTGTCATAGTATTATTACACAACATCAAAGTTCAATTGTATCACAACTTTGACAACAATACTATGGTGATATGTACCACCCCCGCTTAGTCAATACTTCATCTCACATGAAAACCACTCCCCCTTACATAATGATATGTAAACCATATGTATTTGTAGTGTGAACTACACATTAATTGTCCCCCTTTTTGTCAATAAAAATTGGCAAAGGTACGAAAATTAGTGGGATCCTAATGAAATTTCCATAGAGATACTTCATGACCAAAAGAGAACAACATATCCACTTGTTTAGATGCCATCATATAGCCGAAGCTAGATGCATTCATCAAGGAGTTTATAAAGATACAAGATAACTCCTATAATATTCCACAGCCACACTCCCCACAAAGATTTGGCAATTAAGCACAAGTTCAATTAAGAACTCTCCCCCATAAAATGTCATTCCCGAAAAAACAACAAGAACGACCCTACTTTCACTAGAAAAGAAGGATTTCTTTGGACATTAACAAATCTCATGAAACATGAATTTGTATCCAAAATACTCAATTAAATTAACCACAAGAGAACCCATGATTAATTTAATCGGAAATGCTCACATAAGAGAACTTACGGAGCTGTACATTATTTACACAAAGGTGTGGATCAGGGAAGACCAATACTACGGAATAGACAAAGATTCATTCTATCTTTCATTACTATATGCATAGAGACATATAATACACTTAATCTTTGTAAACAAAAGTTCATCCTATCTTCCATCAATATTTGCATAATGACATAATAGGCTTAACTTTTTTTGTCAAAAGTTCATTCAATCTTTTATCAATATTTTCATAATGACATATGAAAGACTTAACTTTTGACATATATGGGACAATCATAGTTCACGTACGAAAACTCACATATCCCATAACAAGTTGCAATATATGAAACCATAAAGACTAATATTGCAAAATCATCTTCCAAATAAACTTTAGAATTTAAATAAATAAATCTAAAAACATTGCAAGATGAAAATCGTTGGAAATAGCTATGTGTACTCACAATAATGGCTATTCCAATCCCTAGTTATCCTTCTTAAAACACAAAAATAAATTCTCATAAGAAGTTTCCTAGACAAAATAAGATAAGATAAAAGAAAGAAAACTTTAGGCATCATCTTCATTATCGAAAACCATCAAAGTAGCGTGAATCTTATCCATGTCTTCCTTGATTTCGGGAAACTTGGTGGAAATAACACACAATTTTTCTTGCACACACTTTACCTTGGAATTGATCTTACGCACACCCTTGTGAATTTGATAAAGAAGACTCAAGGTGGTAGAATCACAAGAACGGACAATTGTATCACATCTTTGTCTTTTGCAAGCATTCTCCTTCATACGTTTGAAGGTACAAGGACGAACAAGCTTGGGAGTTCCAATAGAGTTTCCAGTAGGAGCAATGGAGTAAGAGGGAAAAATTTTCTCAATAAAACAAGGAAAGCATAACTTCTTGTTGGAAGACATCATCAAAACCATTTGAAGAACGATGAATCCACAAATGTCGAGACTTTGAGTACCCAATTCAAGGAATAGACCAACTCTGCAAACTCTCGACTCCACCGAGAATTCTCAATTGTGGAGGGACAAAGATTATATATACCAAGTTTTCCAAAGCACATCAAGGCAAAACTAAGATAATTAGTAGGAAATTTTCCATTGATCCAATCAACACTTTTCTCAAAAAGACCATTAGAAATGGTTTCATCAGATGGTCTTTCTTACCTTGGTCTAGGAAGGCGAAAATTACCCAAAGAGATTTTGGTAATTCTTGAAATCAACTCTTTATTAACAAGAATCCTTTCTCTATTTATCATGGTATTGAATTCCATGTCTACAAGATCAACATCATGGATGTCAGCATAGAAAATTCTTGTTAGAGTGTCAAAACCTTCACCAAGACCATTAAAGATGTTTCCAAGATTAAATTTTTCAAGGCAAACCAAATCTTCTTTATGACCACTAACCATTTCCAATTTCCTTTATAGGATAAATCCACTAGAAGAAATTCTTTCAAAGATTTCACTACTAGAATCATTGATAAATCTAATTCTAATAAAATCTTGTATTTGTGGTATAGTCATGCTAGAAAATGATGAATCCAAGTTTTTTGAAACCTTCTTTGAAACCTTGAAATTTCCCATGAGACCTAGAAAATGAGAGTACAGGAAGAAGGAAAAACTTACTTGGTGTGCTCCTTGAAGATGAGGAAAATCCTTAGTCTCTTTTGAATCTCCAAAGAATTTTTAATGGCGATTATACATAAACCCTAGAATAGTTCGCGTACGCGGACTATAAAGGGAAAAAGAAGGGTACGCATACCATACTTCTTATATACCCAATAATGGGCTTGGACCCGTTAATGAACCGCGACCTGCAAGAGGAAGACATGATTTCTTAAAGCATTCAACAGCCAAGATTCGCACACTAAAAGGATCAGTACTGTGCAGTAAAGGGAAAGTAGGAAGAACTTCATCACCTTGATTAACCTTGAAGAGAGAGAGAGAAAAAAAAGACAAAAAATAATTTAACCCAAGCAAAAAAAACCTAAGGTTTAAGTCGTTAACCTATAAGGTTTCGTGAAAAACCTAAGGTTAAAGGAGAATCGACTATAGTCGCAACTAGTATCACACAGGAGGTGTGGGGATTAGGTTTCCCAGTTTCTAGATGAAAACCTGATTAGACTCAAGATAATATAGTATTCAAATAAGGGTTTGCAATCAATGTTACCTTGGTAACAAAGCATTCAATATTCACCGTTAGATGAAAACCTGATTAGACTCAAGATAATATATTTCAACCGTTAAATCGAACTTAGCTTGTTACATACAAATGAAAAGTACCTTCATTTAGATATGAGTAACCTTACATAAACGTATACACTTTTTTGGCTCAACAGTAGTTAATAGAAGTTAGCCATATGAACACTTTCATATCAACCTCATTCATCTTAACCATAACTAGTTCAAATGACTCAAATGAAACTAGTTCTAGAGTTGTTCAATTGTTTATATTCTCATAGAAGTATACAAGACACAATTGAAGCAAAATCGATTTTGATTCACTCGAATCAAGTCATGAACATTATAGCCACGGTTTGCAAAAGATTGCATTCCTTATTATATAAATGTATTAGTTCATGAACAAACCGATTTTAGAATATCATCCACTTAGGTATGCGTACCTAAGTAGCCGGACTAAGTTTGGGTTTCGCCAGTTTGCGAACTGGTACTCATACCATCCACACTCAACAAAAATTACCGGACCTGAACCTTATGCCAGTATGCGTACCGGTTTGCATACCAGGTTCTCGGACTTTCTCAAAACCAACAAGTACGTATACGGGTATGCATACCATGGTTCCCGGACATGGATTACATATACGCAAGTACGCATATTATGCTTAAATCCATCTGTTCTAAGCTCTCATTTCAACCATTGAAACATTCTTGGAAGACGGGAATAGCTGTCTCACACTAACTATTAGCTTCAAAGCAATTTTCAAGTGATCGAAGGATCAATACGAAACATTCTGAATCTACATCAAATGACTGTCTCACACAACTCATGTAAGATGTTACCAGGAGATTTTCACATGATCATCTTTTGACTTTCGTCAAGAATATAAGATGAACTTGGTTAAAGTGAAAGCTTACCAACACATATTTCGAGAAATATGTAAGCGAGTTAAACTTAGCTCGAAATATCAAATGTCTATAATCGAAGTCTATATAGCTGTACGAATTTTGTCTCAAATAGGAGATAGAGTAGATAGACTTTTGAGTGATAGATGAGTTCAAGTCTTCACATACCTTTTGTTGATGAAGTTACACAAGCTCCCCTTAGTAGTTATTCGTCTTCAATTTATGAACGGTGTGAAGTCTAATGCTCAACTACACTTTCTATCATAATCCGAGACTTAGTTATAAGTAGACTAGAAATCAAGAATTATAGTTTTGGCAACTAAACTTGACAACAAGCTTGAGATAGCAACACTTGCAAATTCGACCAAGCAGTGCTCTAACAAGTTATATATATGATGATAAGCAAAGAGAGAAATTAAGAGGTAAACAACATGATACGGTTCCCATTCCACGACATGGGTTCGTAACCAAATAGATAACTACTCGTTCTATTAAGTAATATTGATGTCGTGGTTAAATGGGAAAATAAAGACGAGGTTATACTTGCAAAACAACTCTTTAAAACACGTAAATTATTTTTTGACCCGTTTGGAAACAACGCCTTGTGTTTGGTGAAACAGTATCTCAAACAAGTTGTTGGAATTACAGTAGTACTGGTTAATCCACCTGATGCAATGGTAAACATCATCACAAACTACTTGTACAACGACAACTATCATAATACCTTGCATTTCAAACAAGTATATGATTTTGAGTATATGGAGCGGCGGAGTCAAATGTCAGTCGGAAAGTACTTCGATACGATTGAATACGAAGAAAATAGAGGTATGTATGGTTCACAAGATCTAATGCTTATATTCGTCGCCCACCACCGCGTAAGAGATATACATATACAAATGAGTTGGTGCAGGTCGATCGTCATCTCTTCCTAAGTTTACCGACTCCTTTTGTTCGAATGACCGACGAGGATGGTAATGCGGTCACAAGACTTATTGGAAATGAACATTTGAGTGCAGTTTATAAACCCAATTATGGTGTCATTTTGGGTGCAGATGTGAGTATCACTTGTCATATTAATTCTTTTATGTTATGTTTGTGATGTATTTTGTTGTTGCCAAAATGAAAATTAATTTTTCTTTGGTGTTTATACGTGGAGCTGATTGCCTGAGAAAGGGCGATGGTATAGGAATGTTGCAGAATAGTCATGTTTGAATACTCAAAGGAGTCGCAATATCAACTCTATCTGAAAGATGGATTTCCATGACATACACCTTTTGTCAAAAGTTATGAGCAAGTATATACATGTGACTCGTCGGTAACTCTGAGCATGTCTCGTGATTCGAGCGCATCATCAACTTGTTTTATACCAAACAATCAAGATGACAATGTACCATCCCCAAAGCAAGACAACATATGAAGAATATGGTTATGCATATATGACGTACAAGATCCAAGTCATAAAACAAATTACAAGTAGATTACATGATTCAAAACCTAACTCTGAAAGATGGATTTCCATGACATATACCTTTTGTCAAAAGTTATGAGAAAGTATATACATGTGACTCGTCGGTAACTCTGAGCATGTCTCGTGATTCGAGTGCATCATCAACTTGCTTTGTACCAAACAATCAAGATGACAATTTACCATCTCCAAAGCAAGACAACATATGAAGAATATGGTTATGCATATATGATGTACAAGATCCAAGTCATAAAACAAATTACAAGTAGATTACATGATTCAAAACCTAACTCACTTTCATAGGAATCACAGTTTACATTCAACATGTGCAACAAGCCTTTTCATCCCAAAACGTCCCTAGTGGACGAGTTTAGTCTCGTGAGGGTTTATAGATGATTTACCCAAAAAATATGGAACGCCGGTTGTATATGTTAATTGTCGAGTCCATATGCCGGAGGATCACTCGGCCTAATTTCTGGGTTAATCTACGAAAAGTTAGCTATCAAGATTAAGTAGCATTCATAAAATTTAAATTTTATACGGGTATTTAGCCGTCAGATAAAAATTTGGAAATGTTCTCCTACATAAAATAAACATAACGAGAAAGGTTAATGTTTAATTGAACGAAGTTGTTCAAAAATATTAAGTAATTATCATGACTTACAGTAGCCGCAATTTTAATCTTAGGAGAGGTGTAACCATGAATCCTTTTTTTTAGGTTTGAAGGTACTTTTGTACTGCGCTAAGAATTCGAGAAACCCGACCTTGTATACATTGCTCAGTTCCTCGATGACCACTTCCAAATTTTTGTAAACCAACATTCAAACGTCAATTGAAGGAAATTGTTGTCGTGTTATATTAGGCATAAGCACAACACTCACATAAGCTCTGGTGATTGCAATATCTTTTTCTACAAAATACCTAACCATAAATATGTTATCCTCATACAAGATATTTTTGGAAGAGATAGAAAGGATAAATGATTTGAATTTGATGTATGTTGTTTAGAGAAGAGTAACACAATTTATAAGATATTTATCAAAAATAGCCGTTGGAGAAATAATTGAGATTGAGTGTACGAAATTGAACTCAACTTATCGGAATATCAAATATAAACGTTGGTATTACTTAATAAATGGAAACTATCTTTCGACCTCACTTAAATAAAAACAAAAACTAAAGTACAACATTATTTAAATAAAAAGGAAACTAAAGCACAACATTACTTAAATAAAAACAATGAAACTAACCTATTTCATAATTTAATAACTTAAAGCTAACAAACTTTTAATTAGAACTCGTACGGGTGTTGTTGTGATGAAGATGATAATATGAGAGGTTCACTATAACCCATCTTCTTAGCCAAAATGGGTTTCTGTTTTAGATCAAAGTATAGTCTTGCATTTGGAGCCAAGGTACCGAGATCCATTTTCATTATAAGCCTTTCATCCCTATCTTTATTCGTAGCAATTTGTTGTTGTGTTGCTGCTAGCAAACTTCACATAATTTTGATTTGTTGTTGTTGTTGATGAGGTGCGACTGTCATTCAGGATTCTTTCAGGTAATCAACAACTTTAATGCCCGTATTGCTCATTTGGGATTCTCGCAATGAAGGTGTAGCGGATGTGCTTGTTTGAGAGACCCTTTTAGTGACTTTGGTCTTTCTAAGAGCAACTTTTGGCTTGCGTTTATCGGGTACAATATTATCGTTGCTAAATCCACCAAACAACGATCCAAGCATTGTATATTGGTTGGTACTCGGGGCATATGCTTGTTAAAAATGGACACCAAAAAGGATGTTAAATGGGTTTGGAGATTGATATGCAAATGGGACTTAAGCAAATTCGCTTTTGAAGATGGATTTTGAGGATTTGGGGATTCACTAGAGTACATATTTGGGGTATTACTAGGATATTGACTTGACAAACGAAACACATCTTGATCCATATCTTCATCTTCAATTATATTTCTTATGTCTTTAATCATCTCAAGTTCATCCAAGAACCAAGAACCAAAACCCTTTTTCCAGTTGCAAGTACAGGGTTGGGTAGGAGACAAAGTTAACTCCCGAAAGTAAGACATAGTTTTTACGCCGGCCTGTCCACGACTTGCATAACCCGTAGGCAAAACATCTCAAATTCATCATCGCGACTAAATGTTTTATTGTATATCTCAAATTAAACAATTATTATGAACATGTTTAGATAACTTACCGGTTAATAGAATTCAATTTTGGATTATTTGCGTCGATTATTGCAAAACATTAAGAAATTTTATTCACTTTTGTCTTGATAATGCTAAACCTACTCTGAATTCCACTTACATTACAATTATATGGATTTCCACCACAAGCTTGTACAAATCTTTCAATTTTTTTTCATAATACTTGCACTTATCCACACAACTTCCTTCATTCTCTAAAGAGTAATACATAGTAACAACATACAAACAAAAGAGATGAACAAGAAAAGACGAAAAAACTTTTAAGTTAAAAAAATAATTTGAGAGATTTGAGTGGAAAAATCAAGTTGTAGAAAGATGATTTGGAGTGATTTGAGATGAAAAATTAGTTTACATACATATATAGAAATTTTTACCAAATTCTTGAAAAAATATCCATTGGGGTACGACGTTAGAGTAAATAGAGCCGTTAAGAATAATGGATGGTTACGATCGAGTGTAAGAGGAGTGTAACAAAAAAAGGTCAAACAAATATTTACTATCTTAGTTTCCGTGTGGACCAAAAGACGGAAACTGAGTTTCCGTAAAGCAATTTTCCACACAAAAACTCAGTTTCAGTATCTTATCGATTAGCATAAAGGTGGATCAGATCTGTGTAACTCTTTAGCGAACCGAAGCGGAATTGCAACATTAAAGGCAAACGCAGGGTCATAATAGATGGATTTCGTTACAACTAAATATATAACGAAGCGAAAAGATGCATCGCAATGCTTGGCCTAGGTAAGGACGTTTTGTCGGAAATGGATTTTTATACACCTTCAAACAAATTGGTAGACCATCGACAATGTCATCTTAATAAATCCTCAATGAGGAGATATCGGGAATAGTTTGTTGCTGAATGAACTCAAGAAAACCAATGCTTAATAGGCTCGAATTCAAAGAAAGCCAAGTTAAATTCAACCTCTGATGTTATGCAAGTTGCAAGATTGGGTGTGAGGCCTTCACAAAAAGGATCCAATTTTCATTACTTATTTTGTATAGTTACAATATCGACATGAGCGCGGGGATAACTCAGTTGCGAGAGCGTGAGACTGAAGATCTTAAGGTCAGGTGTTCGATCCACCTTCACCGCGCCTTTTTTATTTTCTTTTGACCGTTTTTTTTTCTTTAATCTCCTAGGAGTCTATTAGTCCTCCCTCGTTTTCAACACCATTTTCTTTTCTTTTTTCAAAACAAAGAGATAAAATGAAATTGGGGATATAACTTCTCAAACCTAAATCAAAAGAAAACCCTAGGCAGTTGCAGAAGTAGCAGGAATGCCAAGCATCCAGGAAAAGGTTTACCTTGAAATCCTCTTAAGAGTACCAGTGAAATCCACATTTATATGTAAGTGTGTTTGCAAGACTTGCACCATGTTTGTTTACTCCTGACTCATCTGAGTCGTCTGGATCTGAATCATCTGGATCTGAGTGAAATCACCTGACTCATCTGAATCTGAGTCGATATGTTTGTTTTGAGTCAGATCTGACTCATCTGACTCGGAAATACGTGAGTCAGTGGTTTGGTTCCATGAGTCAGGAGTATTTTGTTACCTGACTCAAATGAGTCAGAGTCAGGGGTTATGTCTGAGTCAGAGGTCGAGTCAGATCTGACTCAAAATGGAAAACAAACGGTCCGAGTCAGGAGTTGACTCAGATTCAGACGCCGAGTCAGCTGCAAACAAACAAGTTCTTGGCTTTCAATTATTTCAAACCCCAATTTTGCTAAACTACATCTTAATCATACTATTCAAACAAACAAGTTCAACCTCATGTTTAAATGTAATGATGAGTTTACTCTGGATCCTTCAATAAGATCCATTAGTTATGATTCATTACATTCCTCACTAACAACAACGAGTGAGTTTGATCTTGATATTGTTGAAGTGGATTCGCCATACTTATTTTCAGCTTCTCCAGATCGTTTTTTAGGTGCTTGTAATGGTTTAGTTTGCATGATGTTTCAATCTGTTAATAGAGTTGTGCCGTTCCTTTGTGTTTGGAACCCGCCAACTAGAGAATGCCGGAAGATACCCAAATCAAGAAATGAAGTTAAGAAAGGATATGTCTGTCACTATGCATTTGATTATGATTATAAGATTGATGATTATAAGTTGGTTAAAGTTGTGCAGAAGGTGGGAAGTAAGGATGGTTCTTTAGTTGAAGTGTATACGTTGGGAAAAAATTCGTGGGGAAGCATACAAATGATTCCTTATATGTTTCATTTATTACCTTATAGTAGTATTAATCAACCTGGGGTGCTTGTTAATGGAATTCGTCACTGGTTGGGCAAAAGCAATGTCCAAGGGCAGGATTTTTCTAAAGTTATAGTGTCTTTGGATATTAGCAATGAGAGGTTCGAAGAAATGCAACTGCCAAAAGAACTTTTGGAGAAGGATTTTCTTATGACTGTGGGAGTGCTGGAAGGGTGCCTTTGTGCAGTTGTTGCTGTTGTTTTTATGCGTGTTGAAGTATGGGTGATGAGAAATTATGGATATCGAGAATCTTGGAATCAACGTTTTGTCATTAGCCAAGAGTTGGTTACAAAAAATCCATTTCTGAGGCTGATTTGGTGTTTCAAGGATGGTAAGATTCTGTTCAAGACTTCAACAAGCTTAGTTTTATATGATCCAAAACAGGAAAGTTGTACAGAACCAAGAATTCGTTATCTAAGGGAGTTGTTTGAAGTAGAAAACTACGTTGAAAGCTTAGTTTCACTGAAATTTGGCATTCGTGCACGGAGAAAGAAAAATGGCCCAACGGGGAAGACGATAATAGAGAAAAGGTCTAAGAAGAACAAGAAGAGCGTATGTTATTAGTCCTTGTTAAGTATGTTATGACATGGCTGAAGTGATGTGGGTTTGCAAAAAGATCGAGACAGCTAAAAAGTATAATTGAGGTAAAGATTTACTATCTTGCATTTGTGGGTTCTACCATGTGTCTTTTATGGTATCTATCAAGTACTGGGAGTGAAAACTGCATTCTGTGTGACTATCCATTCTGGAGCTTGTACACTTTAGTGAACCATGAAAAAGAATATGATGTTAAGGTATATTCGTGTAGTTCTCCAGTGAATAATGGGAAGTGGATGAAATTTAGAAAGTATGAATGAAGTGAAAGTCACTATCTTGTGTTGGTGGGTGCTGCTGCTTTATATGGTCAACACGAAGGTTGTACGATTAAGCTTCAAAGGAGGTAATACTACAAATTTTCTTTGAAATTTTCAGTTATGTTTTATATTTACCGCATATTGTTTGAAGTGCATTTTGAAACTGAAATAATTAGCATAATAAATCTTACATGGTATGGACCTCAACTGAGTTCTTGATGTTTGTACGAAAACAGAACATGCTTACGTTAGATAGACATTTGAAATGAGAAAGACAAAAAGCTGCTCCGTAATTGCAGCAGTTGGGTCTATAGCAAAAACAGGACGTCTCTCTAGCTGACATAAATTGTGTGTTGAAATTGGAGAGCAACCATTGTTGATTTTCTTATCAGCGATATCCACTGGATACAGATTGGTATGAGATTCTTAGCCCAATAGAAATTGGTTAGAATATAGCAGGTAAAAAATCAGTTTTTTTTTTTGTTGAGATTTGGGACACCAATAAGACATGACAGGTCCATATTTTTTCCCAAACCCGTTAGTGTACATTCAAATAAGATACTGAGACTTTTAGCCTTATCTCTATCAGAGGTCCAAGGTTGATCGCAGAACATGTTGCCTTGTTTTGTATGGATAATTATCTGGGATATGTTTCAAAGTTTTATCTATCTGATGTTTTGTGATGATGATCTTATAATGACGAGCTTAAAGACCATCCTCTTAAAGCTAGGTACTACAGATGTTTCTCGTGTTCTTCTCTCCAAGTAAAACTGGTAAAACATGGCCCGAACTGATTTGTTGACCCAAACCACAGAACAAGTAAGGCAGGACTATTCAGGGTTAGATTTGAGTTTTCTTGACTTATGAGGCTTATGACCTGTGACTCTGTGAAGTCTGTGACCTATCTAACCCAGCTGTTGGAGTTGTTTTCGACCAAAAAATAATAAAAAAAGAAGATAAAACTAGACGAGTTGAATGTTTCTGAGAATTCCATATTTCTTTGTCGGATCTATGTGATGATTCTTTCTGTGAAGTCCCTCTAGTGTTTCTAAATTTCTGTATGTGGTATGCAGTTAACATAGAAATTTTCGTTCGCAGGACCATGGCAGATCTTCATCTAAAGATGTGATGCACTTCTTTCTATTGAGAGGCTTCAATGAAATCAGGTTTAATACTGGGAGATATTTCGCCCAAAGTAGACACCCTCAATGCAAGATAGTCTTATTTTTCTGGTCATAGTATCCATAGAGAGGAAATCTTGGCATGTGTTGGATAAACGTGGAAATGTAAAGGTTATTTTCATGAAAATGCAGCAGTGGTAACTAATAGGTCTGCGTTAATTCTTTGGCACTGTCTGGCACAAATGCATACAAATTATGTATTAGTTTTGTCCAACTGCTAATTTAGATTGTAAAATGAAAAATTTGGCATAAGGCAATTAAGTTAGCAAATGTTTTAGGCAAATGTTTGATTGAAACCCTGTCTACAGGTAAAAATTAAAACAAATAAAAGCTCAAAATATATGCTATTGTTTGAGGAAAATCTGGGGTGAAGGAAGGAGATATGGAGAGACAAGAAGAAGAACCATTCTATTAGAGAGATTTTTTGTATAATTACATAGATTACAATATAAACATATAAAGGGGTAATTGGATGGACCGCACATCCATGGGCCGTAGGCCCTGTAACATTCCCTCTCGTGCGGTTCAATAACAAAACTTTATACATAGTGCTTTGAATGTAATTCTTCAAATGACGCCCTCTCCTTGATGGCTTGTGACGAAATCAATCGCCTCATTAAAACTTTGACAAGTACAAACCCAGTGGGTTAAAACCTTGGTACAACTCTTCACATGTTGTCTCGTACTTTACATGTAGAGCATCACATGCAATACGATCTTCAAAGAAGGATGAGTCTAAGTTAATTGCCTCGTTAAAACTTCGTCAGGAAAACCCAGAGGGACAAAACCTGACTAAAGAAAAAGAGTACAATATTAAGCAGTAAAGGTGATCCAATATGTTGCCTCATTAAAACCTTGACAAAGAAAACCCAATGGGATAAAACCTTGACGGAAGGAAAAGAGTACAACTAGGCAGATCCAAGTAAAGGTGATCAATTGCAGATGATCACTTTGCTCCTTTTAAGTTGACTAGTTTATTCACAACTCTTAAGGAAGAAAATCGTAGGAAAGACAATAGCCTTGGTTGGGAAATTACATTCCTGGTGTTTGTTGTTGTCTCATTAAAAACCTTGCCGAGCAACAAAACCCTGTGGGAAAAAGTAACCTCGGTGAAGGAAAATATTTCAATACACCATTAGATGCTCCCCCTGATGTCAGACAATTTTCATTAGTCTAATGCAGTCAAAAGGAGTTTATCACACTTTACTTTGGTGACATGAATGTTTATAAGACCATGTTGTTGATTCAGGAAGTTACGTTGCTTAACGGACTATCGCGTTTCATTTCTTTGATTCAGATATTTTCAGTAATATCAACACGATCTTTATGTCTTCAACGTTCAACATACTTGATGTTTTTAGTATTGTCTCACTAAATACCTTGTCGAGTGACAAAACCCTTTGAGAAAAGATATTCTCGATCGAAGGGAAAAAGAGTACAACATAACTTCAATTTCGAAGTAAATTATGTCGGCATCTCCCCCTGATTACTTTCAGAGTTGTTCCAGACTGTTCCTTTAGTCATGTATTTTTCAAAACTGAATATCGGTAATAACCTAGAAAATAATCTACCATATCTCCCTCTGATTACTTTCGCTGGAGAAGAGATTATTGTTCCTTCATAATCAACAACTTTTGTATTGCACTTTCATTAACATTCCTTTAATGTCTTTGTAAGGACAAAACAAATTTATGTCAATGGTTACTTTTAAGTACATGATTACATTCAATATATCATTCCAATGACGTTGCGTTGGCGCGGAGCTATATCTAGCTAACAAGTTCCCTGAGGATGTAAAATTTAATCGATTACATTATTATACTAAATACAAAAATGCGTCTATTGTACTTAGATATGGGAATTTCATCTCCCAACACATCTTCGTTATATTTCTTTTTGACCAAATGGTTACTTACTTACATTTGAACCTCGACTAATCATGGGAGTGCTATCAGGATGCATGTCTTTGTTAAATTGCCTGACAACTTTAGACATATGCAAACTGGTGGAATAATATACCACAAGCTCAGTATTCGATCGAGCTTTCCCTAGATTTTTCATCTCAAATTCGGATTTTAAATAGCTTTTAAGGTCTCTTATCACATCAAGAGTACACATCATGTTTGTACCATCAACATAAATAGCTACAATTCCAAATCAGGAACTTTATTATGAATACGCAAGGTAAAATAACTTACTTGTCTATCCCCTCCAAATCAAATAGCCACTTAGACGGGTATACCACATCCGTCTGATTGCTTGAATCTATAAGTGAGCGTTCTATCTAACTGTAAACGCACTCCGTGGTTTAGAGTCATTTGATTTGGCAACAAAAGTCTATCAAGTACATTTGTAAATATCTTCTATCTCTTGATTCTTTCAGAGATACATAACAACCACATACATATGCTGCATTTCAAGTCCTTTTGAAATTACCAAGCTAACTAGGTAGCAGAACTCTATAACGTTCATTACAAGAGAAAAATTCCAGGGCTTTGTGAGAAACCTCGCGCCACAAGGCGAGTCTTTGTACTTTAAGACTACTTCTTCTCATTATGCTTTATGACAAATTAATTATATATGTCCAATAGGCTTTAAACTTGGTTGGTTAGCACTACCACACTAAATACCTTATATTTGCCAAAGAACTAAGTTCTACCTGGATTGTGTAGCCAAATATGATATTTATTTGAAATTAATCAAAATAAAGCATGGTTCGATCTCATTGTGCTCTACTTCTGGAGCAACTATTTATGGATTACATCATCATTGTGCACGCATGATCCTTCCATTAACTCATGTGCATTCTCATAATCCGTCAGGATTTCATTGTTCTCTAGAACATTTAAAACTTCGGAGCGTCCTCCAATTTGATTCATGGACATATTCAGAGACAATCTTATGAGATGATTTCTGATGATATAAATAAGTTGCGCCTTACTCACCTACTTCCTTTCTAGGTGAGGATTGATCGAATCAAGTGGTCTCTCCATCTTCCTTTATGAAGCCACGACCTCAACTACACTTCCACCAAGTGTAGTGGCAACAACTTAGTCTATGGTGTACCCCACAACGAGGATTTCTAACCTTGCAGGAATATTTGTAGCTGGTATGGGTGATCTTGTCACTTTACCGACATCAGTGTACATTCTGAACATCGAATATACTTTATCACTTCACATTTACATTTGTGGAGTACAAGAATCAATATGAGACATAGTGGGAACACAACACGACAATTCCTGTCGTTCCCTTAGAAAATACTTTTTCTTATCTCCCCCTAACAACGGGAAGACTGTCTCATTAAAGTGATAACCCGCAAATCTAGCGGTAAGAGATCTCCTACCAAAAGTTTTAAAATGCGGATAATTGTTGAGAGTAAATATCCAACAAAATTACTTAATCATTTTCATGACCCATCATAGTACGATGTGGACTCGTAATGGCACATATATAGTACAACCAAAAATGCATAAGAACATAAATGTCAGGCTTAAATTCAGTTACCAACTGGTACGCAGAAAAGGTTGACTAAGATTGGGTTCTAAAACGAATTAAGTAAAGATGCGCGTAATATTGCATATCTCCAAAGAAATAAAAGGTAGGTTGGTACGCATGACCTATTCCTTAGACACCATCTGTAACCTTTGATGATAGCTTCTGCGAGGCCATTGGGTATAAGATGCTCTATGTTGATCCTATTAAACATGCAATATTCATCAAGTCCTTTTGATGTAAATTCTCTAGCATTAACAAGGGTGGTTAGCCTTTGCACTTTGCATTGTGTAATATGTACTAGGAGTTTTCAAACACAAATTTCTTGGGAACTATAACTAGTCCAAAATGTCAAAACATCCACCAGATCCATCAGTCACTTTAATGGTCCGCATTCTGCATGAATATTTTTCTAAATTTCACCTTGTTTTCTTTGTAATATGGAATTTTTACCATTTGCATCTTAGGATGGTCTCGATCCTGTTTTACTGAAGACTTTGTAAAAATGAGTGATATGCTTTCTTACCTAAAAGCATAATGGGAAGGGGGGTTGTGCATTTAGTAATTTAGAAAACACTTATTGAGAGATATGTCGTCACTTTGCATTCTGTCAATCTTTTTCCCATTTTCGTTCACTAAAATAAAGTGATATTTGTATGAGTTCTTTCAGAACAATCATCATGTCACAACCAAAGTTTCTTTATGGTTATGCCCAAAGCCTATATGAGTCAGTTTCCAACATTTCATCGTCGAAGTCAATATGGATTCAATAATCCAAATATTATAGTGAATTACATTGCACTAGATTGACTCATTAGTTTCTCTAAAATATATTTCCTTCCAAATATATTAGAGACTATAAAAGATGCAATCCATTACATTCTCATCATTTTGATGTTCCACATGAATCCATTTGCACGAGTTACTTGGGAATTTAACAAGGTGTGATTATCTCTTGGTACATCTAGAGATTTTGCGACGTCTTTGTTCTATCTTGAAGATAAAAAATGAGCAGTGCTGTGCTCGATAAGATAGTCAATTGGCCAGGCAAATTTCTTGTTGCCATTAAAGTTGATGTGAAAATTGGTTGTTACTATGATACACGTACACATTATAGTGTATATGCCAACACCTATGACCAGGTGCATTTCCAACTCTTTTACTATGACTTATCTTAAGAAAAAAATAAACAAAACTGGACATGTTCTAAAAACAAACAAATAAGCCTAGCAAGTGTTCATTCAATGTAAAAACCCGCGATATGGTTTCTTACCTCAGATTCTGGTTCCCAGTATACATACACATAACCGGAACGCCCTTTGTCGCGCAAAACCCAGAACAGAAACAGAACATGATACAACTGGAACAGGGCAGACCTAGCCGAACCGGGGTGGAGTGGACTGAACCGGGATGGATTGAAGATTTTTCTTTCTCCGCAAATAGAGTATATCGTTTACAAAAGCTTTTCGTTCTCATTCCAGATCCTAGAAAACTCTTCGTTCTCGTTCCAGCTCCCAATCAATTTTTACGCCCAAAAACATACCAACATATAATATATACTAGCATTCTATTTCCATTAATAATTAATTATAATATAAGGCAGAACCCAAAATTGAAATCACAAAAATTGACAAATTCCAAAAATGAAATAAAAAATAAGAGAAAAAAGAAAAACAGGAAAAAAATGATGTAAACACAGGATAAGGAAATGTGTCACCGCACCAAGCATAAAAAAAATCATCGCCTCGGAGTCCTAATATCATAGATGCATACACGCATGGAGTACAACAACACAATGAAGCAATGGAAAATTTAATTATCACTTTCCAATAAATGTTAACAGTACTAAAAAGAAAAAAAGAATATGTGACGACGCATCAATTTTTTGAACGGAAAACATAAATTACTATCAATACTAATAACTCTACAGTAAAACCGTACTGTGAAGAAAACCAACCAGTGAATATCACCCTATCAAGTAGTAGTAACGTAAATCAACGTTAGATGACGCAATATGACAATATACATGGAATGCAATACATACATGATATGATAATAATAAAACAAAATTTGCATTTTGATATGATATGATACGATAATAGCATAGCAAAACAAGATTTGCATATATATGATGATGGTAATAAAGCATTGATTCATTTTAAGAACAGTACATGGACATGTGTCAAATTATAAAACATACTGATAAACATTGTGAAGTGAATGTACCCACAGGAAACAGAGAATATCTATCCTAGTATCATATCTCACGCAAATCAATGTGTTTTTTTTTTGTTAATTGTCTGTCAAACAGAACATCAACAGTTAAACATTACCATTTAGATTCATCAAGTTTAGGCATACCTTTTAAAGCTTTAATGGATCGATTTGACGATAACGATTCTCATATCTCCAACTATCCTAATGATTCCAACCGATCCCAATTTGATTGAAAAGAAAATAATAAATAAAATACGGATCCAAAATAATCCTTAAGGTATTTGATAGAAACCCAAAAAGAAAAATCAAAATTCATTGCCGCAGGTTTAGTATTCGTGTTCGATAATGTGTTTGAGGAGAATCATATTGAGGAGAATCAGGGTGAACGAAGGAGACATGGAGAGACAAGAAGAAAAACCATATTATTAGAGAGATTTTTTGTATAATTACATAGGTTATAATATAAACATATAAAAGAGTAATTAGATGGACCGCACGTCCATGAACCGTAGGTCCTGTAACAGCTATAATAATTTACTGTACTTTAAAAGCCTTTTGTAATTATAAATATACATCTTTTTCCTTTGTCATGTGATTAGTCACACCACTATCAGGTAGCCAGTCATAGGTGTAAACAGGGTTGTGAGTGGCCATGTATGCAGCACGAGTTCCAGCGGGGTAGAAGATATATATTTGCATGTTTTCAATGGATGTGACGAGAAACACAAGCTGTAGAAGATATGTATTTGCGTGTTTTCAATGGAGTAATAATTATGAAGATTACAAAAGATTTTCAAAGATTACAAGAGATGCTCAAATATATTGCTTGCACCGCAAGTGTATAACAAAGGAAACTTGTATAGCCGTGACTTATATATATAGAGCTACTAGTCCTGACGTTAGTTAATGTATCACTTTCCCTACTCCGTTATCTTTCCCCACATCTTGTTTTATTCTTATCCTAAACCCTAGCGGAGAGTGCAAGAGAGATTCAAGATCCAAAAATATGCCTAAAGTTCCAGTTGTTAGAGATGATCTTTTCAAAGCTCTTGGAAGAACCTACACTCAAGATTAATTCGATGAATTCTGTATGGAATACGGACTCGAGCTTGATGATGTTACAACTGAGAAAGCGATTATCAGAAAAGAGAAACACTTAGATGGAGTAGAGGATGATGAATCCACAGAAGATGAAGACGTTCTTTACAAAATTGAAGTTCCGGCAAACAGGTATGATTTGCTTTGTATTGAAGGGCTTGCACGAGCTCTCCCCATATTTTTAGGTCTTGATGAAATTCCTACATATACGTTATCTAATATTCCTAAAGAATCCATGCTTAAAATGTATGTGAAAAAAGAGACTTCTGTGATTCGGCCTTTCATTGTTTGTGCTGTATTAAGAGGTATCACTTTCGATGAAGCTAGATATAAGAGTTTCATTGATCTTCAAGATAAGCTCCATCAGAACATATGCCGGAGGAGAACTCTAGTTGCCATTGGCACTCATGATTTGGATACATTACAAGGTCCTTTCACATATGAAGCTCTCTCACCTGAAGAGATAAATTTCGTGCCTCTAAAGCAGGAAAAAAGCTTCAGGGCCGATGAGCTAATGGAGCTTTATAAATCTGATATGAAGCTGAAGTTTCTACATATAATCGAGGATTCGCCAGTTTACCCCGTGATATATGATTCCAACAGAACAGTTCTATCTTTGCCTCCCATTATTAATGGTGCAAGATCGGCTATAACACTGAGAACTAAGAATGTTTTCATTGAATGCACAGCAACTGACTTGACCAAGGCAAAAATTGTATTGAACACAATGGTGAGCATGTTCTCGGTGTATTGCGAAAGAAAATTTGAGGTTGAGCCTGTTGAAGTAATATGTTCAGATGCGCAGTCATGTATTTATCCGTACCTGTCATCCTTTGATATGGAAGTTCCTTTGGCCAAAATCACTGGTAGGATTGGTGTTTCTCTGGATGCAAGTCAGGTTACTAGTTTGTTAACTAAGATGCAATTGCATGGGGAGGAAATATCAAGTGGTGAAGAATCAATCATCAGAGTGTCTTTACCTCCAACCAGAAGTGATGTTCTTGAAGCTTGTGATGTAGCAGAGGATGTTGCCATTGCCTATGGTTTCAATAATATCCCAAGAACACAGCCTGTGCTCTCAACACAAGGAAGGCAGCAGCCGCTCACTCAACTTGGCAACCTTATCAGATTGGAGATAGCCTCAGCTGGGTTTACTGAGGTGCTGACATGGATATTATGTTCGAATGAAGAAAATTTCTCCATGTTGAACCGGAAGGATGACAAAACATCTGTAACTGTTGCGAACCCACGGTCTTCAGATTTTGAGGCTACTCGAACAAGTCTTATGTCAGGGTTGCTGAAAACTGTTCGAGAGAACAACCACCATCCGAAGCCCATAAAGATATTCGAAATGGGTGATGTTGTGCTTCTAGATGATACAAAAGATGTTGGTGCCAAAAATAGTCGAAAAGTTGCAGCTCTTTACTGTAACCAATCTTCTGGCTACGAAGAAATTAACGGCCTGGTGCAAAAAATTATGCAAATTGTTGACGTGCCTTGGATAGAGGACCCTCAGGTTGGAGATAATAATGGCTACCTCATAGCTGCATCGAAAGAGAAAGAGACCGAGGATACTGCATTCCTTCCGGGAAGACAAGCTAGCATCATTCTAAATGGAAAGCAAGTCGGCACTCTTGGTATCGTGCATCCGAAGGTCCTGGGCAATTTCGACATCAACTTCCCATGCTCCTACATGGAAATGGATGTGGAGTGTTTCTTATAGATTCAAACACCGTAGCCAGAACATTTCTTTAGATGTGGCCTTATCACTTTGAATTAAGTGAAAGTTAAATGGGTCAAATTAGATGACTGTTAGTGGAGGATAATAAGTATGAGTTTGTATCATTCTTATTATGTTCTCTTTGGAGCATTATTTATATATGTCAGATAAATGAATCAATGGTGAGAAGAAAATTGATCAGCTATAAATTTTGTGTGCATTTACAAGTAGGAGCAAGATTTACACTCACTTTAACAAAATTATATCAAAGTCTTTGCGTTGAATTACTTTTGTAGAAGTCAAACCAAAACTACAGACTAGGATGTTGGTGGAAATTGATTAGAGATAATTCATGAAAATAGGGGAGTGAGACTGGCCCGTAAAAGGGTACTTGATTGAGGCTCAAAATGGGATGGTCTTTTTGGAGTTGAGATTCTAGTATTTGTCTGAATATCAGTGATTTTTGAATGAGTATACACAATCTTATACGATGGCACCAGTTTTTACTTTGACATGAGAGAGTTGTGCAACTAGGAAATGATATATTTGTAAGTTTCCAGGCTTTCCGAAAATGGTAACAGCCTTCTCTATATAAGAACGGTATTTGTTAATGACAATCTTTGCTTTTTGAATGATGTTACTATTTTGTATCACTTTTTGAATTACCCTGGCCTGTAGTACTAAATTCAGCAAAAGGGCAGTGATAGAGACGTAGTCCAATTCCTTGAAGAGGGTTCCCCTTGAGCAGTAAGCTGCTAGATTACAAGCCATATAGCTTGCAGATGTAGGAATGAGACTTAGTGTTTACACCTAACGTAGAAAGCTTAAAATTGAGAAAATTGCCTATATGCAATCTACTCTTTCCGTCCTTCAAAACCAAAAATTTGAGCTTCGACTGCTTCCAAAACATTCACGTGTCACCTTCATAATGCACCTTTAGAAAATTCATCTGATGGAATCAATGGATCGTGAAGGAAGCTGCCTGGTGCTCTATGCGTCTGTCCTTAAAAGCTACTGCTTGGTAACTTCTTGTTCCGAGGAAACCACCTGCACGATCACAAGCAATAAGAATTACTACTGCTATAGTACTGCAAACCGAAAATGAGAACTCTATATTAATTTTTACAGCAAAACGAGCTATTGTAATGATCTCAGTCTTCTCTTCTCTTCTTTCACTACGTATCATGTTTCTATTTGAGCTGATCATACCAGTCGGTCCTAGTGAACGATGGATTCTTGTATTTGAAAACCCACTCACATCTAGATTTCCGTGTTCCCCATTAAAAAAATTTCCATTATGTCAGGCCAATCACTCACCTGGTATTTCTCTGTCTTACCTAGTCTGTAGAACCTATCTACCAACCAATCATGAAAATTTAACTGGTTATTTATAACTATTTTGTATCACAAATATGCTATAAATTAGTTTAAAAGCGCCCTATATTTTTTTTTTTATCAATATGCATAGAGATGGAGATATAATCTTGGCGTCCATAGGGATAGCCCATGATAAAATTTAGCCAAGAATCTGGCTAAGCAGAAAAAAGCAAATGAAAGGAAGGCCTTTAATAAAGAGAACACATTGAAGAAAGGATTCTTGTATCTCAATAGGCTTCAACTAAAATTTCTAAGTGATTCTTTTGTGTCTCTAGAGGTTTTTAACCACAATTTTGTTTCTTTAGGACCTAGCAAGAAAGTATCCTCCTGTTTTGATGTTAACCAGGCTCAGCTTCAATATATTTGATAAGTCTGGAAGTGATCAATTAGCTGAGGAATTCATCGTTCAGCTCTGAATTTCATCGAGTGAAGAACCGAAAATGTCATAAGAAAATTTCTAGGGAATTTTGACAAAATGCCCGTGTTTTGATTATAGTAAAATAAACTGCCCCGTTATTTTGCACTCTTCAAAAGTGCCCCGTTTTATTCCAAAAATGGCTAACTGCTAGTTAGGGTCGTTAAGTTCCACCTGGTATCAGTTAAAAGTCTCCGCCCTCACTAGAGTTGGCCAATTTTGTGTGAGTCGCCCGTTCGACTTATAGACGAGTTAACCCAACCAATTTATGTTCTTCCCAAAGTTCTTATGAAAAAGAACAAGAATTGATAAAAAAAAAGTTCAAGCAGAACCAAGGAGCCATTAAGAAGTTAAAGACTTGAAGTACAAAGTGGTAAACCAATGCATAATAAAATTACAATAAAATGATAATAAATCATGATTTATTGAATCAACTAAACCCTTCGGATCCATTACTCCCGTTCAGGTACGTTCAGATCTCATACAAATCTCCCATTTCCGTTGAATCCATCCAACATATATATCCTAAATTCTCTGAAATTTTGTTTCTTAATCGAGATATCAATAGTTCTTAATAAGGGTGCACACGGTACGGTTCGGCTCGGTTCCTACCCAGGCCGAGTACCTGTACCTCCCTAGGCTCGGTTCCAAAATTTTGGACCGGTACCTCTACCTTGTACCTCGATTCCGGTACCATTCGGTACACGTACGGTACCAGGTACGGTTCCGGTACCAATCGATACTTTCTGTCAGAATTCAAAGACAGATTTTCCTGTCATTTTTCCAGACAAATTGAGTACATGTTTTACCTGTTTTTCAATATATTAACCAATATCTCAATCAAAGAACAAATTAACAACTAACACGTAACAATAATACTAGCAAACCAAAGTTCCAAACAACCAAAGTCATGAAAATCTGAAAAAAGAAAAAGTAGCAGTAGCACACACAATAGTCTTAATTCTTAACCACAATGCACTGGTGGTGGCATTATCAAGTAGCAGTAGCAATGACAGAATGATTGGACAGTGGTGGCAAACTGGCAATGACAAATACAAAGTCTTGAGTCTTGATCTTCTATTCCATTTCCATGGCAGCATCACTTGTGGTGGCATTGTTGTTGATAGGACCAAGTAACGCTACAAAAACAAGTAATAGCAGTTAGTAACTATTAGTCTATGTCTAATACTGCCAAACATAAGTAAATAGATAGTGCTCTTTAAGTGTATTCTAAGATTCAAATGACTACATGCATTTGAAGATTCAATTGACTACATGAATCCGAAATTAAACATGTATTCTAAGCATGTTCTCTGCATATCAAATGGCAACATAAAGAAAAGGGATGAGATTGTGTGTGGAGATTAAGCATAGGCCAACAGGTATTTATAATTTTATATAGGCTTGGTTTTGGGATGACTTGTGATACTCTAATCGGATTCAGAATTCTATTTCCAACAATAATAGGTTACTTGTTGTACTCTGAAACGGATTCAAGTTGTAGTAGAAAACAGAATTGCAAAATCAGCACCTCAAGTAGTATTTTAGTTAAACAAATTATACCCAGTTTAGTGGGATGATTAACCTTTGAATTACTTCATTTTGCTTAACAGTACAGTAATTAACTTTACATTTGACATATAACAAAAGAAATAAGAAACATGTTCTAATCATTGTATTCATGAATCAGAAATTAGATTCAATTATAGCTTCTTTCTGCAAAAACTCCATCAACAAGCATATAGCAGACTGGAGACCCTAACTAACTCCTAGACTAGACCCAAAACTCCATCAACAGGAAACATACATAAACTCCATCATTTCTAGTATCTTTCAAACATAAATATCTCCACAAAGTTGATATTTAGAAACCCATCTAAAATTTACAGTCCAATAAATAAACATAGGAAGAAAGAAATGATTTACCTTTGGCTGAGAATTTGGTCATGCAAATCATTATGTTATAAACTTATAATCAAACTAATGAAGCTCAAATTAAATGATACAGATGACAGATCTAGATTGCATCTTACCTAATCAAATGATTAAGGAATCAGAAGATTCAGAACAAATAGATCGAGATTTCGGGTACCCAATTCACTCCTCAGTCTAAATTTAACTGAACACACACACAAAAGGAAGATAATAATCAAAATCAAAATTAAAAAAAATAATAATAAAAACATCACAAATTCACAATAATAATCATAATCAAAGAAATTTCGGTTACCTGTTATAGACTTCTAGTTAACTTATTGAATTAATCAAACAAACAGTGATGGATTTGGTGTTGTTTAACGTGTGTTCTTATAAACACAGTGATGGAGGAGGAGATTCAGGACAGGAGAGCGGCGAAGAAGAAGAAGGAAAAAGAAAATGAATCACTTCTGTTTCTAACCCTAACTTCATTCCTATATATACTAGATATCTACCACCGTTAGATTAGATAGAAATCTAACGATCACAAATGATCGGTACACTCGGTACAGTTCGGCACGGGATATGGGTAGGGCCGAGTACCTGTACCTTCCTAGCCTCGGTTCTTATTTTTTGGACCGGTACCTGTACCCCCTTTCTCGGTTCGGGACAAAAACAGGTACGGTTCCACCTGTTCCGGGACGGTCCGTCGGTCCGGCTCGGTTCCTGTGCACCCTTAGTTCTTAATATAAATCAACCACTTACCCATCGTTCACAACCATGAATCAATAGTGACGGAGCCAAGACGTCACTGTGGAGGGGTCAAACCAAAATCCTCTTTCAAAGGTCTACCTATTTAACATTATGTCAGGGGAAAATACCAATTTTGCCATCTTATTAGCCCCCACAAGTTACCAAAATTTCTAAAAAACCAAGCTATATAACACTGAGTTGGAAAAACAAGTGGTGTCTAGGGACCCCATTTGTCCTAGTGTGCCTCCGTCCTTGATGGAAGTAGACATAATTTTTACCCTGATTTGAAGCTTTCAAACTTACCCAATTTCAATCCATGCCAAAACCCCAAAATCAGCCAATCCAGCTAACATAATAACCTACCTCTCTAATGCAACTTCCATGGAAGACCTAATGTAAAATGATACCTCCATTATATTATATATTTCCATTTATCCATCAACCAATTCTTCTCCAACACCTTTATTAAATCTGGTGAGAAAGGATTAGAGAGGAGGAATGAGGCGATTCTTTTAGTTGCGGCACAGGAAGAAAGGGATGAATAAGATAAACATCTTTTGTTTCTATTTAGGGTTACATCTGGGAACTGATGTAATTTCCCATATCACTTTGACTGGGAAAACAAGGATTGACCGACTATTATGCGCCTAAGACGGAAAACCAAACTGTGGGGGCAATTTTGAAAAGTTAAAAAAAATCGGGGTAAGTTCTTAAACCGGATTTTCATAGTGTGGCACTTTTGCAAGATTCCCAAATTTCTATTTTTTCTTATATGGAAGGGTACCGGTGTAAGGAGTATCAAAGTATGAAGTGCCCTTGTTGTGAACTCATTAAAATAATAATATTTGTTTGGTGTACACACTGTCGTATCCATTGTTTTCCCAGTGTAAGAAAGAGTACATAGATAAAAGCCCGTACGTACGGTTGGTGCCTACCAGAAATCACAATTTCTGAGTATAGACTAAACTGTTGTATACTTGGTTGTAACACTGGTGTTCTAGGTGAGCATACATCCTATACATGGTGTAAAACGTGTTGTCCAGGACAGTACGTACTGTAAGCGAACTCATAATTTCGGAACAATCTGTAAGCGAACTCATAATGTCGGAACAATCTGTAAGCGAACTCATAATGTCGGAACAATCAGGACAACGAAAAAACACAAAGGAAAATTAGGACACGTTTGGTATTTCTGAATTTGTATGGGGCGGAAAAGACCAAAGTCCATTAGTTTAGAATTTTAATAAATCCGCCTCTTATTTCATCAATTGCAATATTTCTGTCCCCTAACAAGGTATTACCCCATGATTATATTTGAGTGTAACATCTTTACTTTTATGTATTCTTTATCAGATGTTGATCAAGTCTGGGGCACTACAATCCTGACGAATAATTATATTTGAATGTAATATGTTTTCTTTATGTACTCTTCATTGGATGTTAATTAAGAAATGACACGTTGTTTGAAAGGTGTTAAAGTCTAAGCAATTTGAGTAGAACTAAAATTGAAATATTCCAAAACCAACAAGTAGATTACAACTCTTGATTCAAAATCTAACTCACTTTCATAGGAATAACAGTCATACTTAGCATGTGAAACAAGTCTTTTAACCCCAAGGTGATCCTAGTGGAAGAGTTTAGTCTCGTGAGGATTTACAGAAAATTTACCTACAACATCTAGAATAACAATTGTATATACTAGTCTTCCGCTCGATTTTCTGGAAGATTACGGGGTGTAAGTGCCAGGTTAAGCTCCGGAAATCTGTCCTTCATAATTAAGTAACATCATAATATCTGAATGCTCTATCGGTTTTCCGGAAATAATGGCTTCTTCCAAGTTCCTCCTGAACAAAACACATACTAGTTCTGATTAGATGGAAAAACAATTCATGATTAAATAGGCAAAACAAAACAAAAACACTTACAGTGAAAATTTCATTTCTACACCTAAACTCATATAAATATTTGTGAGGGTACCAGCATACACTCTTATTTCCTTTTTTAATGACAACAACCCTGCCTTGTATGACGGTCCTGGTTCTTTGATGTACATTAACAAACTCCTGAGTACATTCGTGGTATACCTGCTCCCAAAAGGTAATAGCCGGGACTTAGTGGTGTACAACATCAAGTTGGAGTGCCACATTAACCCAAGTTCTGGTGATTGCTAGATCTCCTTCTTGTGAATACAAAGTCATACTTATAAAGATACACTCTATTGAACTTTAAGAGGTGAATGAATTGATAAATATTATGATTTTGACA
This sequence comes from Papaver somniferum, assembly GCF_003573695.1. Lineage (NCBI taxonomy): Eukaryota > Viridiplantae > Streptophyta > Magnoliopsida > Ranunculales > Papaveraceae > Papaver > Papaver somniferum. Next base: position 67,044,288 of record NC_039366.1, on the reverse strand, counting down.
TGTGTTGTTTGTGTTGAGAAACTTAATTTATAGTTGAGTGCTTTTAAAGTATCCGTTTGAAAATAGACGTTGGAGAGTCGTTGTTTGTATGATGACATGTAATATATATATATATATATATTTGAATTTTAATAGAAAAAGATTTGACTTAGCATAACCAACAAGTAGATTACAATGTTTGATTCAAAACCTAACCCAGTTTAGTAAGAATCACGGTTACACTTAGCATGTGCAACAAGCCTTTTAACCCCAAGGGGACCCTAGTGGACGAGTTTAGTCTCTGAGGGTTTATAGATGATTTACCCAAAAAATATGGAAAAAAAATTGTATATATTAATTGTATGCTCCATATTCTGGAGAATCACTGGGGCTAATTTCCGGGTTAAGCTCCAAAAAGTTATATTTTTAAGATTAAGTAGCATTCATCAAATTTAAATTATGTACAGGTATTCAACCGGTAGATAAAAATTTGGCTATTTCCTCCTACATAAAACAAACATAACGAGAAAGGTTAGTGTTTAATTGAAAGAACATGTTCAAAGTTGTTAAGTAATTATCATGACTTTTACTAGCCGCGATTGTCATGTTAGGAGAGGTGTAACCATGAAGCATTCTTTAGATTTGAATGTATGTTTGTACTGCGTTAAGAATTCGAGAAACCCGACCTTGTACGTTACCCGGTTCTTCGATGACCATTGCCAAATTGTTGTACAAAATTTTCGAACACGAATATCCAAACGCCAATCACAGGAAGTTGTTGTCATGCTATATTAGGCAGAAGCGCAACACTCAATAAGCTCTGATGATTGTAATATCTTCTTCTAAAAAATACCCAGCCATAACTATGTTATCCTCAGAAAAGAAATCTTTAGAGGAGATAGAAATGAGAAATACTTTGAATTTGGCGTATGTTGTTTGGAGAAGACTAACACAATTTATAAGATATTTGTCGAAAGTATCCGTTGGAGAATTAATTGATATTGAGTGTACACAATTGAATTCAAATTATCGGAATATCAAATATATATGTTGGTATTACTTAATAATGGAAACTATATTTTGACTTCACTTCAATAAAAACAGAAACTAAAGTACAACATTACTTAAATAAAAACGAAAATTAACACAACATTACTTGAACAAAAATAATGAAACTTACCTATTTAATAAGTCAATAACTTTAAACTAATAAATTTTTAATTAGAACTCATATGGGTGTTGTTGTGATGAAGATGATGATATGAGAGGTTCACTATAACTCTGCTTAGCCAAAATGACTTTCTGGTTTTGATCAAAGTATAGTCTTGAATTTGGAGCCAACATACTGATAATCCGTTCCCATTATAAGGATTTCATCCCTATCTTTATTCATAACAATTTCTTTTGTGTGTTTTTGCTAGAAAACTTTGCATAATTTCGTTTTGTTGTTATTGATGAAGTGCGACTGTCATTCGTGATTCTTTTAAATAATCAACAAATTTAACGCCTCATTTGGGATTCTCGTGATGAGGGTGTATCGGATGTGCTTGTTTGATAGATCCTTTTAGTGACTTTGGTCTTTCTAAGGGAAGCTTTCGACTTGTGTTTATCAGGTACAATATTATCATTCCTAAATCCACAAAATGACGATCCAGGCATTGCATATTGGTTGGTACTTGGAGTATATGCTTGTTAAAAAGATATACCACAAATGATGTTAAATGGGTTTGGAAATTGATTTGTAAATGGGGTTTAAGCAAATTGCTTGAAGATGGATTTTGAGGATTTGGGGATTCACTAGAAAACATATTTGGGGTACTAATAGTATATTGACTTGACAAACAAAACACATCTTGATCCATATCTTCATTTTTATCCTCTACTATATTTCCAGTGTATTTAAGCATCTCAAATTCATCATCGCGACTATATTTATTGTATATTTTGAAAAATACGGATCTCTCCATTATATCCTACATCAATGTAAACGAAACAATTTTTGTGAACATGTTTAGATAACATACCGGTTATTAGAATCCAAGTTTGGATCATTTGCGTCGATTATTGCAAAACATTGAGAAATTTTATTCGTTTTTGTTTTAGTAATACTAAACCTACTATGAATTCCACTTACAATGCGATTATATGGATTTCCACCACAAGCTTGTACAAATCTTTTGAAAAGTTTTTCATAAAACCTACATTTATCCACACAAATTCTTTCATTCTCTAGAGCGCAATACATAATAACAATATACATATCTTCTAGAATAGTGAATATCTTTCTCAGTTTAGGTTTCGAAGTTTGAGGTTGCGACATTATTGTCTACAAACAAAAGAGATAAACAAGAAAAAAAATGAAAAAACAACTTTTAAATTAAGAAGATAACTTGAGAGATTTGATTGGAAAAATCAAGTTTTAGGAAAATGATTTGAGAATATAAAAAACTAATTTCTATATATATGGATATTTTTGCCAAATTCTTGTAGAAATATCCGTTGGGACCAGACAGTAGAGTAAATTGAGCAGCTAAGAATAAGATGGCTACGATTGGGAGTGAGAGGAGTGTAACAAAAAAAAGGTCAAACAAATATTAATTATTAAACGAAAACTCAGTTTTCGTGTGGACCAAAAAACGGAAACGGAGTTTCAAAGAAATTTTCCAAACGAAAACTCAGGTTCCGTGTCTCATCACGCAGCTTAAAGGTGGATCAGATCTATGTGACTCTTTAGCGAAGCGAAATCGCCACATTAAAGCCAAAGGGCCTTAGTTGTAGTATTTTGCTACAATTAAAGATACAACAAAGTTAAAACATGCACTACATGTTCTTGGCTTAAGTAAGGATGTTTTGTCGTGTATAGAATTTGGTACACCTCTACACAAATTAGTAAACCATATGTAACATCATCTAAATAAATCTTCAATAAGAAGGTCAGAACTCAAGCAAAGCCATATACCAAAAAGAAAGCCAAGTTACTTACAACAGAACTTTCTCTTTCCTCTTATCGATAGTCAATGAGATAGTCAACTTAGATTTTGATTCAATTTTTTTTGATCCGATCTGCTTTGATTTCTTAAATCACTAGTTTAATTTCTTTGTCTGATTTTATCTTTGTAATTTATCCTATTTAATTTCGAATTTATTGCAGGTTTTTTGTTCTTTTTCTTTGCCCTAATGTTCCTTTTCATCCTTTCTTTTCCCTTATGTGTTAAATTTTGGTTCTAATTAATCTGTTTTTCCTCTATTGGCAGATTAAAACTCCTTGTTGCTTGTTGCCACGCATGGGTGTAGTATCAATGTCCTATCACATCTCTGGGTTTCTCCAAAGTTGGCAGTTTCAAAGTTGGCATCTTCAAAGTTGGCCTTTTATTGCAGTGGTGCATACGTTGATCATCCTTATATCTTCTTTTCATCTTTATCTGATTTGGAGTCATTATGTTGGTAATATCACCTCAACTTTACGGAATCTTGATCATGATGTTATCCGAAATTGTTCAGATGCTTTGATTCCTGTTCTTATTTATATGTTATCCAATTGCCTTAAACTTTGCGATTTTACTTATCTTTTTCCCTGTTTGACACCCCCTTCACTCGTTGCCTATAAAAACCATTTCAAAGCCTTTGTTCTTCACAACCTTCACTGTTCAATACCTAATTTCATATATTTTCTTCTTATGGCTAGTCCTGGTATGAACAATATCACTCAACAAATGGAGGAGGTTTCAATGAATGAAGAACCTATTAGAAGAAGAGTAATTATGCACTCTAATACAACTATTCTGGCTGGAGTTAGAGATTGGAGATTCAATCTTTCTGGTAAACTTTATGCTCTAGGTGTTATGACCTGGGAATATGCGGAAAGGACAGATTATTTGGCCTCACCTGAGAAGACATAATCAATGGTTTGTTCAGGTACGTACTTTAGAACCAAATATTTATAGTATCAAGTTTAGAGTATCTGAGGATAAGGGTGCAATTATGTTTGGTGGTTCTTGGAATTTTGATGGACATCTGATAGTCTTAAAAGATTGGAATTTAACTATGGATTATCATTTGTTGGATTTCTCAGTTTCTCCTTACTGGTTATAATATAAATATCTTTTACCTGAATTCACCTATGTTGATATTCTGAGAACGATTGGTAACATTTTTGGTGAAGTTAGAGTAGTTGAACCTGATAGCATAAACCCTCCTACATATTTTAAATATAATGCTTTAGTTCTTATTAATATAACACCCCTCTGATAACTGTTATTACTGTTGCGAATGCTGCTGGGGTCACTAGGTGGATAGGATTTTTCTATGAGAAACAACCGTATCGTCTTTGCCCTGATTATAAGGTTCCCAATCATGAAGAGATTGACTGTGCAGATATGAATCATACAAGATATGAAATGGAGGAAACTGTTCGAGGTTTTGGTTTTGCTGAACCAATTTTACCACCTCATAGGAATCCACAAGAGGAAGCTCAATTGTTGCTGCAGCATGGGTCTCAACGACGTAACAGATTAAGACATCCTATTGTTCAAGATCAGCCTCGACCTTTTGACGGTATGCGCATTTCCATTTCTCAGCTACTGATTCTGATACTGGTGCTTCTTCTTCATATACCAATCGATCCCAGCCTTCAATTTCAGTGATGCCGACTTCTACTCTGACAAGTGATGGTGCTAGTTATAGTGGTACTAAGAAGAGATATCGTCATGTTCTTGTGTTGGTGATAACTTCAGAACCTCGTTCCGAATATGCTAAGTTTGATAATGACATGGCCATTATTCAAGATGTTGATACTGCCTCTGTTCATGATGATAACACCAATATCAGACAGAATGATGTATGGGACATTGCTGCTGCTAATGTTTATAATGCTCGAAACCACTATGATGCATGTCAACATGTGATTGTCTTATCTTCTCAATACTTGTTCAATTTCAGGTTGATTTTTCCTCCCTATTGTATTCTCGTTTCTTTATTCTGTTTTCTTTGTTCTTACTATCATGAAAATACTTTGTTGGAATTGTCAAGGGATCGGAAATCCCCATACTCGTGACTACCTTCGTTTTTGTTTAACAAATAATGACCCGGATATTCTTTTCTTATGCTAAACTAAAGCTCAGACCACTTATATGAGACTATATCTCTCTCATACTAGGTATCCTAATTATTGGTTTGATCCTTCTATGGGTCTTTCTGGTGGTATTTCTCTTGCCTGGAAACAAGGTATCGGTGTTGAAATAATGCACGCTACTCCTGATACAGTCCATGCTATAGTACACACTCATGATAACAACTTATATTTTTTTGTTACCTTCATGTATGGAGTACGAGATACTGTAGGCAATAATAATCAGTGTCAAAATTTGATTGATATGCATTCTGCCGTTGATCTTCCTTGGGTGTTATTAGGCGATTTAAACTTCACTATGCATGACTCTGAAACTCATAGCGTTAATGCATCTCATCCTCATCATGCTATACATAATAGGAATTATATTCCGAAAATTGGTCTTATTGATTTGGGTTATTCGGGAGCTGACACTACTAGGTCAAATCATAGAGATGGAGATGCTCATATCTCTGTTAGGTTAGATAGAGCTTTCATGAATAGGTGTTGGATAGATAATTATACTAATGCTCATCTTCAACATTTAATTCATATTGCTTCAGATCACAACCCTATTTTATTACATACTGTTCCTAGTACTAGAAAACACACTCCTTTTAAGATTTACAAGTGCTGGTTCCAAATGGACTCTTGTACAGACACTATCAACAGCAACTGGCAACAACAATTTATTGGTTCTCATTCTTTTCAGCTCTCAAGTAAGTTAAAATTAACTAGATTTCAACTGCAACTGTGGACAAAATTCTCTTTCGTGAATATTGAGTATAATCTTCATGATATTCAGAATCAGCTTCAGATTTGTTATGATGATAATATGCATTCTTCTCATCCTAAGGTTCGACAGTTAAGTTCTTCTCTTCAAAATTGGCTTACTATTCAGAAAGAATTTTTCATGCAAAGGTGACAAATTTCTTGAAGTAGATAGAAATACTTCGTATTTTCACTCAATGGCTAATTTTAATAAAAGAAGATCAAACATCCAGGCTATTCAAGAGACTTTGGGTATTTGGTATGATGACCGGAGTAATATTGAGGCTACTTTTCTTAACCATTTTGTGAAATATTTCTTCTACTTCTAAGCTACATGTTAGTCAAGATATTTTGCACACTTTTTACACCTTGCATCACAGAAGATCAGAACTTTGGGCTTACTTGTGTTCCTGATGCTCAAGAAATCAAGGACGTAGTGTTTCAAATCAGACCTTGGGCTTCTCCAGGTAATGACGGTTTCCAAGATGTTTTTTATCAACAATGCTGGGAGATAGTTGGCTCTGAGGTAATCTCCATGGTTAAATATTTTTTTTTACTTTCAAGCATATGCTCAAAGCCATAAATCATATCTATCACGTTTTGATACCCAAAATTCAAAACCCTCAAACACCGGTTGATTACAGACCAATCAGTTTGTGTAATGTTAGTTATAAAATTATTTCCAAACTTTTGGCGAACCGTCTTAAACCTTTACTGCCTGAAATTATATCCCCTACTCAAACTGCCTTTGTTACAGGCAAGCATATCCATGACAATGTGATTATTGCACAAGAGATTCTGCATAGTATCAAACTTAAGAATATCAATAACGCTTTGGTAGGTTTAAAGTTAGATACGTCGAAAGCATTCGACAGGGTTGAATGGTCTTTTTTGCTGTCCATTTTTCGGCAACTAGGTTTTCATGAAGATTGGATTTCTTTGATTGATCAGTGTATATCTACAACGAATATTTCTATTCTTATTAATGGTACACCTAGTTCGTCTTTCTCTCCAACTCGTGGCTTACGTCAAGGAAATCCTTTGTCTCCTTATTTATTTTTATTTACAATGGAAGCTTTTTCTAGAATTTTGCAGCATCATGTTGATTCTGGTCTTCTCACTGGTTTAAGAATTAACCAACATTGTCCTCATATCAATCATATGTTTTTTGCAGATGATTGCTTGTTATTTTTTCAAGCTACTTCTGCTCAGACGAGACATCTTCAAGATCTAATTTATACTTTTGGACAAGCTTCAGGACAAGTTATTAACATGCAGAAGTCCACTTTGTTTTTTGGTAAACACACTTCAACTGCTCACAAGTCTAGCATTACTAGTATTCTCAATATGAAAGTTATGGGGTTGGGTGAAAAATACTTGGGCATTCCCCTTTCGATGCACATATCAAGACAGAAGAATTTTTAAGGTATTATTGATAACATGACTAACAAATTGCAGGGTTGGCATAGTAAAATTGTTAATCAAGCCGGGAGAACTACTCAAGTGAATGCAGTGCTAAGTACAATGGGAATGTATCAAATGCAAATCTTTAAACTACCAGAAACAACAATTCATCAAATGGACAGCATCCAAAGGCGTTATTGGTGGAATAATTCTAACAACAGTCATTCACAACATTTTATTGCTTGGAAAAAGGTATGTTTACCTAAAAGATTTGGGGGTCTAGGTCTTAAAAATTTATCCAATTATAACTTATCTCTTCTTGCAAAATTAGCTTGGAAATTATATTACACAATCAAGATGCAGTTTGGGAAAAATTGTTGGAAGGTAAATACTTTCCCCATAATGATCTGCAATTTTTCCCTCCACCAGCAAACAATAACTCAAGTTGGGTATGGCAAAGTATATGCATTGGACTTGAGATTATTCTTAAAAATGCAAAATGACAAGTAGGTAAGGGTACTCATATCAATATTTGGACTGCCAATTGGATTTCTTCTATGCAGACTGCGATTCAAGACTGAAGTGATCTAAATACGAGCAATTATCAATGGGTCTCTGAACTTATTGATCCTCTCACTGAGAAATGGAATATTCCACTTCTTCGACATTTTTTTTCTGCAGATCAGGTAAACTCCATTTTAACTATTCCCTTACAATTAGATCAGAAAGATGAGTTAGTCTGGCCTTTTACAAGTACTGGAACTTTTACAACTGCTTCAGCTTACAAGATGCTTTGTGAAAAGAATTTGAACACTGACAACACAATGGGTTTATCTCAACAATTTTGGTTAGCATTCTGGAAGTTAAAAGTGCCATATAAGTACCAAATTTTTCTGTGGAGAGGACTTCATGATGTTATTCCTGTCAAAGCTCGTATTTTTAGACACTTGAGTACTACTGATCAATTTTGTGTTCTGTGTAGCTTGAATCAGATAGAAGATCTGGACCATTTGCTACTACATTGCTCATTCTCTCAAGCAATCTGACGGGATTTCTTCCCTCATTGCAGCATCCTTCAATCCTCTCTTGGATTCAGCAAACACCACTGGCAGTTCACTTAGCTCTCTGCATTATGCATTTCATTTGGAAACATAGACGTATGGCTTTTTTTAGTAATATAACACCCAGGTATCACACTGTCATACATCAGATAAACTTTTACATTGCACAACATCACATATATAGCTCCTTGGTTGTTCTTAGTCATTCTCATGTGGATAATTACCTCTTAAATCTTCCTTGGGAACCTCCTCCTACTCAGTTCTTGAAAGTAAATATTGATGCTTCGTATAATTCTAAGTATTTATTAGCCGATATTGGAATTTTAACTAGAAATTCTACAGGGGCATTTGTCATGATCAGGGAATCACTGAAAAGAGTTATAAATGCCCAACAAGCTGAAGCCTGGGATATGTTAGAGGCTATGCAAATAGCATCTACAAATGGTTGGTGTAATGTTACCTTTGAAACAGACAATCTGGGTATCAGTTCCTTTCTATAGCAACAAACAAATATATGTCAGTGGCAATGTTTACCTCTTCTTAGAAACTGTATAAATATAAGTAAAATAAATCTTGTGTGGTATTCTGAATTTGTATATATGTCTTGTAATAAAGCTGCAGATGCAATAGCAAAGTCAGCTCGTAAACATAATCTAAGAGGGGAGTGGACCTGAAATGTTAATTCCTTACATAAACCATGATGTAAGAAATATGCTTTGGTAATATATGTTTGCTATTTGGTTAAGAAACAGAAAAGAAACCAATTCAACCTCCGTGTGGGCTTTTAATCCAAATAATAACAATTTGGACCAAAACACGGGCGTAGCTCAATTGGGAGAGCATGAACTGAAAATGTTAAGGTCAGGTGTTTGATCCATCTTCACAGCACAATTTTTTTGTTCAAAAAAGAAAGTATAACCTCATGTTTATACTGTAATAAGGTTCATTCATTACAATCCTCACTAATTATAATTAAAACGAAAGAAAAACAGCAAAGACATATGTTCCCATGTGCTATCAATTACATACATACTATTGCACTGAATTACATGATATCATCATATATGCTCCCTTACTTAGTCTACCAATTGTCAGATAGCCACTCCCTTACTTAGTCTACCAATACCTTTGAACTTGAACTTCTTTGGTTGTATGATTTAGCGACACATAAGAATGCCACAAGTTGTAGTAGGCTAAGTGCACCCAAGAACCCATAATAGTAATCTAAATGTGTTTCATCCCTGTTGTCTGACAGCCATCCCTCTTCGCCAGTTACCTTCTTAGTGACATGTATCAGGAAGAGATTTAAGAGCTCACGAATTCCAAATATTGCCGGGATCAGGTACTGAAATAGTGGACTCCTTATATGGTGATGGAAGAACTCGTGCAGCCCGAGTTCTGAGAGAACAATTGCAATGCCTGATAAAGAAAATTAGGGAATAAGACAACATATGTGCGCGGTTCCTGCTCGATCATCAATCTTTTGAGCAACTAAAGATGCCACAAGCAAAGTTATGGCGGAGAAGAACACCCCACCACCAGTTTTCTGAAGAGCGGAGAAGCCGTTAGAATTGCCCGTAAAAAAACGGGAGATACCTTGGTGCGTCACGAGAAATATGATAATGGAGATGGTATGACACAATTCCACGGATACCGCAGGAATTTCAATTTATGGTCCTATGGACCTCTCCATAGCATGACCTTACTTGATGAAGAGCGTTAGTACTTGCGAAGCAACTATTGGGCATGTTAAAAATAACATCCACACAGGTACTGATGTCCTACTTGGTTTCCCTGACTCCAATGATGAGGTATTTGAATATGGTGATCGACCAGCTGCGTAAATGGTAACTGAAAGCCCCGCGATCAATGAAGCGTTGCAAACTGCGATTGCCGTGGACCACCCAAAGTGATGAATAACGTAATCTAATACCAGAGACCCACCCGATGCAACTGACATTTTAACCATCAACAATTTTAAGAAATCTTCACTGTTCGCAGGTGCAAAGCTTTTGCAGACGGCGATCCCGAAACCAATTACTTAGAACGAGAACCAAATAAGTCTTATCGGAGACACTGTGGTAGAAAAAGTAGAAGCAGAAGCAGAAATTCTTAACAGCAAAAGCAGCTGAACTCCAAAGACTGCAGAAATTACAACAAAACCTGCTACGATTTCTGACCCCAAGAGACAAAGTGACTAAAAGCAAGTAAATGAAACATGTCCATGCATTAACATGTTGAAAGTCTGTTGCTGCATCGTTTCCCACTTGTTCAATAAGAAAAGGTAATACATGCGATGATATTGAAAATGCGGGGGTCTAAGAACCATACCCAACAATTCGTTTGGCAATCTGAGAGGACTTACTCCAATACACTTTCTAGAGAATCAACTAGACAGTCTGACTCAATCTAGAATAAAGTGTATCAAAGAGTTTAATATCTCTAACTCTTAATTCAATCCGCAATCAGCAAATAGAAATCTGCGAGCCCGATTGAATATAAGAGGAATAACTTGAACGGTACCAAAGACCAATGTTCAAGTGTCAATCAATGTAAATCAACAACCAAAGGTTGGATATTCTAATTGATTGATCTTAACGCACAACCTGTGATATTTCAATTATATAACAAAATATAATGCGGAAAAGAAATAATACAGACACCAGAATTTTGTTAACGAGAAAACCGCAAATGCGGAAAAACCCCGGGACTTAGTCCATATTAAACACCACACTGTATTAAGCCGCTACAGACTCTAGCCTACTACCAATTAACTTCGGACTGGACTGTAGTTGAAACCTAATAAATCTCACACTAATTCAAGGTACAATTTGCGCTCCATATGTCTCTGATCTCAGCAGGATACTACGCACTTGATTCCCTTAGTTGATCTCACCCACAACCAAGAGTTAGTACGACCCAAAATCGAAGACTTGATAGACAAATTTGTATCACACAGAAAAGTCTATAGGATTGAATAAATCTGTCTCCCACATAAATACCCAAGAGTTTTTTTTTTCGTATTTTGATAAATCAAGGTAAACAAGAACCAATTGATAACCCGTACTTATATTCCCGAAGAATAACCTAGAATTATCAATCACCTCACAATAATCTTAATGGACTAGCGAAACAAGATATTGTGGAATCACAAACGATGAGACGAATATGTTTGTGACTACTTTTCTACCTTGCCTATCGGAGAAATTAATCTCAAGTCAATTATTTCAATTGTACTCAATACGATAGAAACAACAAGATCAGATCACACAACTACAAAGATAATAGTTGGGTCTGGCTTCACAATTCCAATGAAGTCTTCAAGTCGTTAACCTACAGGGTCTCGAGAAGAAACCTAAGGTTAAAGGAGAATCGCCTCTAGTTATGCAACTAGTAACAAACAGGAGGTGTGGGGATTAGGTTTCCCAGTTGCTATAGTTCTCCTTTATATAATCCAAGTTACCTTGGTAACAAAGCATTCAATATTCGCCGTTAGATGAAAACCCTGATTCAACCAAGCTAATATCTTTCAACCGTTAGATCGAACTTATCTTGTTACACACAAATGAAATGTACCCTCATTTAGGTTTATGTAACCGTACCTAAACGTGTACACCATGTTAGTTCACAAATAGTTAACCGAGGTTAGCCATATGATTACTCGCATATCAACCTTATTCATCTTAACATAACTAGTTCAAATGACTCAAATGAAACTAGTTAAAGAGTTGTTCAATTACTATATTCTCATAGAATTATACAAGAACACAATTGAAGCAAAATCGGTTTGATTCACTCGAATCAATACATGAACATTATAGCCACGGTTTGCAAAGATTGCATTCCTTATTGATAAATGTTTAGGTTCATGTACAACCGATTTTAGAAAGTAACCCACTTAAGTATGCGTACTTAAGTAACCGGATTTGAGTTTATTTTAGTTTTCAAACTCAGCAGAAATTCACGGACGTGAACTTTCCGCCAGTATGCGTATGGGTACGCGTACTTTAGGTAACCGGATGAGTTTGGTTTTGGTTTTCAAACTCAGCAGAAATTCACGGACGTGAACTTCCGCCAGTATGCATACGGGTACGCATACTTACCCAGTCTCCTACAACCTTTTTATATACACACAAGTATGCATACTTTAGGTTCCCGGTTTTGGACTTATACACTAACGTGCGTACACACTATGCTTATATCCAAAGATGGTTACATGATTCTAAACTCTTTATTTCAATCATTGAAACATTCTTCTATAATGATAATAGTCGTTTTCACACACTATTAGCATCAAAACAATTTTCAAGATACTAAAATAATCATTAACTATCGAAACATTCCAAGCCTACATCAAATGATTGTATCACACAAATCATGTAAGATGTTACTCGGAAATTTCTCATGATATAAGATGAACTTGGTCGAAGCGAAAGCTTACCAACACATATTTCGAGAAATATGTAAGCGAGATATATTCAGCTCGAAATCTCAAATGTGTATAGAGAAAACTATGTCGTAACACGACTTATGTCTCAATGTATGAGATAGTAGAAATAGACTTTACAAGTGATGAGTTCAAGTCTCCACATACCTTTTGCCGAAGAAGTTCCACAAGCTCCCCTTAGTAGTTCTACGTCTTCAAATGATGAACTCCGTGAAAACTAAGCTCAACTACACAATCTATGTCCTAGTCCGAGACATTTATAAATAGGCTAGAAATCAAGACTTATAGTTTTGATCACTAACATTGACAAACATGCTTGAGATAGCAACGTATGTGAGTTCGACCGAGCAGTGCTCTAACAATCTCCCTCTTTGTCAATTTTAGTGACAAAACTATCAATACATATGGATTACAAAATAGATAAAATTTGTAGCTTCTCATCCAAATGCTTGATCTCCTTGGCATCTTCAACACGACTCGAAATCTTCGTCACTTCCAAGTACTCCATGATCCTAAAGGTTGTAAGTTCAGCATCATAGTTGTTGACGATCTGTGGCGATAACAATGAGAAAACGAAGTGCTCTCAATCATTGTTATACAGTGCCATAGTATTATTACACAGCATGAAAGTTCAATTGTATCACAACTTTGACAACAATACTATGGTGATATGTATCACTCCCCCTTAGTCAATACTACATCTCAACATGAAAACCACTCCCCTTTACATAATGACGGTAAACCATATGTATTTATAGTATCACACTACACATTAATTCTCCCCCTTTTTGTCAATATAAATTGGCAAAGATATGAAAACTAGTGGGATCCTCATGAAATTTTTACATAGATACTTCATGACCAAAAGAAACACCATATCAACTTATTTAGAAGCCATCATAAAGCCGACGCTAAATGCATTCATCAAGGAGTTTATAAAGATACAATATATCCCCTATAATATTCTACAGCCGCACTCCCCACAAATATTTGGCAATTAAGCACAAGTTCAAAAAGAACTCTCCCCCATAAAATGTCATTCCCGAAAGAACAACAACGACGACCTTGCTTTTACAAGAAAAGAAGGATTTCTTTTGGATAAAACCAAATCACATGAAAACATGAATTTGCATCCAAAATATTCAATTGAATTATATATCCATGAGAGAACCTATAATTAATTCAATCGAAATACACAACTAAATTAACCACAAGAAGGTGATCAATTCAATTGGTCATGCTCGTCATAAGAGAACTTACGGAGCAACAACTAAATTAATCACAAGAAAATGATCAATTCAGTTGGTTATGCTCAAACATAAGAAATTTATGGAGCAACACAGTATATGCACAAAAGTGTGGATCGGAGAAGACCAATACTGCAGAATAGAAAATGATTCATTCTATTTTCCATCACTATTTGCACAATGACATACAATAGATTTAATCCTTGTAAACAAAAGTTTTATCCTTTCTTCCATCAAAACAATGACATAAAAGGATTTAACTTTTGTAATGTCAAAAGTTCATTCTATTTTCTATCAATACTTTCATACCGACATAATAGAGATAACTTTTGAACAAGTATGGGACAGTCATAAGTTCACGGACGTAAACAACATATCCCATAACAATTTGCAATATATAAAATCATAACGATTAAAATTGCAAAAATCATCTTCCAAATGACTAAGAATTTAAATAAATAAATCTAAAAACATTGAAGATGAAAATCGTTGGACATAGCTATGTGTACTCACAATAATGGATATTCCAAACCCTAGTTATTCTTCTAAAAATACAAGAAATAAATTCTTTAAAAGAATATTTACTAGACATTGAGACCTCTGAAGAATTTTTTATCGTCCCCGAACTTCTTGTCGTCAACAACCATAGGAACATAAGGTTTGTAAAGAAAGGAGTCAATTCCAACAAACCTTCTGGGATGATGATATCGGACCAGGGCCTTCTGAATTTCGAGAGTTCTCTTAACAAAAGACTTTATTTGCCGAATCTCCTTCCTTATTTCCTTCAACTCTTCAAGAACATCAGAAAACTTCTGATAATTTGAAGGAACAACTCTTGGCTTCCTCACATTCCTTCTTTTTCTTTTCAAAGTTGGAGGCAACGGAGATTTTTATTTTTCCTTTATGATTGATGGCTTAACAATTTTATTAACATCTTTTCCTTATGGACATATGATGCTTGGAGTCTCCATACATTATGGGTTTGTGAGAGGAAATCACAAAACTCAACAGGTAGTCTTAAGATGAAAAGAGTTTAAGAGAAGGAAAAAGGAATGTAGGGATACGGAACCTTAAGCAGCACAGATTCGCACAATTCAAAACCCTATAGAGAGTAGAATTGTCGAGAATACCCCTATTTCATTGATAAGACAAAGAAGTCCCTTCCAATATCAACTAGATATGAAAGAATTCCAAAATTTGCAAACCAAAGCAAAAACTAAGAGAAAAACTATTTTTCTTTTCTTAAAGCCTGAGGTGTGCACAATCTTGTCTCTTTTGATCAGGCACATGAGACAAGATGCACCAAAACAACACAATCAAGTTGTGCTGTGGTGAACAATAATTTGTCCACCATAACCTTTTTGAAATGAATTCAAAGAACCATGTCTATCAAATTGTTTAGACCATACTCTTTTTTTTAGTGGTCTTGACCTATCTTTGAAAACCAACTTCTTTGAAGAGGATAAAATCTTACATCCCTCAGCGGTTTTTTGAACAAGTTTGAGATTGTTTGCTAGGCGATTTGCTCTTCGTCGAAGTCTCTTGACATGTATCATCTTGTGTTTATACTTGAAACACTTTGAAAGTTCATGACCCTTGAGTGAACAATAAGAACATGTCAGTGGATAAGATAATTCAAGCGCTCGAGATGTGCAAGCTGCTAGGCACAAAGTGGACCCTGAAAAATCAGACAAAGATCTTCCAAGAAAAAGGTTAATTTCTTCTTCCATATTGGTTGAGTCTTCTTCTGGAATAATATCAAGATTAATGTATGTATTGCTACAATTATCAAAATCAATATCTTCACAATGAAGTGCAACACTCGATTTTTCGTCTTCATTGGAATCATAGTTGTTGGAGCATATCCCGGTTGAACCCACCAAGCGTTGGTATGCCAAGTTTGGTTGTCATATTTTAGTGAATCAAACTCATTTTAAGAGTCGCTGGATTATGTACTAGATTCAACTTCGTATAGGTTACCTTGAAAGTATTAGTATATGAGACATTACAAGTATTGCGAAGACTTGAAGAAGTGAAGAAGTAAGAAGCTACAACGACAACATCATCCTTCCACTTGAGATTAGTGATATTTGACTTGAACTGTTTCATTCCCTAACGTATCTTTCAAGTCGTGCATATTGAAAACAAAACTGCGAAGCATGAACACTCTAAATAGACATAGTATTAAGGAATACAATACGAGGTTTATTGCTTAACCATTAGACTTTGTAGATAAGACATCAACATAATCGTTTAAATACTATTATGATTATGTATGGATATGAGGTGAGGATTTCATCCTTTGAAACAATGTTTTACATGTGTTTTAAGGAAGTAAGTTCATAAACTTATTTATGAATCGAAAAGGAAATCGCCAGGCGTTATTGGTATTGTTATTCATTGCATATCTTGTGAACAACCAATATGTGTGATTTAGTATAATTGCTCATGACTTGTTTGTGTTCTTGGTAAAACTATTCACAAAGGCATGACTTATGTATTGGTATGACTTTTATAAGTGTAACCGATCTTAAGTAATCACCTGAGATGGTATGATCGAGTTTGTGATTTGTGTATAACCGAATCTGGGTAAAGGGGAACCGATCCTAGTAAGAGGAGCAACACATCACAAAGGGGAATCGATCCTTGTATGAGGTGCAGTAAGTTTGCAGCAAAAAGGGGAACCTATCCTATGGACATGTGAAACACATATAAGTTAGATACCATATATATCTGTGGAACCGATCCTAGTACCTAGTCAACCGAATTTTGGAAATCTAGTGTGACTATGCACATTACTCACATGGAGGTAGAACCGAAACTTGTTTTGGTAGAACCGTTAAACCCATGATTTGTGATTGAGTGTTCTTGATCAATCACGTAGTTCTTGAAAGTCAGATGAACCAATTTTAAACTTGTTTGGAAGTGTGGCAAATCGGTTTCAAGGTTGTAAGTATGAAAGAGGACTTACAAAGTAAGGATGTCGACATACTTTGAACATGTGTTGTAATGTTTATCTTTTATTGTTCAAAGTTATTCTTTAATAGCTAAAGGAAGAAAATCCCAGGATCGAAATATAAATAAGTTAAGAATCTTTTATTTAAGGTTTTTAATTTTATTTTAGGAAAACGAGAATTAGTAATGTGCATTTACTAGTTGAAGATTTTCCAAAGAGATTTTCGGTCAATATTTTGGACAGAGCATTTCCAGGAATTATGGAAACCGAATTTGGAATTATATTGCACATCTTGAGAATATTTCTGGTTTTGGAAATTCCTTGGTGTAAAAACTTCCTTGTCTATAAATACTTGAAGTTTGCATTTCTAGCAAACTAATCCTTCGTGACAACAAACTTCCTCGGTTGTGTTGTCACTGGTGAAGCCGCCTATTCGGAAAAGAGAGTAACCTAATTAAGCGAAATCTCTTACGGACGCTCAGTTTAAAGTCTTCTTTGGGATTGAACCTCTATTAGTACCGTTGGTGGGAAACTAGATAATTGCGGTTTATCTTGTGTTTTGAATTGATTTGATTGACTAACGATGGTTGAACTTTGATTGCACCTAGTTTGTTTATGCTTGAGAATCTTCTCCTATGATATAAGATTCACTCAAACTAGATCGAAGTTTCGACAAGGATCTTTAGACTGTTGTTAGTTCTAAAGAAGATCTTGTGATAATCCATTGTTAACAGACTCCGCTCTGTGCGTGATTGATCACAAGAGAATCAAGTTGTTGTGTGCAGGTGTTTATTGAAGATCTAAGAAGATTTAAAGACAAAGAAGATATTGAAGATTTCTGATTTGGGGTTCATACTCTTTGGTGTGCACAATACTTGTTTCGGTATAGAGGATCCAACTGTAATCGGTTTATGGATTGATTAGTTGTGTAGATCGGCATCAATATAATTATTTGTGATTAAAAGTATTGATTGCAAAATCTTAACAATTACTTCGGTAGTTGAGAATAAGATAGATCTAAGAACCTGACGAAGGAGTTTATTGAGATAAACAGAAGAGCCTTTGTCGAACTCACCTCACTTGGTTGAAGAGAGTTGATACCAAACAGATTTGTTGTTCCTTTACTGTTTGGAATATGAACCAAAGGAATTGTTCAAAGTACGTGACTTATTCATAGGTCTGAAGCGTGGGAATACAGACGGAACTAGGTGAACTATAAGTTTAGTTTCTTGGTCTCAACTATACGAAGTTGGTTTAATTTTTTGTAGCGGCTTAATCCTGAGAGTATCCAATTCTGGACAAGGTCCCTAGGTTTTTCTGCATTTGCGGTTTCCGCGTTAACAAAATCTTGTTGTGCCAATTACTTTTATTTTCCGCATTATAATTGTTTTATTATAATTAAAGTAAATCACACAAACGTTAATTCCTATTTACTTGATAAGAAATCCTATTGTGTTTGGTTAAGTCCGAACCTTTTTATCAAGTAAACATACTTCGTTGTTGTATTATCTCGATCTCGTATCCATATACGATCACACTAAGTGTGAATCGATTAGTTGCATCCTCTCGACTCAGTCCAAAGACAATCACTTTCGGAAAAAGGACTTATAGGTAGGAAAAGTTTTATCATGAGGTATATTTGGGTACCCTCGCCTTTTCAAGCAAGATCATATCACGCAACTACAAAGATAATTGTTGGGTCTGGTTTCATAATTCCAATGAAGTCTTCAAGTCGTTAACCTACAGGGTCTCGAGAAGAAACCTAAGGTTAAAGGAGAATCGACTCTAGTTATGTAACTAGTAACACACATGAGGTGTGGGGATTAGGTGTCCCAGTTGCTAGAGTTCTCCTTTATATAGTTTTCAAATCAGGGTTTGCAATCCAAGTTACCTTGGTAACAAAGCATTCAATATGCACCGTTAGATGAAAACCCTGATTCCACCAAGCTAATATCTTTCAACCATTAGATCAAACTTAGCTTGTTACACACAAATGAAATGTACCCTCATTTAGGTTTATGTAACCGTACCTAAACGTGTACACCATGTTGGTTCACAAATAGTTAACCGAGGTTAGCCATATGATTACTCTCATATCAACCTTATTCATCTTAACCATAACTAGTTCAAATGGCTCCAATGAAACTAGTTAAAGAGTTATTCAATTGCTATATTCTCATATAATTATACAAGAACACAATTGAAGAAAAATCGGTTTGATTCACTCGAATCAATACATGAACATTATAGCCACGGTTTGCAAAGATTGCATTCCTTATTGATAAATGTTTAGGTTCATGTACAACCAATTTTAGAAAGTAACCCACTTAAGTATGCGTACGGGTATACGTACTTAAGTAACCGGATTTGAGTTTGTTTTAGTTTTCAAACTCAGCAGAAATTCACGGACGTGAACTTTCCGCCAGTATGCGTACGGGTACGCGTACTTTAGGTAACAGGATGAGTTTGGTTTTGGTTTTCAAACTCAGCAGAAATTCACGGACGTGATCTTCCGCCAGTATGCGTACGGGTACGCATACTTACCCAGTCTCCTACAACCTTTTTGTATACACACAAGTATGCATACTTTAGGTTCCCGGTTTTGGACTTATACACTAATGTGCGAACACACTATGCTTATATCCAAAGATGGTTACAAGATTCTAAACTCTTCATTTCAATCATTGAAACATTCTTCTATAATGATAATAGCCATTTTCACACACTATTAGCATCAAAGCAATTTTTAAGATATTGAAATAATCATTATCGAAACATTCCAAGCCTACATCAAATGATTGTATCACACAAACCGTGTAAGATGTTACTCGGCAATTTTCTCATGATATAAGATGAACTTGGTCGAAGCGAATGCTTACCAACACATATTTCGAGAAATATGTAAGCGAGTGACGAGGTGTCGAACTCACAAAAATAAATTTCTTACTTCTCTTTAAACTAACAAGTAGTATACGGATAAGTAGGTTCGTTCCTAAGGGAGAGTTGAGTCTAAGCTGCCAATTTAATTTCTGAAATAAGTATATGAGGATGAAAATGATCAAGTATTCTTTCTCGGTCACAAAAAAAGAATCTTATCAATATAGCTAAGTTTCTGCAAAGTACCCATTACTAACAACCCTAGAATAGTTAGTACGCTCAACTATTCTGTTATTATCTCCTAAGTTCACTGAATACGGAAGCGCTCGATTACCGGATTCGCTACCTAGATGTGACTTAAACAAGTGCATTAAGTTCTGTGAGATAAGGTTATTCCTAGTGATAAATTCAAAAGCATGAATTACCTACTAGTGTCATTCAATACATATGGGTATTTAACAAAATCCCATCGTCAACACCCATATATCGCTACTTGTGTTTGTACTCTCTAGACAACTATGGGTCGAAGAAAACCAAAACTAGCAATAGAATTGCAACTTAAACATTGAGAAATAAATTCTTAAACACTTTTACCATAGTAGAGAATGAGAAACCCAACTCCTCTTTCTTCGGAACTTCCAAATTTTGTCTTTAATCCTCACCCTTTCTTGCTTCAATCAAACGGCAACAACAACCCTGAGTTTCCTGTCTTGTCGGCCATGCAAATACTTGTATCTGTAACTTGAATTCCCTGCTATGTGTTCATCTTAGTCTCTGAACCGTTTGGTTGGTACAGGCCCACAAAAGTCACGGCACAAACATACCTAGCTTTACTACTTCAGCCAGAACTCGACCCAAAGACACCACAACTCAAAACTTCACCTAAACAACACATCTGACCATGCCATTACTTGTATGTGTTGATTGCTCTCAACTCCTGCGAAATACACTCACCAGTCATGGCAACAACAGCATCTTTCTACTGAAATTCAGTCCAAGAGCTTCACTGGTTTGTAGCTTTCTGCCCAGGATTCCACCTGAGCTACAGATGAACATCAAAGCCCTTTGAACACGGCTCACAAAATGGACAGCAACAATTGCAGTTCTTTGCCTGATCTTCTACATAAAACCATCAGTCAAATAATATAATTATACCACCTTCTCTTCCATTAACGAATTCAGCTCATACCTATAACACCAGTGCCAACTAAGTTTCTGCAGATGAAACTTGAGCCAATATTAACATAGAATCACCACAATCCAATTATTTCATCCATCCATACAAATCCAGTTCATAATCCTGTAGAACAATTACCAAATTCGCTACCATTCAACTACAAGATTCAGTGGTAACAGCAACATCTTCAGCTTCCCCTACTCAACTCCGGACCCTGTCAATTGCACCGTTTCCTGTGACTGATTAGCAGACAACAAACCTCCTGAAATAAGCTCAAAATTGAACCCAGTTCAGCTCCAAATGTGAGCTGCAAAACCATCAAAACATAGCATCTGATCCTTGTTCTTGTTGCTGTTCAGATACTCTCAAAAACCACAAAATCATTCGCACAATTCAGGCCAGCAACAGCTTCAATTCTTCCCTTTTCCTGGCACCTCAAATCTGTTGCAAGCACCACCGAATTCTCTCCATTCTCGTTCTTCTTCTCGGATTCAACTAGGACTCTTGACCCATGGTGAACAACCATCAAATTCATAGCTAGGTCGACGGCAGACATGGCTGGGAGTTGTCGGAAGGAGAAAGGAAATCTGTTGTGAACTGAAACGGGAAAATAAGCTTCACCTGCTTGTACAGATTAGTTTCTGATGAAACCTAAATTTATTTCTTCATAGCGCACATGTGCGGTACCTAGCTGGTGAAATCCACTAACCAAGGCATAAACAGGCTACATGGAAGCTATTAAGCCCATTAAGTAGACTTCAAAATGTCTGTCCTTGTGAACAGTTTGTTGATCCCCTTTGTCTGCAGCTTGGATACTTGTCAGCCCATCTCGGCTAGTTCTCGATGACAAGCAATTGTTGACACGAGCTTTAAACGTCTAAGCTCCATTGCGATGTTTTTTCTCCTTTTTGCGAACGCAAGCCATTGTACCTAAAGAGAAATAAAAAGAAACGTAATATACAAAATTACAAGAAAATTAATAAAAAAAAACGTGAAAAATTATTATAGAAATTGGGTATTTTAGACACCTATCAAATACCCCCACACCTAATCTTTGCTAGCCCTCGAGTAAATAAAACAAAACTAAAATACAACGACTTCGTGTTGTCGAGGCTACGATTACTTTTAGCATAAATAACAATCCTTTGAACCCCTATGTGTCCCTAGTGAACGAGTTATAGTCTCGTGAAGGTTTACAAGAGATACAAAACCTTTTACTCCAAATTCCATCTATCTGTGAAGAATCTATGAACGAATCAAAAATGACTGCAGGAGGAAGTACCCAAATGCAACTCCAATTCATATATAAGTAAACAAAGCTCTACTCAGAAAGTTGAACAAACCACAATACTTGGAGTCTAACTAACCACAATCACACATGAATAGATTAAGAAGATGGATATAGAGATAGATGGTTGCGATGTTGACTAAAGTGAACGGTGTTTCCCATACCTGTCTGAAGGTCACTGCCAAGATGAACCTAAAAATCCTATTGGATTGAGATACTGATCTGAATTCTAATATCAACACAACTGACATATACACGGGAACCAGTGGTCGATGATCCTAATTCTAGATCAACTCGGCTGGCAAATACAAGGGAACCAGCGGTCGATTTATTAATTGAACAATAATAATAATAATAACTTTTTTTTTCTTTTTCTTTTTTTTTCACTTTTTTTTTTCTTTTCGAATTGACAACATGATTAGATCTTTTGGATCCAAGCGCATGCTTCTTGTCAGCAGATTACATGGTAATTCTCGTGGATCTTGCATTCCACGCTTATTTAGGCGACAAAGACAGAGAGAACACGCACATATTGCTATCCAAGTGTCATTTTTTTCATTTTTTTTGTTTTGTATACACCGGTTGGTCTAATTGGTCTGGTCTCTTTTTTTTAGTAACTCAATCACACTATTTATCTTAGCAGTAATAACAATTCGATGTTAGTGACCCACCAAATCACTTAGAGAAACAAAAAGTTTGCAAAAATAAAAACAGAAAGTGATATGGTGACGATTCCGAGATATGGTAACAACTATCATGTTATTTCTAATACCTGAGCTATGTCCTTTTAGTTAATGGCTTCCTCAACTCTTGTAACCAAGATGGTTCCATCCATTTATATTGTTTAGTGTCATCCTGAAGGCACAAGTTTCTAGATTTTGAAGTTTATCATGCAATTTTTTTTTGTTTTTATATTTTTTTTATTAACTAATAAAGGCATCAAACTCTACAAATAATATATAAGTTACATAAACTGATGCTCCAACTCATAGATATTTCTGAACAATAGAGGATAAACACTAAACAATCTATTTAGTTGGCATCTAATTCCGACTCAGTTGAAATATACCTCATCGTCGGAAAAAAAAAGTCCATCTACTTAGAAAGGCTAGTGTTTATTCTAAATTTTTCAAAAATCTCTAAAAGTTAGAGTTTTGTATACGTCAATTTTTTTCTTAATATACCCTACCCCACACTTAAATCAAACGTTGTCCTCAATGTTTCAAACCATTGCAAAAAAAATAAGAGGAATAATTGAAAAAGACAACGAAGTAAGAATTGAAATTGTGCACTTGATTGACGCATGCGAGAAACATTCAAAATAGACTCCCCATATATCAACAATCTGAAAATTTGAGGATCCACCCACAAAACAATCTGCATATATAGCAAAGTCTTCACAAAAATATTAGAAAATGGTGGGGAAAATGAAGCTATCATCCCACGAGAGTCACCCCCACACTTAGTATTTTCTACACTCGGAAGTGTATACAAAACATAAGTGGAAGGAACTTCTATTCGTTCCTCTTGGCAAACATGCATAGTGTTAGACTCAAACATGTTGGATACTTGGAAGCAAGAAATTCAGAAAGAACTTTAGAAGCAAATAATTCCAGCCTCAAATGAGGTATTTTCCTAAAAGATGGATTAACAACTCTTTGGGAAGTAACTTCTAGTTTGAGATGATCATCATTAGATAAAGATTCATGTAAATGGTTAGACAAACCTTGCATAATCTCACGCATTATGGGATCCTCGGTATTTCTGAAAAAGTCCATTGATTCTCCTAAATCAGAAGTATCGCAATTCTTATTCAAACTCTTTACGAGCCATTGTTCATCAGTTTCTATATCCAATTCCTCCTCATTGGAAAAGAAATCAGAATCTTTCATAAGCAAATTGTCGTAATCCTTATGTGCTTCGTCGCAAGTTGACTTCTCATTCAAAGTATTCACAATCTCTGAATTAGGGGTGTTATTCACAAAGAAGTCATAATCATCATCGCTCTCATACACTACATAAGTCTTACCATTAATAACTTTAGTGTTTCTAGACTCAACTTCTTCCTTTTGAATAGGTGAATAATCATTATCACGATCAAAAGTTGAGCTAGTTACACCATTATTATCAACATTTAAGTATTCGTCTTCTTCGGAATCATCATACTCAATATTGACATCCATAGGAATATTAGAAATGAGTTCGAACCCCTTCCTTGTTCCATTCTTCATGAATTTGATTCATGCCATTTCTGATGTTGTATAATTCCGTTTAAGTTCTTGGAGTGCTTCATTGTAACTCAGCTGAAATTCACAAAATTGTTTCGTTGTTTGAAGCATTTGTTGCATTACGGGAATAGAAGCTTCAACAAAACTATCAAATTTCTGAGTTGAAGATTGCTCCGCCAAACTTGGATACACACCACTTTCATAGTTTCCAGCCCAAGTCTCATCCCTTTGAATGGGTGAATGATCATAAATACGATCTGGAGTTAGGCCAGACTCATTGAAACAATGTCCGGTTGGTTGTCTACCAAGTTGTTCTACTGCCTTTAGCTCATAAATAATGTGATCGAGCATCTGCACATGTCTAGAATTAAACTGATTAAAAGTATAACTATCCTCCCATCCTTGTGATTGTTCATCATATCCAAAAGATTGGTTTTGATTATATCCCAAGTATGGTTGGAAGTCATAAGAATGAGAATTAAATTTCTCAAAATAAAATGTACGGTCTTGTGAACTATATGTGTTGTTCCCAAAAGAAAACATCTTGAAATATTATGCACACAACTCGTTTAGAGACTTACCTCTTGTTCTCATTTGTGCACACACCAAAAGAATGATTGTTTGTACCTGAAAATAAAATTCTAAAAAGATAAATTAGTAAATGCAAAGAATAAAACTAAATGCAAGAACATAAAATTAAATAACAACTCAAACTACCGACTGCTCCCCGGCAGCGGCGCCAATTTTGACGAGGTGTCGAACTCGCAAAAATAAATTCCTTACTTTTCTTTAAACTAACTAGTAGTATACGGATAAGCATGTTCGTTCCAAAGGGAGAGTTGAGTCTAAGTTGCCAATTCAATTTCTGAATAAGAATAATGCAAATATGAGGATAAAAATGATCAAGGATTCTTTCTCGGTCACAAAACAAGAATCTTATCAATATAGCTATGCTTTGCAAAGTACCCATTACTAACAACCCTAGAATAGTTAGTACGCTCAACTATTCCGTTATTATCTCCTAAGCTCACCGGACACGGAAGCGCTCGACTACCGGATTCTACTTGCCAAGTTTCCTAGAAGTACGCTCCCTAGGTGTGACTTAAACAAGTGCATTATGTTTTGTGAGATAAGATTATTCCTAGAGATAAATTCAAAAGCATGAATTACCTACTAGTGTCATTCAATACATATGGGTATTTAACAAAATCTCATAGTCAATACCCATATTTCGCTACTTGTGTTAGTATTCCCTAGACAATTACGGGTCGAAGAAAACCAAAACTAGCAATAGAATCACCAAACAACCATTCAATTTGCAACTTAAACGATTCAGAAATAAATTCTTAAACACTTTTAGCATAGTAGAGAATGAGCAATAACGATATAATTGCAAGAAAAAGGCTTTTGAAATATCAATCATGAATAATGTTTTGGACGTTGAAATCGTCCCTAATCAAATATGCTTAGCTACTGGAGTTCATGGTATACATGGCAAAATATATGAAACTAACAAGCAAACCAAATAGCAGATGGAGTTGTGGATGCGAAGATGGACTGCCGTGACTGGAAGAGGAACGGCAGTAGCGGGATCTCGCCAACAGGATGATACACAGAATGGTACTGGCGACGTGGAACTGCTGTTGTGTAGTTGCTTGTAGTCTGCTGCCTTGGTGTTGTTGGGTTGTCGCGAACAGGCGACTGGCTCCAGCTGTTGTACGTCGATTGAGCTGGTGGTAATGGGAGGATGGACTTTTAGTGGTATGATGTATGCAGGTGGATGAAGATTATGCAGTGGATGGATATGCAGAACTGGGGATGATGGATATGGTGATATGCTGGTGATGTATGCTGGTGGAGATGCAAAAATGGTGGATGGAATGGATATGCAGGTGGTGATGATGATTGGAGAGGAGCAGAGAGATCCTCTCTGTTGGTTGTACACGGCTGTCGAGGCAACTCCTCTTTCTTCGGAACTTCCAAATTTTGTCTTTAATCCTCACCCTTTCTTGCTTCAATCAAACGGCAACAACAACCCTGAGTTTCCTGTCTTGTCGGCCATGCAAATACTTGTATCTGTAACTTGAATTCCCTGCTATGTGTTCATCTTAGTCTCTGAACCGTTTGGTTGGTACAGGCCCACAAAAGTCACGGCACAAACATACCTAGCTTTACTACTTCAGCCAGAACTCGACCCAAAGACACCACAACTCAAAACTTCACCTAAACAACACATCTGACCATGCCATTACTTGTATGTGTTGATTGCTCTCAACTCCTGCGAAATACACTCACCAGTCATGGCAACAACAGCATCTTTCTACTGAAATTCAGTCCAAGAGCTTCACTGGTTTGTAGCTTTCTGCCCAGGATTCCACCTGAGCTACAGATGAACATCAAAGCCCTTTGAACACGGCTCACAAAATGGACAGCAACAATTGCAGTTCTTTGCCTGATCTTCTACATAAAACCATCAGTCAAATAATATAATTATACCACCTTCTCTTCCATTAACGAATTCAGCTCATACCTATAACACCAGTGCCAACTAAGTTTCTGCAGATGAAACTTGAGCCAATATTAACATAGAATCACCACAATCCAATTATTTCATCCATCCATACAAATCCAGTTCATAATCCTGTAGAACAATTACCAAATTCGCTACCATTCAACTACAAGATTCAGTGGTAACAGCAACATCTTCAGCTTCCCCTACTCAACTCCGGACCCTGTCAATTGCACCGTTTCCTGTGACTGATTAGCAGACAACAAACCTCCTGAAATAAGCTCAAAATTGAACCCAGTTCAGCTCCAAATGTGAGCTGCAAAACCATCAAAACATAGCATCTGATCCTTGTTCTTGTTGCTGTTCAGATACTCTCAAAAACCACAAAATCATTCGCACAATTCAGGCCAGCAACAGCTTCAATTCTTCCCTTTTCCTGGCACCTCAAATCTGTTGCAAGCACCACCGAATTCTCTCCATTCTCGTTCTTCTTCTCGGATTCAACTAGGACTCTTGACCCATGGTGAACAACCATCAAATTCATAGCTAGGTCGACGGCAGACATGGCTGGGAGTTGTCGGAAGGAGAAAGGAAATCTGTTGTGAACTGAAACGGGAAAATAAGCTTCACCTGCTTGTACAGATTAGTTTCTGATGAAACCTAAATTTATTTCTTCATAGCGCACATGTGCGGTACCTAGCTGGTGAAATCCACTAACCAAGGCATAAACAGGCTACATGGAAGCTATTAAGCCCATTAAGTAGACTTCAAAATGTCTGTCCTTGTTAGGGGTGGGCAACGGACGGACGGATGCGGATTAGGAGTCACCCGCAACCAAACCGTCAAAGTTACGGATTTGGAAAATTGAACCGTGACCGGCCCAATCATCCGCGGATTTTTCCTCTGCGGATCAACGGATTTTGCGGGCTGGTTGCGGATTAACCGCGGATTTAATCACAAAAATCATCTAAGCAGTTAAGCAGCATAAGTCACTAGGCAAGCGAATCCTCCAAAAGTTTCCCTATCAGCCATCTAAGCAGCATAAGTCACTAGGCATGCGAAATCCGTAACTAGATGCCGACTGGAAGGGGGAAAATGCTATGTATCAAGAGGTATCAGCAAGCCTAAGACTGATTAAACCACAACAGAACAATCCAATTTCAGAAATATGCGTAGTTTGATTAAATACAGGCAATAAATGATCTTAGTATTCATCTGCAAAGAAAACTAGTAACGGTTACAAAACCACATACCCTAAAATCAACCGGATAGGGAGCATGCTGAAGCGGCATTGGCATTTGACTGTACATTCCTCCTCCTCTTCCTCCTCCTCCAACTCCTAGTTCATTGTTAGGATTCCAATGTCTGCCTTGCACTCCAGCAACCATTGCTCTCTCAGATGCATCCATATTACCAGCAAAGTGTGTCAATTGTGATAACGCCTCAACAGCAGCGGCAACAACAGGGTTCAAACCTGGAGAATCAGAAGATGTTGATGGGTTATCAAGTGGTTGAGTGTAAGGAAGATAATAAGCAATTTGGCTAGCCACTGTTGTTGCTGCTTCTGAGGAAACTCATGGTGGTTGGATAGGAGGAGTATTGTCTATCTGAGAATATGATTGGTGATGATGATGGTAAGCATTTGAATAATCATTAAAACAGATTCAATCCTCAACTACAATTTCAAGCTATTCGTCAACTTCAAACTCTAATTCAGGCTAAACCCATCCCTAACCATCATTCTATGACATCAATTCCATCTTCGAATTCTTCTTTGAACTTCTTATGAAACCCTAGTTCTTAATTTAGGGAAGAACGGAAACCTTAACTCTTTGATTCTTCAATTCATCATCAGAACATCTTCATATCACTAAATTAATAAACACCACTTCCTTCAAAAACTACCAGAAACTCACAAACAACATTAATTCTACTCGAACTCTAAATTCAGAAAACCCAATTTCTCTGTGGACTTCAATTTCTTAAAGATACCAATATTTAAACTGCATGCAATCATCTCTACCCTAAACGAAAGCAAACCCGTCAAATCCTTAATCAAATTAAATTCATCTCAATCAAAATCCAAAACCGATTATGAAACCCTAATTCATCTTACCGATTTTCTTCTTCCAGAACTCGGATTAACACCTAGAGACGACACCTACTTCTTCAATTCATCACGTTATCAAGTAGTCTATGAATCACTCTTCCACTTAACTCAATCCTCTGATTGAATTCGACACAGAGAAAAAGAAGAAGAAAAATAGAAGGAAAGAAATGAGAAGAAGAAGAAGAATGAAGAAGAATGAAAAGAAGAAAAAGAAGAAATTAGAAAGACGATGAGGTCTATTCTGTCCGCAAACTTCCCATATTATCCTAAATACTTTACTAAATTCCCTAATTGTCCTACGGTGCGGGTAATCCGCGGTTATCAAATCCCAACCGCAACCGTAACCGCACCGCATGCGGATTTGAAAATGCACCCGTGTCCGGTCCATAACTCTTGCGGATTGGTTTTCACCCGCAATTTTGCGGACGGATACGGATGAAATCCGCGGTTACGGTTTTTCTGCTCAGCCCTAGTCCTTGTGAACAGTCTGTTGATCCCCTTTGTCTGCAGCTTGGATACTTGTCAGCCCATCTCGGTTAGTTCTCGATGACAAGCAATTGTTGACACGAGCTTTAAACGTCTAAGCTCCATTGCGATGTTTTTTCTCCTTTTTGCGAATGCAAGCCATTGTACCTAAACAGAAATAAAAAAAAACGTAATATACAAAATTACAAGAAAATTAATAAAGAAAAGCGTGAAAAATCATTATAGAAATTGGGTATTTTAGACACCTATCAGCGAGATATACTCAGCTCGAAATCTCAAATGTGTATAGAGAAAACTATATCGTAACACGACTTATGTCTCAATATAGGAGATAGTAGAAATAGACTTTCCAAGTGATAGATGAGTTCAAGTCTCCACAAGATCCCCTTAGTAGTTCTTCGTCTTCAAATGATGAACTCCTGGAAAACTAAGCTCAACTACACAATCTATGTCTTAGTCCGAAACATCTATAAATAGGCTAGAAATCAAGACTTATAGTTTTGATCACTAACATTGACAAACATGATTGAGATAGCAACGCATGCGAATTCGACCGAGCAGTGATCTAACAGATATCCCAGAACAAAAAGTTTCAAAACAAGCAATAACGATGGATGGGTCCAACTTTCGTCCAAGTCTTACTACTTTCCCTGTAAATTCAAAGAAATGGTTAGATAGAAAGCAAAATTTAAAAGAATTGACAGAGAGAAGGGAGAAAGCTACCTGTAAGATTGAAACATTTTGAAACTGATAATAATTTGTCGAAGCCAAATTGGTGGATGAAGTAAAATAAGTAAGCGAATGCCACTCCAATTGAATTCATATAGATACAAAAGTAAGCAATTCCATATCCAAAATCTTCAGACAGTTCAGTCCTTTCCATCCTTTGTAACTCAAGTGAACTGAAGTAGATACTCTTGAACAAACTGAAACATGCTACTGGTGCAAAAAAGTTTCTTCGTTACGAAGAAAATCACACTAATGAATTGATTAGACGGAAAATGGATCATTTATCCAAATATTTTTAAATCACGATTCAAATGGACGAGTAAAAAATAGTTTTGGTGAAATGGTCAAAAAATAGTAAAGATGAAACGGGATACATCCTGTGTAAATTAAAAATAAGAAAAAATATTTAAAAAATGGGCACGATGAAACTGGTTACATCCTGCCTATTTTTACATTTTTGTCCATTTAAACAATATCAAAATCTAACTGTCCATTTCACCCATGAATTGTTGATTTTGGTCTTTTTAACCAATTTTGTGTTGATTAGAGGGGATGGTTGATTTTATACTAACAAGGAAAGAATGAGTTTCGCCATTCAACAAGAAAATCACACTAATGAAGCATAAACATTGCTACTGGTGAAAACAATTTCAGGTTAAGAAGAACATTAGATTAGGGGGGTCGGTGGTGTTTTATACCAACAAAGGAATAATGCCTTTGATTCGTAGAGAATAGTTACTTCCACAAGAACGCCAGGTCATGAAGAATTTTTGCGTGAAACTGCATGGATGCCTGAAGTTTGGGCCACGGTGAAGATTTTTGGACTCGTGGGTCCACAATAGATTTTAGACCGCAGGGTAAATTTCAAGCGACCAAGCTTAAGAAAAGGTGATTTTCAGGTGCACTTATTTTTTTTTATCTTTGATTAAGAAAGGGTATGGCAAAGTTTTAATTACGATGTAGATTTTTTTACCGTAAGGTTGAGGCAAATATTCAAGGCTGCTAGTAGGGTACGAAATTGCTAAGGAGTGTAATAAAATGAATATATGACAAAATACAGTAGAACCTCTATATTCGAATATCTTGGGGACCACAAGAAATTATTCTTATATGGAGGTTATCATTATATAGAGTTCTACCTTGAAACGATCAATAAAAATTGTTATATCGAGTATGTATCTATTAGAAAACATAATTGCACACAACAAACATCACAATACAAATATTAGTTAATTTTGTTTAGTTTCACATGTATGATACGCAAGTTAAATATAAGAAGTTTGCTATGCAACACAATGTACCTAGACAATACCTAGGAAAACATAAATTTTGTTTAGTTTCACATATATTAGTCAAATATACGAAGCTTGCTATGTAACACAATCCACACAAAATTCAACAATGATATGGAAAATTGACAAATAAAATCATATGATTAGAGATATTTGAATGACCCGTACAAAAAAAAAAACATCACACCCATTGAAAAGTAAAAGGATTTTTCAAATTGGTTAACAGAATCTTTTCGTCTTAAACTTTGATGTACGATATGACTTATATTATCTATATAATATTGCGAGTTATTCTTATATGGAGGCAAGGTCCTTAAGACGGGACCGGAAAAAATTATGACTTATTCCAATATGGAGTTTATTCTTAAATATAACTGGCCCAAATCGAGATCAGAAATTTTTATTCTTATATGGATGTATTCTTATATGGAGTATTCTTATATAGAGGTTCTACTGTATATATTTTTAAGGCATTGGTACACCCCCAAGCAACTTTTATACCCCTACTACATAATTCACTTAAGATCACTCAACAAACATGGATTATGAAGTCACATGACAAATTTTGTGTCACATGTTAAACTCTGGTTGCGAGTATTAGACTTGTATTTTTTACTTGATGGGTGTGATTAATTGACTTGGATCTTAAGGTGCAAGTCATGGATCTATTTCTTGAACCAGTATCAATAGGCAAACCAAAATATTTTATAGGAAGCTTTTCTGTTTTGCATCCTAACTCTTTAGCCAACAAATCAATAACTTCATCTACACCAATACTCCCATAATACTCTTTTCCAAGTTCAGTTTCATACCAGTTAAAGTTTCAAAAATAGAGAGAATGATGAAAAGTCTAGTAACTTCATCGGAAGTTGCATTGAGAAAGATAATGGTGTCGTCAGCAAATTGAAGATGAGAAATCATAGTACCAGTTTCAATCACTTTAAAACCATGAATTTGATCTCTTTCAACAGCGTCATTCATTAACTTAGATAGAATTTTAACAACCAACAAGAAAAGATATGGCGAAAGAGAGTCACCTTGTCTTAAACCTTTTGCTGGTTTGAAATTTTCTGTTGAACCGCTATTAACTAGCACATAAATATGTGAGGAAGAAACGCACCACCTTATCCATCCAATCCATTTCTTCAAAGCCGTGATTATGAAGAATATGGAAAAGAGCTTGCCAATTAATATTGTCAAAAGATTTCTTCATGTCTATCTTGCAAATAATTCCTGGAGTTTTTGACTTCATCCTACTATCTACACACTCGTTTACGATCAAAACTCCATCAAGGATTTGTCGATCACTAATAAATGCTCCCTAATAATCTGAAATAAGTAAAGGCATGACAGTCTTCAATCTCTCAGCAAGAACCTTAGAGATGATTTTGTAAGCGCTTCCCATTAGACTCAAAGGTCTAAAGTCTCTAGGAGTACAACAATCCTCCTTTTTGGGGATGAGAGTGATAAAAGAACAATTTAGTATCTAGTCCAAAGAGATGTATTTGAAAAACTCATCCATCATTCTCATGACTACCCTTGATTATACTCCAACAAATTTTATAGAACTCAACTGAAAAACCATCTGGACGACCGGTGATTTGTTATCCCCCATATGTTTAATAACACTCCAAACATCATCTTCACTAAAACTTTTTTCCATCCAATCTCTTTTTTCCACTCCCACCTTAGGAAAGTATAATGAATCAAAAGAAGAATAGATGTTCTTATGTTCCGTAAACAAGTTGATGTAGTAATTCCGTAATTCGTCCTTGATAACTGCTTGATCAAAAGAATCTACCCCATCTACTTGAAGTTTAGCAATGGTGTTCCTTTTCTTCCTTACATTTGCGATCTTGTGGAAGTATCCATTGTTTGCATCTCGCCATATAAAAACCGTTCTATTTAGCTCTAAGCTGCCATTTCCTAGCTTCATCATTCTCTATTATTTTGAGTTTTTAATCTTGTATTGCAATATCAACTCAAACTGGTCAGGTTGGAGGGCTGCAGTTTCCTCTAAAATATTTAACTCTCCTATCTTTTCAGTTAGTTATTTTTCTCCCATTTGACAGCTCCGAATTCTTGTAAACCCCATGGCTTAATAAAATGTTTTAAATTTTGAAGCTTGAGGAAAAACACAATACTCGCACTGCCACTGTATTCCATTGATGTCAACCAAAGCTTAACGTTCTTAACAAAATCCTCGTACTCTATCCAACTTCTTTCTAACTTGAAATATGGTTTAACACTAACTGAATGACTAGTGATAATCAAAATAAGGTTGTGATCCGAGACTGTTCTAGTTAGTGCAATCTGAATAGCACTAGCGAATGCTTCTTCAAAATCAACACTAAACAAGAACCTGTCTAACCGACAAAGTAATGGATCAATGTGATTGTTGGACCAAGTATATGCCCCTCCCACCAGAGGCTAATAAATCAACTCCTGCTGCAGAGTGAAGTTGTTAAGGAAACCAGACTTTCTACTGTCTGCCTCTCCTTTGTTTCTTTCGGCGTTCGTTCTTACTGCATTGAAGTCCCCCGCTAAACACACCGGTCATGCACACCAATGCTTAATCTCCTCCAAGAAAGTATTTGTTTATGTTGTAACTCTTGACTTGTCTCTTTTTCGTTTAATATAAGAAAAAACAATATTTTTTTTGATAGTCATTTGTTTCTTACTTTAATAGTTCGCTTGTGGTTTCATGAATTTGTTACATACAGTAAATGATTGCTTGTATGTGCCTAAATTGTTATTTCAAGATGATCTATGCAGTCATAGGGGATGAAACATGAATATTGCAAGTCGGCATTCCATGTTGTTGTTGTCGTCATTAGCTCTTAATGTGCATAATTCCTTCGGCCGAGATTGGTATACTCAAATTCACAGATGCAGTTTTGGGGATGAAACAAGAGTAGTAAGCTTTTATACCATGTGATCTTTCATATTACTTAAATTGTAACATTATTTGCATTAAAAGAAATTGTGTACGTAGGGTTTTTTTTTAAGTGTGAATTTCGGGAAAAAGTTTATTTGACCGAATTCCATTTCAGTCCTGGATCGGTCCCTGATTGTGTAACCACCGATACCACACCCATATCAGAATAAATCCTAAACAGAAAAATGAAAAACATAACATCCTCGACCAAATAAATAACAACGTACATGCCTTTACATGGTCGTCCTATACTTTTAGGGTGCCCTAGAGAGCACTGTATTGGGGATTTTTTTGTGGTGTAAATCAAATATAAAGTTGGAATTTTAGTTGAGAGGGCGACAAATTTAATATATAAATCGATAATTTGGATTAACTACGCGGCTGAAGGTCGTTCAATATTTTTTTCCAGCTGTTTTGGTTAGATTTTGATTTGTAAACTCGTTATTTGGCATAAAATTAGCCCATAGAAAACTTTGAAAAGAAATATTTCTCAAAGTCTTTGAAAATATTAACTCACGGATAAACCAAGTGGTATTTATGATAAATTCAAATCATTCTGGGTGGAATAGAGCCCAGGATACCAGAGTTCAACACAATAACTCTACCGTAAACAGAACATGTGAAGCATGGCTCAAGCCAGCAAATCCTTTTATCAAATTTGCAACATTTAAATTGGCTAATAAAGATGTTGGAGTAGGTCTAATTTTTCGTTCCTTTGCAGGTGAAAACAATGGAGCTCGATGCTGCTACTTAAAAGCTTTAGATCCCAAGCGATCAGAAGGAAAGACGTTATTGGAGGTTGTTCTAGCTATGGGTTAAAAGATGTGATATCAACAATAAATGATAGATTTGAGTCGATAAAATGGACTACTAGAAACATCTTAATCGATAGTCTAAGTATCCTATCTAGTTTTGATAGTTGGATTTACAAATTTTTTCATAAAGAAGCAAACCATGTTACAGACTCTTTAGCCAAATAGTATTAGCATTATAAACGATCAAAAATGGTCCAAAGAAATCCCCTCTGGATACAATTATGTATACAAGAGGATAATCCTATGTAATTCAACTTATCCAATATAATTTTTCTTATTAAAAAAATAAAACTATTCGCGAATAGTTTGACGAATTGCTAACTAGGATTCGGAACACTCCTTATCCCTTGTATTCGAAACACCATTAACTATTTTAGTTAATAACCAAAATGCCCTTTTATTGTTTTAATTATTTGTTATTTCTTTTATTTTAATTTTTCAATGAGGGACTGTAATTCCCAGATTGAAACTCTTAATGATGTTCAACATTAAAAGTAGGAAAATGTTGGTGTTATTGCTGAAATGTAACTTTAGCAAAAGCACTAGACGGTAAGCGATTCTTGAATTTTCAGAAAGAAGATGACTTGGTAATTCTTGGGGGTGACTTAGTAATCTTTAGTTGCTGGGCGTTTATAGATTCTTCAAAACTCAAAATAATTGAACTTAGGTGGTAAACCTCGAAGGATATGAAAAATGAAATCCTTATCAGAAATTGGTCTATTAATTGAGCTAATTGATAATCCAAAGATTTCACACTATTAATAAAGAACGCGCAATTGGGGGATATGAATTAATATCTCCATCCAATATTTCCTGCTAAGGGGTGTTTTTTAGGTGCGGAAATACTAAAATATCCTTTAAAACAAATAAAAACTAAATCTAAAAACCTAAATTCATTTTTCTCAAACCCTCGTTCTCTTTCAACTTCTCTTCCCCTTCTCTCCCTTTACAATTATTCTTCTAACTCGTTTAGGTTAGAATAAAAAATTGTAACTGAAATTTTTCAATTTCAGTTAATACCACCATTGTATTCATCATGAATACAACGCCGATTTTTCGTGCCGGCATAGTTTAAGTATGAACACCATGTCATTTTACTATGTCAGCACTGTTTTTAGTATGAATACTATACCGAAATTAATTGCTGGCACGCTCGATAGAAATCTATCAATGCCGATAGCCAAGTGCAAAAAAACTCAAGTTTCTGGGAAATTTTCATCGTTTGTCGGGCATAGCAAGTTAAGAAATGTACCATGTCGTCACCACTATCGGCATCTGATAGTTTTGTGCCGTCAATGTACATAAGGAACACTTTTTATATATAAAATGTCGACCAAAATTTCAAAATTGGGGGATATTGTGTGTCGGCATGGTGAAAGTATGAATGACATGCCGATTAGCTCCATGCTGGCCTGCTATTCATACTTTTACCATACCGAAACTAAGCTTTTTCAGGCCTGACAATGGCGAATTCAATGAAAAAAAAAAATTCAATACATTAATGCCTATACATGAGTATTTGATGCACTTATATGTTCAGCTTGTTTACTTTCCTGGGTTGGTTCTTCACCTAAACCTTCATGATTCATAAATATCCTGATTTAATGTTGTTGCATCAACAAATTCAATGATAATAATTTATACTAGTCATTATAAACTAATATATTAACTTAATTAACCAATAAACATGATTAGCGAGGGGTAG
This sequence comes from Papaver somniferum, assembly GCF_003573695.1. NCBI lineage: Eukaryota > Viridiplantae > Streptophyta > Magnoliopsida > Ranunculales > Papaveraceae > Papaver > Papaver somniferum. The sequence continues at coordinate 67,007,162 of NC_039366.1, read as the reverse complement.
ATTGGGAATTATATAAATTATCTGGATAGGGGTGACTTTGATTTACTATTTAACCTTATTTTCATATCTGCAATTGCGCGTTCTTAATAAATATCATAAACATGGAGTCGAATCCTTTCTTGAAGTTGACTAAATCGATCTTCAAATGCATAAGACGTGATTGAGTAGTTACATTATACTCATACTCTAATCCGGTCAATAATTCCAAGGGTTTAGTATAAGTATGACATTCCTATGCTAGAACAGAGAAAAACAATGATAAAATAACTTGATAATGAAAAGAGGAAGGCGAAAAGGGTTTTTGTCCGACTGTCAAAAAAGTTAATTCAATTAGGCTCAAAGTAGTTTTCAAGGGGTTGTTTGAACGTGATATCGAAATCAAGCCTGGTGCACCTAATGGTTGGGCGTACAAAATTTATACTTTCTACGCCCAATCATTAATCGTTACGCGCATCAAATATGAGCCATCAAATTTGATTTATGAGTTAAAATCTAACAGCTCATTTATTTGTCAGGCGCATCAAACCTAAACCATCAGCATTTCATCCATTTGTGCCCAAACCATTGAATGCATCAAACTTGAATTTCCATAATGGTTAGAGATTGATTCAAGCTGACGTGTCATCAACTTAAATCTTGAATTTGGAAAACCGTAGGGGTTAGCTTTAGATCTAATCTAGATTTTTTGGTGATCGGTAAAATATTTGATGCGGATGAGTTTCGAATTCAGGTCACTGGTATCATCACCCAAGAATCTTATACCTATTTCAATGAAGCTTAATTGGTAATCGTCTGACATAACCTTACGCCATCTGTTGTTCCCAGAAAGGTGGAATACCTGAGCTCATACGTTTGGTAGTTAGGCCAAATATAAAACCTCATCATTTTTATTTTGGTTTTAACTTCGTACAACTCTTGGCTGTTTAGGATGGTCTTGATTAATTAAAAAAAAAATCTTTCTTTTTCTTTCCTCTCTTTTCATCTTTTCTCTTAGAAAAAAACTTAGCCTTCATTTACCTCTTGTTCAGATTTGGTCCTTTTTGAACCAGATCTGAGCAAGATTTTTTGTTCTTTTTAAGTTTTGATTGAATTGAATCAGTCTTTTTCTTCTTCTTTCTTAGAAATACCTTTAACGCCAGTTAGAAATTAACATATTTGGTAAACTTTTTTTTTTCGAAAAAGAGGCAACCCTCAGTTACATTGATAAAGATACACCGTTTCAAAGATGGGACAGATTACATGATTATGATCGGTTACATGACTGACCATGGAGTTTCCAATTATCACCATAATTTCAAACAGACAACCAAGATAGTGAAGGCACCTAACAACACAGTTACAGGTGTTTATGGGTAAAAACTGTTTCTGCTGGTTTTGGTAAATTTGGGTGTGTGGATGAGAAACAAATCTAAACATAAAAAAAATGTACTGCACGGGAGTACTTTAGATTCGAGAGATCAATCTGTACAATCCGGGCCTAAACCAAGAAATGTTCGTTCCAGTCTTGCTTCAGTCACAAAGTGAAGGAGAAGGGTTGGTATTAGGGAGGGAAGCGAAGAAGGTGCTGAGACCAGAATGGTTAATTCTGAAGGTGTGATTATTTTATGACTTGTATCAGAATTTGGAACTGGCTTGCGGAATGAAAGCTATCAGTTTTTTGATATTTTTCTGGATACTGTGTTGTTATTCTCACCAAAACTTGTTGTTTTGTTGAAATAGGTAAGACCTATTTATAGAAGTCACATTGAGCGCACCCTGATCTCGTAGAAAGTGGGAGTGATTGAGTAATGGAGAAGTGGGGTTATGTGTAAATTCCAGAGACCATGTTCCCACCATTGAGGAAACTGGTTAACTTACACCCACTACTTCTTACCGCCACTAACTTCCCTGCTTTCTGACACTTTCTTATAATGGGAGTGTTGCACGCCGCACGCTGTAAACCGCCAGACCAATACCCTGATGAGCATCCCCCAGTTTGTGACATGTTTGATGTCTCGAGTGTTTTCATGGAAAACATGTAGCAGATTGCTATGTGTGGCAAGTCAAAGTCAGGAGACTTGCCACAGGATAATAGCATGTGATGCTATTAGGCTTGTCTTAGTTGGTCGCCCAAAACTTGCCACGGGCCTGTCAATTCTGTGGCGAATTTGGACGGCTGAGATCGTAACTCCTGAGAAAAGGTGGCCATTGATTAAGGCCACATTCTTTTGGCTTCTGATGGTAGCACAATGGCGTCATTGGCTCATGCAAATGGCGTAGTGGCATATAGCGGCATGCCAGTGGCATAGTGCCGCCTGGCGCAACCATAGCAGCTATTTTGGCATATTGGTGTTAGACCCAAATATGGCTCTGGCAACATTGGCCCTGTTGCTATATCAAACTTAAGGCCTTACGAGAATTACTTGACCTAGTTGGTGTGGCAACTTTATCCAAATTAGGGTTTGACATATCAAAACCATAATTAGCGCGTGTGGCATGGCCGCGACACGGTGGCGCTTTATGCAATCGGTGCCATGGCCACATTGAAGGAATTATGGCAGGCCATAATATGGGAATAACCACAGGCGCAAGGATGTCCACGGATGTTTATAGAATGGCGCCATTTTTAGGGCTTGTCGGGTCCCACATGGCTCGTGGCATGTTGTAGGGCCAAAGTGGCGTAGTTGGGCCACGACTGGAAATTAGAGTTTCGACTAATGCCATTAAGGCGGAGCCGTGTTTGGAATACCCTAATTGGAATATGTTATGGCGTTTGTCCACGAACAAGAAGTGGGTTAGCACGTTGGCGCGCTATTTATGGCATGTTGACACGATCGGCATGTTACTGCGACAAAGGGGCACGTTTGGCATGTTGGCATGTTCGGCATGCTACTGCGGCATAGTGGCACGTTTGGCATGCCAATTAGCGTATTGGCGCGGCGTGGCATGCTCTGCATGTCACTAGCATGCCGGAGCAGAATGGCACGTTTGTCATGCATGTTTGGCATGCCAATTAGCATGTTGGCGCGGCTTATGGAAATCCAATTTGGCATTGTGACCATCTGGCGCAATTTTGCCTCTTTTAATACTATGGCAGGTTCAGAGCGACCTGATTGGTCGATTAAAAAGAGGGGTCGGCCCAACATGGTCGTGGCCACACTTCTAGTGTGCGTGTGGCGGATTTAAAGCGACCTGATTGGTCGATGGAAAATATGGCCAACAAGTATGGGCCCAGCCACAACTCATGTGCGTGTGGCGGGTTTAAGGCGACCTGATTGGTTGACGGGAAATATGGGTCGGTCGAGCAACATGGGGTGTAGCCACTTGCAAGTTGCGCCGGCTGGCATATGGCATGGCCACACCTCCTTTGTTGCTGCTCCTATTCCACGACTCCTTTTATTCCTTGTTTTCTAATTTTGGGTAGGATTTTGCACCTACTAATCCATGGCGGATTAATTACCTAGTTCTCCTTGGCTTAATTTCGACAGGCAAGGTCTAATATACTGCGCAGAACGTAAAACCCCAATTTTTGCAAATTAATAAGGGTAGCATCTGAATCCTTTGAATTATCACAAAATTGATTGAATTCTATGTGTTGACACAAAGTTCTTTAAGTTTGTTGCCATAGAGAAATATGCTTTCCGATTGAATACTTTTATGCAATGACTTTAACCTTGATACTTGGAAATTCGTGCTACTCTGTTGCGAGTGAACACAAATTGTCATGCCATACTGATATTAAGGGTTCAGCCAGGGAACATGGCACAGAAAGCATTCAAAGAAACTTATATTAACTGAATAATACAGGAAAGGTGCCAAAATTTACAGAATATCTGGGATTGTTGCTACATGCACCATTCTGGGTAAATTTCATGTGAATATATGTTGCTCAATAAATGTGCCAGTGAAGAGGTTGAACACTCACCACTTTGACATGGCTTTGTTTCTTTGCAGAGTGACGGCACATTAAATGCAAGGTTTTACAATCTTAATCCTGAACTAAAAACCACCATCAATAACAGGACAAATTCCAATACAGAATCCTAACCATTCCAATCGATTTTCTAAGTAACGTATCTAGTTTAAACGTCCTGGTTTGGGTTGAAAGTAGCACAACGCAACCATATAACAAATATGCAGTCAGCAAAGCTGTTAGGATATGAAAATACAACCATTCCTCAAGGGTTTTTTCTAAAACATGGTAAAACATATGACTTAGTAATAAAGGATCCACAGATCCACCCAATTGTCTCTTGTTTTTTTAAATTAACAGTAGCAGTAACAGAGATAACCTGAATCGGTCATCATAGGACGGAATCGATCTTCAGACGCGGTCTGGTCTTCATCAGAATTTGTATTCTGGAACGGATGGTTGCTGGTGTCTTCGGTAACTTTGAAGTTTCTGTTGGTGTCTTTCTTAAACATGTTGTATCTGTTGTTGACTTCAGAGAACCCCGTAGTGCTGATGTTGTAATCACTAAACCCATACAAGGGAAGTAGTACATAAACATAAAAAAGATAAGACTGGAATTAAAAGATGTACAAGAACTTGATTTAGTAACAACTAGATCATATAACAACCCCTAAAGAGGAGATAGAGAACGTTTATAGCCTCCAATCAATATTGAGTTGCACCGAGTCGCTGGAAAGTATGGATTTCTGCTCATCAGCTGAATCAGAGACTTACTGGTCGGAGTTGTTACTTTTTATGTTCCTGAATCGGTCTGGATCGGAGTCCTAGAGATTGGAGTTCCGGTTGGAGCTGCTAACATTGATTCTTCTTTAGGTGCTGATGAGTTTGTTGGATTTTTTGTTCTTCATAAACCTATCTTTCCAGCAAAAAAAATCACATCAAGGATTGAAAAAAAACAAGAAACAATGCAAATGCAGTCGATTTCAACAGATACTCCTACACCAAAACCCCCAAAATAGAAACAGAGTCTAATGAAGTCTAATGTAACAAAACAAGATTCAATTTCAAAACTTAGACAGAAAAGAAAAAACAAACGATTGAGGAAGTGAACATCCAGATTAAAACCTAAAAATCAGAGGAGATGGAACAAAGAAGTAGAGAAGATCAATGATTGTTTTTGCTACTCAAATCTACTCCCGAAGGAGTCGATCTGAGAGGCGAAAATTTTAGGGTTTTGGTTGTTGTTTATCGTTAAAGAGAGAGGTGAGAAGAGTAAATCATTGATTAGGTTTACATATTTGGTAAACTACTCCTTTTGATTTTTGTAAATATCATGAGCTCAATATTTTTTATTTTTTATTTTTTTGTTTCTTTGTTTGTTGGAAACTTGGAATGAAAGATAACTATTTCTTTTTTGTATATTTGAAAAATTAAATTGTTACAAGGAAGACTTGCGCCCATGCCTAAGGGTGCACAGGAACCGAGTCGGACCGACGGACCGTCCTGGAACCGGTGGAACCGTACCTGTTTTTGTCCCGAACCGAGGAAGGGGGTACAGGTACCGGTCCAAAAAATAGGAACCGAGGCTAGGGAGGTACAAGTACTCGGCCCTACCCATATCCCGTGCCGAACTGTACCGAGTGTACCGATCGTTTGTGATAGTTAGATTTCTATCTAATCTAACGGTGGTAGATATCTAGTATATATAGGAATGAAGTTAGGGTTAGAAACAGAAGTGATTCATTTTCTTTTTCCTTCTTCTTCTTCTTCTTCTTCGCTGCTCTCCTGTCCTGAGTCTCCTCCTCTATCACTGTGTTCATAAGAACACACGTTAAACAACACCAAATCCATCACTGTTTGTTTGATTAATTCAATAAGTTAACTAGAAGTCTATAACAGGTAACCGAAATTTCTTTGATTATGATATTATTGTGAATCTGTGATGTTTTTATTATTTTTTTTAATTTTGATTTTGATTATTATCTTCCTTTTGTGTGTGTGTTCAGTTAAATTTAGACTGAGGAGTGAATTGGGTACCCGAAATCTCGATCTATTTGTTATGAATCTTCTGATTCCTTAATCATTTGATTAGGTAAGATGCAATCTAGATCTGTCATCTGTATCATTTAATTTGAGCTTCATTATTTTTTTGAAGTGATATAAATAATGAATAACAACTGTATGTGTCAGAAAAGTGAATTACAAGTGAAATATAATTCTATTTTATGACCACTAAATCGGAAGAGATGAATAAAATATTACAGTCTAAAATTAATTACATCTGGCTTACCCTCATAAATTATATCAACCTGTAGATGGTGGATTTTCGATAAAGGGTAGAATTGTAAAACTATACTTCAAATTCGGCAACCGGATGAGTATTGAGACTCATGTCTCTCATTAAAGCATGAAAGCTCATGTCATAAATCTCTGACTGAGAAGGATGTCTCTCAGAGTATGTGTAGATGTGTAGTCTCTCAGATGAGGCCACAGCACATCTCATGAATACTGAGCAATTTCAGTAATTACTCCGGATCCGGCAATCGGATGAGTATCGAGACTCATGTCTCTGTGCATGAAAGATCATGCCACCTCTGATGGAGAAAGTCTCTCAAAGAAGATGAAGATATGCAGTCCCTCAGCTGAGGCCACGACACATCTCATACTGTATAGAATCGAAAGATTGGGCGGCTCCTAGACAGCATGTCTGCTAGTATGGAGCGACAACGTCTTCGGGATGTAACCAGATTTTCCCCGACTATACAAGAGGAATATGACACTCCAGCAAGTTCATATTGCTCAACCCTCAGATAATTAATGCTCCTAGACAAGAAGCCCTTCTAGTACAGAGCCAGCAATTAATTATCTTAAATCGTCTGAATATCCAGCACGAACCATCGTCTGAATATCCAGCAATATTATACGAGTCGTCAATTAATCGCCTGAATATTCAACAATATTCAACGATTCCTCGTTATATTTCGTTACTTCAATCTGTGGTTCTTCCCAGCAGAATTCCACAGGTAAGTAATAAATATTCAACGAAACAGGCATCTGGGCATCGAATAAGCCCTAACAAAATGGTGCAAGTGTAATTAGCAGATAATACACAGACCAGCATTTTGAATGCACGAACGAGCATTTTAAAAATATGAACGAACGAGGAACCTATGCAAAATAGGAAGGGAAAATAATAATAATAAAATATCAAACAAAAGCGCCAGGGGACTAGGCTCACCAGCCGGCCAGTCATGCCATGACTAGTCCCGCGCCCAATTTTATATTTTACTATATTTTTACTATTTTCACGATCTCATGAAAATCCTCTCGTTCGAGAAAATTTCCTTTATTTCAAAGAAATTATCTTAATCACATGATTTTATCAAAAAATAATAAAATTAGGGAAAGGTGTCGCGGGACCGAGCACCAGCCGGCCATGTCTTGTCCGTGACCGGTCCCACACCTCACGTCTCCATTATTTTATTATTTCTCTCAAATTATGAAAATTCCTTGATTTTATGAATTTTCCCTAAAATCATGAAAATTACCTAATTTCATGTATTTTTATCTAAATCACATATTTTATCAAAAAATAATAAAATTAGGGAAAGGTGTCGCGGGACCTCCGACCGGCCTGCCGGTCATGCCTTGGCCCTGGCCGGTCCCACACCTCACGTCCCATTATTTTATTATTCCTTCTCAAATTAGAAAATTCCTTGATTTTATGAATTTTCCCTAAAATTACCTAATTTCATGTATTTTCTCCAAAATCATGGAAAATATTAAAAAAATTAGGAAAACTTGTGGGACCGGGCTCTAGCCGGCCGGCCATGCCCTAGCCGGTCCCACACGCCCATTATTTTATTATTATTTGGTGTTTGGTTTCCTGATTTCATGAAAACTCCCTGATTTCAACAAAATATCTTGGTTTTCAACAAATCCCTTTGATTTTATGAAAAATTATCTAAAATCATCAAAATTACATAAAATTAGGATGAGTGCCTTGGGGACCGCGCCCATTGGCCGGCCGGCCATGCCACGGCCATTGCCGGTCCCACACTCCCACTCCCTATTTTATATTTTAGTTTATGTCCCTCATCTCATGGAAGTTCCCTAATTTCGCCAAACTCTCCAGTTTCATGGAATTTCCCTTAAATCAGAGAAAAATACATAAAATTACATAAAACTGGGAAAAGCATGTGGGACCGCGTGTCAGCCGGCCGACCATGCCCTAGCCGTGGCCGGTCCCACACTTTGTGATTCCTTGTTTATTTATTATTTTCATCATCTCATGTATTTTTGTCGGTTTCAGCAAAACCATGGATTTTGCATATTTTCTCCAAATGTTGCTCAAACGTGCATCAGAAAATATCAAAATTCTCAGGACTGAAGCACGGACACTATGGTGACACGGGCACATCCCCTTGACTGACCAAGGGTGACCCTGAGGCTTGCAAACAGCTGGTCCCGCATGTTTTAATGATTTTAACCTAATGTGCTCAGTTGCTCATATTAGGTTCGAACTCTTTCCAAAAAATTGGAAATTAGCTCAAACGACCATCTACTGGTCCCACGACCATCAAGAGACGGTCTCATGACCTCTTGGTCGTCCCCTCATATTTTCTACATCAGGTTTTATGATTTGTTGCTCACACGAGCATTATTTCAATTGTAGTTCCAGGAAATCCCACAACACACCCCTCATATGATTTCATTGTTGATCAACTCATTTTTAGGTTTACACTCTTAATTTTATTGATTATTTTTTGAGTGTTCTTACAAGAAAGATAAAGAAGTCAAGAATGATCTCTGCTCTGAACTTTCTCTCTCCTATTTACTTGTTTCTTACTCAAAAAAGATCTCTCTTCCTCTTTACAACTCGAACGACTATTTATAAAGGAATACATAGTGGATGACAGCTAATTTGTCCTTTATTTTCGGGTATGGTTTGCGACATTCTCACAACCTTATAAATGTTAATTTCGCAAACTCTCTAATTTTCGCAGAACTATCATATCTTTCTCATGATCTTTGCTGACGTCATTTATTTTATCATTCCTGAAATTGTTCTGCGACGTTGTTGTGCTGTGTCATTGATAATTTCGCTAAAACGTTGTCGTTGCGAGATTCTGATCCTACATCTTGCCGCTTCTCATATCTTCTCTGCAAAGTGGAGAATGATGTGAGAAATGCCGCAACTTCTTATCTTTTCATATTCTGCATTTATCACACGTATTTTTTCTTCCATTTATTTCTCGACACGTCTTTTGTAACCGTTACTTTTTAACCGCTTATATCTTTCCGTATTAACCGTGTTTATTTTCTCGAGGAAAAATTCCCTCTATATATATTCCTTTTCACTCTCTTATTCTTTCCTTTTATTCTCTCTACAACTTCATCGTTCTTCTGCAAATTCCATTATTGCAACTTTTCTTCTTTCTTCTTCAACCTTTTTAAGTTCTTCTTCATCTTCATACTAGATCTTCATAGTTCGTAATTTTCTTCGAGACAATCTCCCTGCTATTATTTTTCATGGATTCATCAAGGTTAGTCTTCTTTTTTCTTCTTTCTGAGTTTTGCTGAAATTGACATATTTGAAATTGATCTTGTTTATTGCCTTATTTGATGTTGTTTATGCGATTCCCATACTCTTGTTATTTCAGCAAAAGCGGCTCCAACACTAAATTTACAGTTCAGAACCCTAACATTCCCAAATCACAACATAAGGTTGTCGCACATAAAAGAAAGTCTGCGAATGAGAAGGTAGTAAGAAACACTATCTTTTTCTAATAACAATATTGTTGCCTCTGTTTCTTATCTGGATTGTAATTCGCAGGGTGATAAAGATCTTAATAAACCTCTCAAGAAATCTCGCCACCTTAAAATTGTTCCAACTTCTGTTCCCTTCCACCTACCCATTTCTTCCAAATCTCCTGCGACATCTTCGCAAGAAAAACCTTTATCTCCAATTCGCGAAAATGCTGCCTCTGATTTCATTTCTTCAGCTGACCTTTCTATGATTGAAATCCCCCTTGTGGATCCTTCTGCGAATGAAACCTCTTCTCTTCCCATTGAGAGTGTTCCTCAACCTTCTATTTCTACCATTTCTCTACCCAAGTCTCTTCCTCTTTCGAAAGAAACCGTGGAAAGGATAGATATTGCTTTCAAAGTTTTATCTGAAATTCTGGATGATGGCAAGAAGTCTTCTACTGATCCCATCAAGTCTAATGTTTGCGAAATTGTGAGCAAGCATTTGGGTTCTGACAGAGCTGCTTCGCAGACAGCTTTAGAAAAAGAATGTAATGCTCTTCATCTTGAAAATCAGAAACTTCATAATTTTTTACTCGATCGTGACAATCTTTGCAAGAAGAATGATGAATTGAGAGGTATGATTTTCTTATCTATGTCTTTAATTTGCCTTTTCGATGATTTTATCCTTCCCATGTTTAATTATCCTTTAAATCCCTCTTTCGCATGTTAAGCATTAAATCAGAAACGAATAATGGAGAGATATCAATTTGAATCTGCTGTTGAAGAAGCCCGTGTTGATAAAGAAATCTTGATGGATCAATATAACCAATTAGATAACGTCTATTCATATTCTCTTGATTAGATAAATAATCTTACCAATGAAAATACCTAATTAGTTCAAAGACAAGGTCTACTAAGTAATGAAGTATCTCGTCTTTCTTATTCTTTAACTAAAGATAATTTAGGGATGGAAACTTTATCATATGAGAATAAAACCTTATCTCAAGAGAAGCGAACTTATTTAAACAAGATGGCGATATCTTCGCAACAACTTAGTATTCTCCAAAAAGTATGTGCTGACCAAGAGCAATCTCTTCGCTCTTTGAGAAATGAACTTAAAGAAGTAACAGAATCCTCTATCGCTGAAAGGGATACACTCATTCAAGGTAGAATAGCTTTAAGTGTAAAGGCGAATCAGCTTAAAGAACAATATTCCAAATTAGAAGAATCTTATTCTTCTCTTGCGAAGAAAAATGCCTTTCTTATTTCTAAAGAGAAAAATCTTCAGTCTCGACTTAAAGGTTTAGTTGGAGATAAATTTGATGATGCAATGGACCATTGGGAGAATAGTTGTCTATCCTTGATTCAACACCTTATTTCGCAAAAGAAAGGTAGTCATAATAGTTTGACTGCCTTAATTATCTTTTCTTTGTCATATCTCTCTGAATTCCTTATCTTAATAAAATTTTGTATTCTAGTTTTCGCAGAGTCTGAGAAGAATCTTCATTCTTCTATTTCTGTTTTGGAGACTAAATATTCTAAAATTCTCAAAGAAAATGCATTGCTCGTCTCTACCCTTACTGGTTCTCGCGACCGAGCAGAAAGAAGACTTGATTATCTTGCTTATTTTAAGGATATTCAAGATAGGAATCATAAAAGAGCACTTCTTCGCCAAGTTCATCTCCGGGCTGAAGTCCTTGTAAATGACATTTTATTGTCCAACTCTCTTCCTCCTGCATCAATTGATCCTTTAGAAGTAGATGATGATGAAGTTCCTCATCCTGCTGATAGTGATTATGATTACGAAAGCGGTGCAGAGGATAATTTCGTGGAAGATGAAGAAGAGGTTCCTTCTAAAGAAGTATCTACTGGTGTTAATCAGAATGAGAAAGAAATTTCTCCTGAAGAAGTAATTGCTGGCGATAATCAAGATGCTAGTCATGGCGAAGATCAAAACCGAAATGAAGGAGAAGCTTGCGAGAATATTGGCGAAGAATTTCTGTCATCTCCTGTTACTGACATTAATATTGAAGATTGGGCTTCTTATCTAGCTTTGTCTTCTTGAATTGTCTTATTTCTATCACTTTTGCGAACTACACTTTTCTACCAACTTTGGAATCAACTTTTCTTTTAATATTTTGTTGATGAGAAAGATAATGCTTCTTGTGTATTGATTCCCATACTTGCCTCTCATTATCTTTCTTGCAAAAAATAATTTGTTGCGAATATTTATAATTAATTTGTTTTATCATATGGTCTTATTTTGCCTTCCTAATTAAAGGTCTTATTATGCCACCTTTTGTCATTGCGACAAAATCGCAGGACGTCCTTGCACTTTCATGCAAAAACCCATTGATCTTGCCTTAATTTTTTCTTTTGTATTATAGCCTCTTCAGGAATGTTGCGACAATATGACAGGCCTAAATATTCTTGCGAAAATAAAGCCCCATGGCATTGCCGTCTTGCGACGAAATCGCAGGACGTCTTCGCACTTTCATGCGAAAACCCATTGATCTCGTCTTATCTTTTTCTTTTGTATTATTGCCTCTTCAGGATTGTTGCACAAATATGACAAGCCTTAATATCCTTGCGAATAAAAAGCCTCATGACATTTGCGTCTTAAGACACTTATCAGCTCCCTAATGGAGGGTGCCGCCCTTATCTCCCCCTAGTTGCCCCTTCAAGGAGGCATACTTCTACCATACAATGTTAGATCCTCCCATACAGTCTTAACAACAACCAGTTGTTTTCGCAGCCTCTTATCCCTTTTACCTATAGGGCTTATGGTTACGAGACTGCACCCTAAGTGGGGTTTTCTTCAGGCCGAGTGCAGTATGAGCCATGACTTGTCAAGAATGGCAAGGACGCTTCAAACGCCCCCGACACTCTTGACTCAACCGTGTACCTCGGCGCCTTGATCATATTCTGCACTCCTTGGGAGAGTCCTTATTACCTTAGTCGCCCAACCTAAGTCATATGCTTAAGCTGAGAATCCAAGGTGCCTCTCCCGGATGGGCTTTATTGACCCCAAATCTCCATGACTCAGGTTCCGGTGGCGGTGTAGCCTTTCCCTGAGCCATGCAACAGGTACCCCCTAATATGACGTACTTTAGGTCTTACATTTGCCTCTTGCGAAATTTTATTCGCGAACTAGGGTGTACGCCAAAATTCGCCCCTTTCTTTTATGTCATTGTTCTGTGATATCTCTGAAAATTTCGCACATCATGATCTTTTTTGATATGAGTAATCTGCAATTATTCTTTCAGAATTCATAACTTCTCAAAGCTTCTTACGGATAATATCTTTTTAATACAACCTGTTCCATGGTCTGTCTAATCTATGACCAACATCTCTTCCTTCTGGATCCATTAATCTATAAGCTCCTGTTCCAACTATCTCCTTAATGATGTAAGGTCCATCCCATTTTTTCGCTAATTTTCCACCATTTTCTCGCTGATATATTGGTGTTTCTCGCAGAACTAAATCTCCTGGTTGAAATTCGCGTATTTTGACACGTTTATTATATTCTCGAGCTAATCTTCGCTGATAATTCTCCATATGTTGTAAAGCTTTTTCTCTTCTTTCTTCTAATTCATCAAGTTTGTTAAAATTAAGCCCGCACTAAGATTTTTCTCCCAAGCTTCTCTTTTTGTTGTCGGAATAACAACTTCTGTTGGTAACACCGCTTCAACTCCGTATGTTAAACAAAAAGGTGACATTCCAGTAGCTTCTCTTCTAGTTGTATTATAAGCCCATACTGCATTATGTACTTGTTCGCACCATGCTCTGTGATGTCCTTCCAATTTCTTCTTTAATATATCTGCAATTGTTTTATTTGTTGCTTCTACTTGCCCATTAGCTTGTGGATACAAAGGAGTTGACTTTCCACATTTTATCTTGAATGCATTAAGTAACATTTCTATATTCTTCCCCTCAAACTGTTTCCCATTATCAGATACCAACTGTGCAGGAATTCCAAATCTGCAAATGATATTTTCGAATATGAATGTAAAGATATCTTTGTCGCGAATATGTTGTACTGCCTTCACTTCTGTCCATTTTGTGAAATAATCTGTTGCGACTATTAAGTATCTTCTTTGTCCAATTCCTGGTAAAAATGGCCCCACAATATCTAAGCCTCATTTTCCAAAGGGCCAGACACTGGTTGAAGATGACAATGGTGCTCCTGGTGCATGTATTTTCTTTCCATGCCGTTGACAATCTTCGCAACGTCTTGATATTTTTTTTGCATCTTCATGCATGTATGGCCAGTAATAACCTTGCATTTTTGCTCTATGTGCCAAAGATCTTCCTCCACTATGATTGCCAGCATCTCCACTATGTAACATTTTCAGCACCTTTTCTCCTTCCTCCCGTGTCAAACATCTGAGTGATGGTCCACTAAAGGATTTTCGGTATAGCAACCCATCTCTTAATTCATAATTCGTTGCTCGGCTTTTTAACTTGTGTGTTTCCAATCTATTTCTTGGTGTTTCTCCTTTCGCCAAATATGAATGAAGTTTCATTCTCCAGTTTGCGACATTGTTTATTTGTTCTTCTTTTTCATTATCTATTATCATCACATCCACATCTTCCTCTTCTTTATTGATTGATGGTGACAGAAGTGTTTATATTTTTATGCATCTCGCAGTTGGATCTGTCATCATGCTTGAGATGAAAGCAAAAGCGTCTGCAAGTCTATTATCCTTTCTTGAAATGTGCCTCCATTTTATTTTTGGGATTTTTGCTAACAATTCTTCAACCAGCTTCTTGTATTTCTTCAAGGATGGTTCATTTGTAGTATACTCTCCTTTTATTTGGCGAATAACTAGCTGCGAATCACTAGTGATCCTGGCATTTTCTAGTTTCATTTTTATTGCGAATTTTAAGGCATGTATCACAGCTTCATATTCTGTTTCATTATTAGTGGATGCAAATTCTAATCTGAATGAAAAAGCCATCTTTATTCCTTCTGGCGAAATTAAAAAAATTCCAACTTCATTTCCTTCTCCATTTGATGATTCGTCTACCAATATTTCCCATCTATTTGGTTCTGTTAATAAATCTTTTGGATCTCCATGCTCTTCTTCTACATCCATCATTTCTTCTACTGCTTCATCTTATTCTAAAGGAAATTCTGCCAAGAAATCCGCAACAACTTGTGATTTTGGTGGAGACAAAATTTCATATTTAATATCAAAGTGGCCTACTTGTGCATTCCATCTCTCCACCCTTCCTGATCTTTTAGAATTCTTCATCACTGATTCAATTGGTACTTTTGTTAATACCTTTATCTTGTCTGCTTGAAAGTATATGTGGAGCTTAAATGATGCATAAACTAATTCTAAGATTAACTTTTCAATCTTTGAGTAATTCTTCTCGGCAGTATTAAAATTTTTTCTAATGTAATAAATGGGTTTCTCCACTCCTGCGTTTACTCGCAATAACACAACACTTAATGCATGCGACGTTGTGGCAAGGTAGATCAATAATTCTTCTCCTGGTTCTGCTTTTTGTAAAATAGTTGTATTCATAAGATGTTCTTTGATTCCTTGAAAATCCTTTTCACATTCATCACTCCATTTAAATTTTGCACCCTTCTTGAGTATATCGAAAAAATATTTGCATTTATCTGATGATCGCGAAATGAATCTCCCCAGCGAAGCTAGAAGCCCATTCAACTTATGTACATCTTTTATTGTTGCTGGTGTTGGCATGTCACGAACTGCTTGCACTTTTTCTGGATCAACTTGTATTCCTTCCTTTGATACAATGTAGCCTAAAAAATTTCCCGATGCAACTCCAATAGTACACTTCTCAGGATTCAATTTAATGTTATACTGCCGCATTTGTTCAAAAATCTCCCTCAAATCTTGTACATGGTCTTTAGCTTCTTTACTCTTTACTAACATGTCATCCACGTATACTTCTAACGTCTTGTGTATCCATTTTGCGAACACCTTCTCTACCATTCTTTGGTATGTCGCTCCCGCATTTCGCAAACCAAATGGCATTTTCGTGTAACGATATAAACCTCTAGGGGCAAAGAAAGCAGTATGTTCTTGATATTCTTCAGCGAGAGGGATTTGGTTATACCTTTTGTATCCATCTAAAGAAGATACCCCATCGTTTCCCGCTGCGAATTCTACCATTTGAGGAATATCTGGTAATGGAAAACTGTCTTTGGGGCAAGCTTTGTTTAAATCAATGAAATCTATGCAAATCCTGATTCCTTTGTTTTTCTTTGGGACAATGACCATATTCGCTATCCATTCTGGGTATTTAGATTCTCTTATGATTCCTGCATCAAGCATTTTCTGTAGTTCTTCTTCTATTTGGGAATGGTAAGTTGTTGCAATTTTTCTTATTCTCTGTTTAAATGGTCTCATATTTTTGTTAATCTCCAACTTGTGGCATGCAATTCATGGATCTATTCCCGGTATCTCATCCATGCTTCCTGCGAAAACATCTTTATATTCTCGCAACAAGTTAACAGTTCTTTCTTCTTCTTCCTTATCCATTTTGGTTCCAATTCTCAATATTAGAGGCTCCTCTATAGTCCCAACGTTTATTTCTTTTGTTGGTTCTGCGGCAGTGTAACTGGTTTTAGGTTCTCCCATTGGTGTTGGTTCTTTTATTGTTTTCATAAGCTCTTCTCCTTCTTCCGAAATTTCCCTGGGTATTGACGAGTGCCAAATATTGTATATATTTGCACCTTTTTATTGGAATTTAACTCATCATTTGTGCACTAACGCTCCATTTTATCCCATATTCTGTGTTTTCGTTGTTTTCAAGAATAAATATTTTTCTTAATTAATTTTGCATTTTTAGGTACTAAATAAAGCCTGGTTAACTCACGGAGCGAAAAGAGCAAAGAAACGGCAAAGACTCCCGCAGAAAGGCAGCGAAGAATGATATTTGCAAGAGCCGGATCAATTAGAAGTGGGCTTGAAGAGGAAGAATTGTTCTTAAAGAAGATATGGGCTTGGCATACCCAAGGCCCAAAACCCTTACCCAAATCCATTTCCATTATCCATACCCATTTCCATGAGAGCCGTCAGATTGGAACTATCTCATCATCCAACGACCGCCTCATCATTGTGCATCAAAATCCGAAGCTCCTGTCAAACACCATAGTACCTAACTCCATCTGAAGCCGTCAGTTTTGTTGTATCTCATAATTCAATGGTCGCTACATACCTCTCCATCGTAGCCGTTCGATTCAATCTATATGGGATCATCCAACGCACTTTACTCGTTGTGCATCAAAGTTCGCTATCCACGCTTCACACCCTAGCATAGGAACCTATACCCTTCACCCAAACACTCCCTTCCCTTCTTCTCATCGATCTTCTCTTCCCCAAATTTCTTTCTTCTTCCCCCGACAACAGTCTGCAACTCCATCCCTTCACCCGCTTCGCCACCATCTCCATACCCCCTCCATCACCAAAACCCCATAAACCCATTCCCTAGTTGCCTCTCTTTCTCGTTCTTAGCACCCACACACACTAGGTGCTACAATCAAGAGAGAGATGAAACTAGGGTTTCATCACAGTTGAAGAGGAGTTGATCGAGAAGACAATAACATAAGAGGAAGAGAAGTACAAGTATGGGTCGAGCAGATTTCAGGAAAGTATTGATTTTTTAGTGGTTATTTTCGAAACCCTAATTTTTCTGATTTGGGGATTTTAATTTAGGGTTTGTAAAATTTGGGGATTTCTTGTACTATAAATAGATATTAGGTTTGTGTGTGTGAGTGAGGGTATGCATGGGTTAGCCATAGCTCAACCCTATGTGCTTGGGTTAGCCGAGTTACCACCAATTAGTGGTTCTATGTAGTTTAATTTCTGTTTGATTTTCAATTTCTGTTTTAATGTTCTAATTCCTCTTGCTAGGGTTGAGATGAAGTCCTAATTTGCTATTTGTTGTTCATGTTTTTGACAATAACCTTGTTATGCTTAATTGTTTAGGATGAAATTTAGTCTTAGGACTTCAACACTTAACTTTCACAGTGTATGTAATGCATCCATTGTAGTTAGAATTATTATGTGTTGTAGAACTGCAACTCATGTTTAACAGCATATATGAACCTTTTGATTAGTTGTGCCTTTAAAAGACAGTTAATACTTAGGAGAATTACCTTAGTTGTGATTGAATCATCCATCTCAAATTGACCTTAGATATGCAGAGGATTGACATCCCTCTTATTATCAGTTATAAGGACAAGGTTAGTGTTAGGAGCAAAACAAGTAGTGTAAGTTAGTGGTGGAATCAAAGGCCCTAGTACTCTTCTTATCATTTGCTCAATCTCCATGTTTACATTTGTTGTTGTTTCCATTTGATCTCATTATTTCCCCCTTGCTACTGCTCACTCCTCACCGATCAGTGGTGTTCATAACACCACAAAATCATCTTTTCTCACTGTTTCATCATCACTTCCCCTTAGGAAGACCAGTAAACAAGAAAGCTTAGAAAAAATTAGCAAATATCCCTCCAAGTCCCTGTGGAGATGACCTGTGCTTGCCCTGTGTTGCTTTAGACACTGTGCACTTGCAGTTAGATAAATATAGTGTTGTTTCCAGCCCTATCAAGTTTTTGGCGCCGCTGCCGGGGACTCGGTAGCGGCATATTTGCTATTTTTTGGGCTTGTCATAGCTGTTCACTGAGCTACCGTCTTACCTTCTATTTGCCCTGTGGTGCAGCTGCTGTTGCTGAAGCTGTTGGCCCTGTTGTTGTTGCCTTGCTGGAGCTGCTGGGCTGCTGTTGCTGAAGTTGTTCATGTTGCTCTGCTGCTGAACTGAACTGCTGCTAGTACTGCTTCTATTGCTGGAGCTGTGTTGTGCTGTGTTTTTGATGTTGCTGTTGTTTTGTTGTGGTGCTGCTGCTGCTGGTGTTGCTGCTGGAGCCTGTTACTGTTGCTGAGTTGCTGTGGTGTTGTTGTCTGCTTCTGTTGTGGCTAGACCAAAACACAGCTGGGCTACACAAGATAAGGAAAAGAACAAGGCCCAACTGGGTTGTGCAACTAGAACAACAGAGCAGCTGGGTTGTGCTAAAAAGAGTAAGCCTAAACCCAATAATTGTGTGGGCTTGCTTTAAAAACTGAAATTCTGGGCCTTGTAAATTGATTCTAAAACTCTTGAACCCAAGTGCACTTTGTTTGAACTATGATTTTAGGCATACTAAAAACTTTCAAGGCATACAAAATAGTTTTCTCATCCTAGGTGACCTTATAAGGGGTGTCTATTGGGTAGTTCAATTACCTATATACCCTTGAACTTAAAATCAAAAAATAAACTATCCTAAACATCTCTTCTTCTTCCTCTAGCTAAACCTCCTTCCTTTTCTCTCAGATTTTTTTTGCATCACTGTAATTAATTATCGATTCGTGAAAATTCGATCATCGGTTAAATTGAACTATATAATGGATCGTACAAAGAAAAAAGCAAACGTCAGGTGTTCTAAATCCTCTTCCAATCCATGAATTAAAGAAGAAGAACCAATTGAAGATGAAGGTGTAAAAACTATAATTGAACCGGAAATTGAATCGGAAATTCAACCATTTGAAGCTCCAAATACTAAAATGAGGATAATAAGGTATTCCCTACAAACCCAGTCTTTTATTTGTTGTTTTTCATGGATTGAATGGGTTAAATTGCTAAAAACTTAGGGTTTTTGACGGTTACAGTAGCGGGTTCGGCTGATAATTGAGTTGAGTTTTGAGCCGAACTGTTCTTGAAATTTCTCCATGAAAGTGTATATGAACAGTTCGGCTAAACTGTAAATGTCAATTTTTAGCCGAACCCAAAATGTGTATTGAATACGTCCCAGAACAGTGCCAGGTTCGTCTAATACCTTGCAAACCTTCCCGGCCGAACCTGAGAAGTGAAATTTACCCCAGGTGGTTGTCAGGTTCGGCTGACTCGATTAGATCACTTTCAAGCCGAACCTCTCTCTGTAAACACTTCGAAAATATTGATTTGCAGGCTCTAGGTTCGGCTAGCTCGTGTTGTTGAGTTATCAGCCGAACCTTCTCTTTGCACACTCAAGTTTTTCGATCTTGTTTTGTCCATAACTTTTTCGTCCGATGTCGGAATGACCTCATTCTTTTTGCGTTGTGTTTGTCTTTTCATTTTCTTGAAGTTGAAGATAAGATCTAATTCATTTTAATGAGTTTAATATGGACCTTGGTATTCTCCATCATTAGACTTCACTTTCTTAACATTTTTAGTAATTTCCACTTTTTTTGTTTGGTTCATCCTATAAAAAGGCTGATCCTTGGTATCCTCGTGAATTATGTCTACTGTATCAGGTTTATTTTCCATGGGTCCAAGCACGATCTACAAAGAATATCACAAGGTTAAACACTAGAAAGGGAATATAATAACAAGGTTCGGCACATTCGATAATCACATTATGTGCCGAACTATAAACATTTACAGGTTTCGGCTTATACGATATCCTCAATATGTGTCGAACCACGAACAATATTTTAACCCAAAAATTAACAAATTTATGTTCGGCTCAGATGATAATCATATTATGTGCCGAACCTTGAACATAAGAGGTTTCGGCTGATACGATATTCTCCATATGTGCAGAAACTAGTAACAATATTTCAAACCAGAAATTAAAAAAATTATGTTCGGCACATACAATTTTGGATATATAAGCCGAATTAGTAATGATTCTATTCCGGTCTATTCAGGATGTTGTTCGGCTTACTATGAAACTTTCATATAAGCCGAACTAGTGTCTAGCAAAAGGGTTGGAATTGGAAATTATAGGTTTGGCGCATGCAGCAAACAGATTCAGTAAGCCGACCCGTTCATCAATTGGTAGATTCGGCTCATAGATGTGAGCCGAACCTCAACCTGTTTCGCCGAACCATGATTAAAAAAACCTAACTTTTGATAATTGAGAGCTATAGAAGTGAGATTAAGTATAGGATATAAGTGTACATGTGTATTAGAAGCATTGGGTTCCTCATCAATGTCTTCATCATCAGGATTTGTCTCATAAAAATCATCATCTTGAGTTTGTGTTTGAGTTTGAGTGGGTGTAAAATCATTCTCATAATCTAAGAAATCAGCCATTTCTGGATCATTGTTGTAGTTGATATGTATTTTCCTAGGTTTTTTAGATGAATGATGACCCTCCTCATCCTCCATTGAATCAAGAATTAGAATTTTCTCACTTTCTCCTTCTCTTTCTCTCCTTCTTAACCAAACCAAAACTTTGATTTTTTTTTCCTCAAATTTTTCATCTAAACAACTCTTATAATTCTGAAAATTATTTTAGTCACTAAACAAAATATTTAATCACTAATCAAGATTATTAACACTAATACGTAAAGGGCAGATTTGCCATTAAAAAAATTTTGGATTAAGGGGTTATCTGATTTTGCTATTTCACAACCTTTTTTGTCTTCATTCAGTATGCCTTGGAAGATTTTGGTATGCCCAAAATCATAGTTCCTTTGTTTCTGAACTCTGGGCTTGAACCCAACTCAGAATTTTTAAAACGTTTTTAAGCCCAAGTGGGCCTCGTATTTTGGCTAACTGAGAGCCCAAAAATCAAATACCCACCTGGGCCTCATGCATTTCTGGGCTTGGTTCACTGAACTCGCTAGTTGGGCTCTGTTTCACCAAAGTTATTCCAAAACCCAAAGAAACCAAAGTTTTTCTTCCCATCAAAACCAAAGGTTTTCAAAACCCAATAAACCAAAAGTTTTCTTTCTCCCATTAAGAAACCAAAGTTTCTCAAGCCCATCAAAAAAAAAAAAATTTCTTTTTCCCTAAAAACCAAAGTTTGCTCCCAATTAAACCAAAAATTTTGCTCCCATTTTAAAACCAAAAGGTTTGTTTTCAAAACCCATTAAAAACCAAATTTCTTTTTCAAACCTAATAAAACCAAATGTTTCCCACCAAAACCAAATTTTTCCCAAAAATCCAAACCCATTAAAACCAAAGAGTGGTCTTTGTAATATTTCTACTTAGATCATGTCAGGCTTTTTGTCTTCAACTGGGGATTCAAACAAATTCCTTAGAGAACTTGCATATGGACATACTTCACGTTATGAACCTCTCATAGACCATGATGTCAATAATCATAGGAATTATTATGGACATTTTCAAAGTCCTGAGCCTCAATACATGAACCCTAATGACTATTCACACATGCATCATTCACAACAACGTGAAAATGAACATTTTTCTAATGCCTCACTCACACAATCATCTCTTGTGGATCAATTAGAAGCTCGAATCGCAGCTTTAGAAATGCAATCACATGAGGAATCTGTCACATCTAATTTTCTTAGGCAACCTGAAATCTATGCATGTCCCGCATGTGGTAGTTTAGACCAGCCTGTTGAGAATTGTCATATTT
Organism: Papaver somniferum; assembly: GCF_003573695.1. Lineage (NCBI taxonomy): Eukaryota > Viridiplantae > Streptophyta > Magnoliopsida > Ranunculales > Papaveraceae > Papaver > Papaver somniferum. Next base: position 66,985,132 of record NC_039366.1, on the reverse strand, counting down.
TGCATAATTCTAGGCAATCTAGAGAAAATCCAAGGTATGAAATGCCCATAAATTGTGAGGCTGGTAGTCATTGGGACCATAATCAATCCTTTGAGGGTTGCGATCAATATTTTATAAACCCTAATGACCATGCACACATGTACCATTCTCCACAATTTGAACATGAAGAATTTTGTACTCCCATGAATTTAGACTCCACCGCAGAAGCTTTCAGACTCAGTGAGCAAAACTTTGCTAGATCTACATCACGAATTCAGGCATATTTAGATCAGATTTTGCTTCACCTACAAAAGGAGGAAATTCATGAGGAAATGTATGTTGTCCCTAATGAAGTGTCTAGTCCCATTCATGTAAATGATGTTGAATATGAACCTAATTTAGAGGAACATGAATCGACTAATGACACCGCCACTGTTAATGAGGACCAATATGCATGTTACCATGATGATGATTATGAAGATTATGATGATAATGATGTTATGTTAGAAGAACATGAAAATATTGTGGAACCTTTTGGTGCAATAATATATGGCTTCTCGCCCTCGACCTTCATGAATGTTGTTTCTTCTAATACTCATAGAAAATCATATGATTTTGATATTGATATGGTACTCGTATAATTGTTCTTCGAAGATGAGAATGACATAGGAATAGTTGAATCTTCTGTAGACACTAATGTTAATATGCATGAAAATATATTTGATGTGTCTGATTTTCTACCTAGGTCACATTGTGATATTTCTCCTGATTTGCCGATGCATGAGAATAAATCTGTTGATGATGTTGATTCTGATTGCGGACTTGCTAATTTATTTGATGAATATGAGCATGTTGTGACACTCGTAGAAGACTTATGAGATATTGATTTGTTTAATAATGATGTGCCTATCGTCCTGCCTGAGTCACAACTAATGGCCTTCCACCCAACCTAGATTTGGTTTGTACCCATATTGTCAAACCAATTTTTCTGAAAATACCTAATCTAGGGTTGGAACTGTGTGCTTCCCAAGTACTCTTGGACTATTTTGCATCTAAGTATAATACTTTTGAGGAACCACAGTTGGAATTAGCATGTGTACCCGTCCCTAGCACAGTTCACTTTGAGTTAGACCTCATACATGATGAACCCCCGAAACTGCGAGATTTTGTATCCAAAATTTTATCTGTTGAAAAATCCAGGTTTGGGGGTAGCTCATTTTGTTTCACAGCTTCACTTGCATGTCTATCATATTATTATTGTGTGAAGATGTTGAAATGTCTACACTTCGTCTTTTGGGTTGATCCTCAACTCTTTAGATTGTTAGTGTATGGTGAATTTTCTTGTATATAATCAAGTAGATAATATTCTAGATAAATCTTTTGTTTCTTTTGTTGGATTCTATCCTTGAATAACGGAGTTCTAATCTTGATTTCGCCGTCAAATTGGGTAATCTCTTTCCTTTTTCTCTACTCAGCATGATCCTCTTCGTATGTTGTATTACAATTTTGTTCATCTTTTGAAACATTGAGGACAATGTTTAGTTTAGGTTTGGGGGTGAAAAGTAGATACTTTGATAACATGTTATAATCGAAAAATAGAACTCTTTCTTTTTGAAAAAAAAAAATCAAAATAAATAAATAAATAAAATAAAATAAAAAATTTCGAAAAAAAAAACATAAAAATGGAGCTCATTTACCTTGAAATGTTGACTGTTGTGCATGTATGTAAACATAAAGATTCTTAATCTAGATATTTAGGCACCCTGATTCTAGCACAATTCACATAGTGATAAGAAACTTGCACACGCACGATCTACCAATACATGTATAGCCTCATCCTTGAGGTGTTCTATCGGAAGTCACGATTTCCAATCACTTTAGAATACTGAACAAAACTTGACTAGCTTGTTCTTTGGTTGGTTGGGATAGAAGGTGGAGGTTACATTAAGAAAGACAACCATCGAATTTAACTGGGTGCATCAAAAAGGGCTACCTCTTGCAAAGTGTCATGTAATTTTTTGTTTCTTTTTGCTTATGTGTCAAAAGAGTTACCATGTTGTAAATATTTTTTTCAAAAAAAAAAAAAAAAAAAACGATGTATATATTCAGAAAAAAATCAAAAAAAAAATCAAGTATTTATCAATTCCATCCTCTCTTGTTCCAAAAATAAAAGAGAGTAGTCAATGTAAATAAGAGTCATATAAGCAAGGAAGGGTGTATGCCATTGATGTACAACGCGAGTAATTGTGAAATACCTCCAACTCATTCACAATTCTCGTAAAGTCCGGAAAGCTAGCTAGATTTCGACCTCGGTTCTTAGCCTGAGAAACTATCTCTTGGTGATTAGTAGTCATAACATCCGATCTTTCTTTACACATGTGTAGATACACTTTACACTCTTATCACATGTCTTTATTTGTTATCAGTGCTAGGATTGTTCCTTTGATAGCTAGATTGACATCTCCATTTTGTTGTGAGCTTCTACTGTCTTGCACATGTCATATTTCATGGAATCTGAGATTATATTTTGTCCTAGAACTTTGTTGGTACTTTCTAATCAAACCTTCACGAGACTTCACTCGTCCACTAGGGACACTTAGTGGTTTAAAAGGATTATTGCATTCGCTAAATGCAATCGAGAGACCAGCGACAGTGGTATAGGTAGGATTTCCTTAGTTTTGTTTTACTTGAGGACAAGTAATATTCAGGTTTAGGGGTATTTGATGAGTGCCAAATATTGTATATATTTGAACCTTTTTATTGGCATTTAACTCATCATTTGTGCACTAACGCTCCATTTTATCCCATATTCTGTGTTTTCGTTGTTTTCAAGAATAAATATTTTTCTTAATTAATTTTGCATTTTTAGGTACTAAATAAAGCCTGGTTAACTCACGGAGCGAAAAGACCAAAGAAACGGCAAAGACTCCCGCAGAAAGGCAGCGAAGAATGATGTTTGCAAGAGCCGGATCAATTAGAAGTGGGCTTGAAGAGGAAGAATTGTTCTTAAAGAAGATATGGGCTTGGCATATCCAAGACCCAAAACCCTTACCCAAATCCATTTCCATTATCCATACCCATTTCCATGAGAGCCGTCAGATTGGAACTATCTCATCATCCAACGACCGCCTCATCATTGTGCATCAAAATCCGAAGCTCCTGTCAAACACCATAGTACCTAACTCCATCTGAAGCCGTCAGTTTTGTTGTATCTCATAATCCAACTGTCGCTACATACCTCTCCATCGTAGGCTCGTAGCCGTTCGATTCAATCTATATGGGATCATCCAACGCTCTTTACTCGCTGTGCATCAAAGTTCGCTATCCCCGCTTCACAGCATCGGAACCTATACCCTTCACCCAAACACTCCCTTCCCTTCTTCCCATCGATCTTCTCTTCCCCAAATTTCTTTCTTCTTCCCCCGACAACAGTCTGCAACTCCATCCCTTCACCCGCTGCGCCACCATCTCCATACCCCCTCCATCACCAAAACCCCATAAACCCATTCCCTAGTTGCCTCTCTTTCTCGTTCTTAGCACCCACACACACTAGGTGCTACAATCAAGAGAGAGATGAAACTAGAGTTTCATCACAGTTGAAGAGGAGTTGATCGAGCAGACAATAACATAAGAGGAAGAGAAGTACAAGTATGGGTTGAGCAGATTTCAGGAAAGTATTGATTTTTTAGTGGTTATTTTCGAAACCCTAATTTTTCTGATTTGGGGATTTTCATTTAGGGTTTGTAAAATTTGGGGATTTCTTGTACTATAAATAGATATTAGGTTTGTGTGTGTGAGTGAGGGTATGCCTGGGTTAGCCATAGCTCAACCCTAGGTGCTTGGGTTAGCCGAGTTACCACCAATTAGTGGTTCTATGTAGTTTAAATTCTGTTTGAACTTCAATTTCAATGCAATTTTAATTCTCTGTTTGATTTTCAATTTCTGTTTTAATGTTCTAATTCCTCTTGCTAGGGTTGAGATGAAGTCCTAATTTGCTATTTGTTGTTCATATTTTTGACAATAACCTTGTTATGCTTAATTGTTTAGGATGAAATTTAGTCTTAGGACTTCAACACTTAACTTTCACAGTGTATGTAATGCATCCATTGTAGTTAGAATTATTCTGTGTTGTAGAACTGCAACTCATGTCTAACAGCATATATGAACCTTTTGATTAGCTGTGCCTTGAAAATACAGTTAATACTTAGGAGAATTACCTTAGTTGTGATTGAATCATCCATCTCAAATTGACCTTAGATATGCAGAGGATTGACATCCCTCTTATTATCAGTTATAAGGACAAGGTTAGTGTTAGGAGCAGAACAAGTAGTGCAAGTTAGTGGTGGAATCAAAGTCCCTAGTACTCTTCTCATCATTTACTCAATCTCCCTGTTTACATTTGTTGTTGTTTCCATTTTATCTCATTATTTCCCCCTTGCTACTGCTCACTCCTCACCGATCAGTGGTGTTCATAACACCACAAAATCATCTTTTCTCACTGTTTCATCATCACTGCCCCTTAGAAAGACCAGTTAACAAGCAAGCTTAGAAATAATTAGCAAATATCCCTCCAAGTCCCTGTGGAACTGACCTGTGCTTGCCCTGTGTTGCTTTAGACACTGTGCACTTGCAGTTAGATAGATATAGTGTTGTTTCCAGCCCTATCAGGTATTCTTTTGCCTTCTTTTGCCCTTATCATATATACTCTAAATTCTTCTTCTTTCTTTGCTTCCTTTTCCAATTTTCTGCGAAACTGTTTCTTTTTTGCTTGTCCTTCATAATGCTTTACTTCAATCTGATGACATAATTTCGCATTGTCAACATCTCCTCTGATTTCACTTATTCCATTTGGAGTGGGGAATTCAATACATTGATGCAACGTTGATACCACAGCTTTTATCGCATGTATCCATGATCTTCCTAATAACATATTATATGATGATTCCATATCCACTACGCACAATGTTACATGTGTTTCGATTTCTCCAAGTGGAATTCGTACCACTATCTCTCCTTTAGGTTTTGTTGTGGATTTTCCGAAGCCGTGAACAAAATATGTTGAACTAGACATTTCTTCATCTTTAAATCCCATTCCCCGGAATGTGTGATAAAATATTATATCAACTGAACTTCCTGTATCAATTAAAGTTTTGTTCAACATCCATTCTCCTGTGAATTTTATTGTTGTCTCCTTCTTTTTTCGTGTAATAGGCACTATGATGACCAACAGAGATGTGTGGTTCAAATTTTGTTTTGGTATTTCTTCCGCCATGAATGCAATTTTTTGCTTTTCCTAATCTTTCAAGGGTGATGTTTTTTCTACCGCCATAACTTTCCTTCCTTCAAAATTTCGTTTATGTATTCTTCCTTTGATGTTTTCATGGAATTCATTAATCATCGTTTTTGTTATCATATTACACTCCAATCTTTTGCCATTTTCATTAATTTTATTCATCTTTCTTTTAACTGATTCACTGATTTATTTAATCACTTTCTTGACTTGAATATTCTCAATCAACAATCTTCAACTTTCGATCTTCAATCTCCCTGTTTCTAGCGCCATTATGTAGTTGCAGGAAATCCCACAACACACCCCTCATATGATTTCATTGTTGATCAACTCAATTTTAGGTTTACACTCTTAATTTTATTGGTTAATTTTTGAGTGTTATTACAAGAAAGATAAAGAAGTCAAGAATGATCTCTGCTCTGAACTTTCTCTCTCCTATTTACTTGTTTCTTACTCAAAAAAGATATCTCTCCCTCTTTACAACCCGAACGACTATTTATAAAGGAATACATAGTGGATGACAGCTAATCTGTCCTTTATTTTCGGGTATGGTTTGCGACATTCTCGCAACCTTACAAATGTTAATTTCGCAAACTCTCTAATTTTCGCAGAACTATCATATCTTTCTCATGATCTTTGCTGGCGTCATTTATTTTGTCATTCCTGAAATTGTTCTGCGACGTTGTTGTGCCGTGTCATTGATAATTTCGCTAAAACGTTGTCGTTGCGAGATTCTGATCCTACATCCGTAAATGATTAAACCAGCATTTAATCATTCTTTCACCAACTGGTCCTCAAGAGACTTTGGTATTTTTTGTTATATGGTGAACCCGTCATCCCATGTAGCCGGTCCCGTGTTGATTTGCAATAATCGGTAAAATTAGGGTTTTTAATCTAGATCTCTGCAGAAACGTGATTCTGTGCAGATTCGAACACTCTGATAATTTTATGTTGATTCCATGATTGATATTCATATTTATTTTGCTCGACCCAACAGTCACTAACTTAAATTAATATTTTATTTGGTCCAGCTACCAACAATTCATCAAAAGAAGAATATTTGCTCGAACTAGCAATATTCGCTCGAACCGGCAATATTTATTCAATTAGCAATCTCAGACTAGCAATATTTGCTCAAATCAAAGAATATTGGTTCAACTACCAATATTCAACAATTTAGCAACACAGATTTGCTCGTCTTAGGTTATAATGATACCTCGTCTCAGCAGACACATTAAATTCATGAGTTTCGAAACATTTGCTAATCATGTTCAACTCAGCGCTACATGGACTCATCGTCCCATAAAGTCACCAACTGACTCCACAATCACGAGATTTCAATCGTGTCACATGGGGGGATATTAACTAGGGTTTTGGTCTGGCGGTCTACGGCACGTGTGTTCACCCACGACGAGAATGTGAGCAAGTCGTGCAATCAGTTGGAAGAGTCAGCAAAGTAGTGGGTGGAAAGTTAACCAAGTCTCCGCACGATGAGTAATTGGTTTTAACACGATTTTCCCATTTCCAACTCTCTGATTCAAGCAAATGTCACACTTCATGGGATCATGGTGTTTTCAACTCCGACATTATAAAATGTCTCTGAATCCTGATTGAAGAAAAGGGGTTTTTCGAACAATCGAACAACATTCGCCAAAACGAGCAATTTCTCATCAAAGTTCATACAGACAATCTTTCGTCTACACGAACTCACAGAAATTACTCTCAATTGAGCAAAATTAAATCATTCAGAGCATTTTCACGCTGAATTCACAACACACCTACAATCTCAGATCACCATTGATCTCATGCATTTCTCAGCTTCCCTCCTACAGATCAACCCATCCTCTCTTGTGACCGAATTGACTCTGGAACGACCATTGTTCTTGGTTTAGGCCGGTTCTTACAGATTGATCTCTCGAACTTAAAGCACTCCCTTCTTGCAGTGCATCTGTGTGAGGTTCAACATTTTGCTCGGTTCAAGGAGTCTCCACACGGTCGACTCTTGAATTCCGTAAAAACCAGCAAATCGTTTTTCCCCATTCACAGATTGGCGACCACAGTGGGAGGTTAATATATCGGTTGCAATCTCAAGATTTCACAAGATGGTTGGTCTTAGGTTTGGGTTAGTTACAGGTTCCAACACAAACGACACTAGTACTAGCAACAACAACAATGGCAATCATAATATCTCGGAAATGATTCCGGCCTGCAATACTAATGGTGGTGACATTACTCCTCCTCACGCTGAAGGTCATCCCCTTTTCGGTCGACACCCTGAAGAAGTCAAAGGAAATCCAACACCTAATATTGCTGATCTTATCAAAGTGCAGGAGACTCTCGCAAAGAATCAGACTGACATGGCTGCTACATAGAAGGAGCTGTGTAATTATCTCAAAACTCTTACTGATAATATGACAGAGAAGACTCAAGAAAAGGGAAAAGATAAGGATAAATCCTCAGATGCTGCTGATCCTGAAGTAATCCCAATCCATACAGTGGATGATGATGAAACTGGCAAAGTTGCAGATTCGTCAGCAAATGAACCATCAAATTTCATTACTCGGGAAGACGTGGAGCGCCTTATGAAGAACCGTGGAAAAGACAAGACATCACATGTCCATCGTCACCAACCTCCTTATCCTGCCGCTACGCAGAGGATCCCCCTTCCAAAAGGTTACATTTCTCCAACTTTTACTCTGTATGACGGAACTGGCAATGCTCGAGAACATGTCTCTCATTTCCTCGAAGCCTTGGGAGAGCATGAACATAACCATGTTGTTCGCCTCAAGGAGTTTTCAAAATCCTTGAAATTCAGAGCATACACCTGGTACAACAGCATCGCACCGGGGACTATCAACAATTGGGGAAAAATGATCAACACCTTCTACAGGAAGTACTTTTTCGTGTCAGAGCAAGTCACTCTCTCTGATCTTGGAAGAATGTTCCAGAGGGTCAGTGAAAATCCCAATGATTACGTGAAAAGATTCAGAGTCCAGGCCCTAGACTGTCATGACCCAAATGTCACAGAGCAGCAGCTGGTAGATTTGTGTATCAACGGCATGCTCCCGGTTTACAAAGCTCTATTAGAGAATCTTCGATTCCAGACTTTCTCAGAGCTTCGCGAAGCCGCGAAGAGATCAGCAACCACTGCACCTGCCCAGTTAGAAAGAGCAAAGTCCACAAAGACTGAGGAATCACGTGACACTCGAGGAAGCAGACACCTGATCAACAAGCAGTACAACCTGCAGCCCTCTGCAAACGCTACTGAAGGGAGCAAGCGCAAGGCAGAATCCCCGAACAAGCATACTGCAACTCCTCCAAAAATGCAAAAGAAGGACAAGCCAGAGACACAGGCTCCTGGCCACCGCACAGAAGCTCCTGATGATGCACCTGATTTTCCTCTCCCCATTAGAGAAGTGCTCGAACTATTAGACACCTAGATCCAAGATGGGGTCAATCAGTTGCCATATGTCAGAGAGACCCACTGAGGAAGACATGGAAATCCTCGTTACTGCCGATTCCACAGGTTCGTCAATCACCCCCACAAGTAGGCTGCAAAGCTTTGAAACGCATATCAGATAAAAGTTTGAGTCAGGAGAACTTAACCTTGGGGCCGAAGAGTACACAGAGATCCTCTTCCTGTCAGGACTTTCTCTCCATTTCTGAAGCACCAGTTAAGGAAGCGGTTCAGTCATTGAGAATGTCTGTGAATTGCTCTATCTGTCAAAATCACAAAGGGGAGACATTTCACAGCTTTTGAACCACATAGTGACTGGGAAACGCCTATTGATTCAGAAGTACCCTCCTGAACCTTCAGCCACCGCAAAGAAATGTATGCTGGGACTTCTCACCACCGTGCATATTAAGGAAATGAGTTCAAAAGAGCATTCGTTGATGTCGCACCACCGTCAACATCATCCCTTTGAAAACTCTCAGAGCTGCTGGAGTTACTCGACAAGAGGCTACTCATGCTCCCATACAATCAGAGACACGAATCTCCAGAGATGCATACGGCTTCATCATTCTCAAAGTCACAGAGAATTGGTCTGCACGAGACCAAGTTTACATAATTCGAGAAGATCCTGATATGACATGATCCTTGGAAAACTTGGATCATGCTGAAGGGTAATTTCAAGCTTTCAACACGCTATGTCGTCGACAAAGACTCCAAGTTGGAAGAGGAAACAGAGGACCCCCACCTTCGAGCATTTGGGGAAGTAAAAACCTTGATGTGACTTACGCAAGAACCTGGGGAAATCCACATACCTTTGTAAAAAGTTTCGAGCTCAGGCAAGTCATCCTTTTCCCTGCTCCAATATTACCAATGTTCAAATATGATGCTTTATTCAAGGACTTCTCCCTACAAACGATTTTAGCATTACCAAAGTTATGATGGACAACTTCACCCCGCCAATATTATACCCAATGGTTGGGTTCAGAGCTTCTCCAAGTCGGTCATTCTATCAAGAGGTTTATTGTTGAAGACCTGGCTAAGCACGACAGACAGTATGCTGGGTACTCTCCTCTACATGAGTGCCCATACGTTCCACAACCATGGAATCAGCAAAAGATATTCAAGGCGCGAACTACTAAGCCGAACAAATTCGAGGAAGGGAATTTGGTTCTCAAGGCGGCTAAACGAGATCTCCACTCCGCAAGGAGATCCAATTGGGAAGGACCATTTATGGTTGCTAAATCCATAACTGGAGGATACTACAAATTGGTCAACACGGATGGCAGAACCCTGCCAGTAATTTACGAGAATTGGCTTAAGGCGTTTGTCTGAAATTATTGGGTATTTGAGGTACTGAGCGTTTGAGCACTCATGATGTCTGGATTTGTCTTTAGGATTTTCTTTCATTGTATTTCAATTCCTCCAAAACGTTTGCAATACTTGCAATCAGTATTTGAATTCAGCAATTTATCAAAAATTCAGTTCACTTTACTTAAAGGAAAATCTCAATCAAATCCAAAAGAAAATCCTTAACCATCTAGCAATTCAAAACCAGCTAATATCAAAACCCAAATAAAAATCTCACATCTCTCAGAAGTTCAGAAATTCATGGGATTATGGAAAGGAAACTAAAGAAAACCATCGAAGAAAGATTTCTGCTCCTCTGCCTCCTCCAAGACTTTCAGAGCCGCCTTTTCCACCTCCATCTTCCTGGTTAGATCAGCAACTTCATTCATATTCTTCAACACGGCATCACTAGTAGGAAAGGGAACATCGCCCTTTACTGCTTTCCTGATAACTTCAAGTCTTTGACGGAGCCACTTCAGATTGAAGCCAAGATCTTCAACATTCTTCAAGTTGTATTCTCAATCAAAGAGTACATCTTGAGTAACAACATTTCTGGCAGTAATCCGAATATCATCTATGACACGCAAGATAGTGTCCACTTGTTTCGTCATAAAATAACTGCGTTCTGGATCCCGAGTGACAACAATGTGTCCATACATTTCCCACAGTTCCTTGTACATAGCAGCATATCCGATAGGAACGCTAAATCCTCCAACAAGCTGGTGATACGGGAGAAACTGATAGGATCCGGAGATGCCTATATGTAAATGACCGCAATCGCATGGTCTCTAACTAGTAGACATAGGCAAGTACGGGTCGTTCCCACGAGGAGCGGTGGAAATACCAATAATAAATATTCTCAATCAATTAACCAACAATAATGTTTTTGGATTTTTGAAAGAATAATAACAGAAAAATAATCTAAAATAACAAAACGAATCAAATGGGAAAGTTGGTAACCAGGGTTCAATGTATCCACCGCTATTTCTATTCAAATACTGAAATGAAACATAAATCATGAATTATTTATTGTCCGTTCTATTGACATCACCTATTATATATATTAGAGCCGCAAATATCACTGGGACACCCTAAGCATGGCACATCAAAAGACTAAACCAAAGCATGCACCATCAAATTGCGTTAGCGAGAAAATTATACGAAACTAAATATAGTTCACAAATTTTATTTGGATTTTCTAAGCATAACCCATCAAAGAAACTAACCAGGCATGGATCATCAAATAATAAGACAAACATATTTGCAAAACTAAGTCATTAAGCACATAGGTTTTAAAAACCGGTGAAGCAACAACTAATTACTAATGGTTTCAATCAATCAATAAGCAGAATTCAAGAATTAATCTATTCAAATCATAATGGTTTTTGCTTCATATTATTCAAATCAAAATAGCCTAACACCCAAAGTGGTTTCAAACATTCAACCCTAATTACAAAAATCTAGAAAGACATAACTATGGGTTTCTTAAAAGTCATAAACATACGAGAGAAAATCACTAGCAAACCAAGACGGAAACGGAGAAACGGAACTGCAAACCCTCTCTTCCACCTCCGTAGCCACGCCTCTCTATCTTCGTCGGCCTCCAAAGAACTCCAAAGCCGACCTCCCCTTCTCAAGTTTCTGTTCGTTCTTCATATAGTCTTCTGCGAGAGTTTAAAACTTAGGCCTAGCAAATCTGCCAAGGCCCAGTCCAACAACTGACCCAACGTCCAAATTCAACTCCTTTCCGGTGACCCTTCAAAATCTGGCCACAACAACAGCCTCCGTTCCCTGAACTTCTAAACCTGCGTCACCAATTCAGACCCAACTGCACTTTGTATTCTCTGTCTGAGAACTCGCCTCCACTGTTTACACAGCAACTCCAAGTTTTGTCCAGACTCCGGCCACAACTCTATTCCCTGACCACCTGAGCATTCTCCCTCCGAGCAGAAACCAACAACATGTTCTAAGCCAACACCCACTTCTCTTCTTTATCTACTAGATACCATGGCAGCACAGCCCATTCTGACCAACTGAGCATTAACTTCATTCACTGAATCGATGGTTGCATTCCCGTACGGAACCAGCCAACAAGAACCACTCACTTCCTTAAAGTTCACAATTAATCACCATCGTCGTCGTTGAGTCGTCGTCCATTCAGCGATGCAATCCCAGCAGCGAGACTTATCATCATTCAAACCCATTGCAGTCACCTACTTCTTCCAAATTATACCACCTGCAATCGATCCACAACCAAACTGAGAGTAGACAATCCACCACTTTCATCAGCACTGCCCCAATTATTTCACACTAAACCCATCATCACCGGCAGCTGATACCCATTGAACTCATCATGCAATTCTTTCCTTCTATCTCCTTCCATTCTACTGCCAACAGTTCAAAATACAAACCAACCATCACTCTTTTGCTCCTTCGACTGCGCACAACAGCTCCATCGATTTCAGTTCGAGTAGAAGATTGATGCCAATTCGTTCTCTTGGTCATCTACTTCGTTTCTCCATCGACAACCATCATCTCAGTATCGGCTTCAACACTATTTTCATTTTGTAACCATCCAAGGCATACATCCACAAACACCAACCGAAAGAAACATCCCTTCTGTCCACGATACAAATTTGCCAACAGTTCTTCTGTGTTGCTCTTACTCGGCTGCGCGCTCTAACCTATCTCAGAACCACGCTGTCAACAAACCCAATTTCAGTCCGAGTATGAACCCAAAATGTCTATAGCATGACACCTCCACTAGTAGCTTGAGAACTCACTGCCATTCATTACTTCGACGTCATATAGAAATGTGTGGAGTTACCACATCATCTAGAATAAAAATACCATCTCGTAGCTCTTAGTGCATTTGAGGTGCTTGAGTGCGTTAATAAAGGTCATCTCTTTGTTTCCTTCAGTTCTTTGACCGCAATCTTGTTATAAGGAGTCACTAACTTGAGTAGTCAGTTTTGGCAGCCACAATCTCAATAATTAAGCTGTCTCGTCTGGGTGTTGTTAGTGATATTGGTGGTTATTGTTGCAAACGCCATTTTATCTCCCATTTAGCCATATATTCCACGGATGATCGAATTCGTATGTACTTTCTACAAAAGCACTAAAATAATATCATTAGTCAAAATATTGAGTCATAGCTAATACAAATATGGGTATAAAATGCAGCACTTATGTGCTTATCAGTAACTCACCAAATTGAGGATCAAAGGAAATCCCTGCAGTCGGATACTCATGCACTATCATCTGGTTCTCAACTACTGGAGCAGCATCGGTGATCATAGAGACAATTTCAGAAGAAGTAGCTTCCGCTATTTCGGGTTCGGGTTCCACCGTCTGAGGCACAATTAGAGTTTCTTCTACCTCCATGGAATCAACGACCAATGCTTCATCATCTTGAGGCACAGATATGGAAGTCTTTTCACCGAAAACTCCTGGATTTCCCAAACCATCATTACTGGATTCATAATTCCCAACTTCGTTATTCGGCACCTAATGCGAAGATTACATGGGATTAGAATGATTCAAGGATGGAAATACAATATTATTATAAAATTAAGAAAGTAAGTGAACTAACATCATCTAAGTTCCTTATCATGCATCTAAGACGTGTACAAGTAGCATCAAAGTCATGAAACACGTTTTCAAAGAAACTCAGCTGAAGAAATTTTATACTGCCCTGTGTTCAATGAAGAACTGGGAGAAATTGGTATGGATTCTAGAGTTGGGTCATATACCATTCTCTTCGTATGGAAGTCCTATACAACATATCAAAATTTCATGGCAATTGGGATAACGATCTAGGAGATGTGGTCAAAACATCGGGCAACATGCAATCTGAAAAAAGTTCTGAAAGTCTCCTGGAAGTTTACTATTTCGTCTTTTTCAGCCCCTAAACGTGCTCAAAACTTAAAAAGCTTCTTTCGTAAAGTTTGGAAATTTCCTGGACTTGAGGATACATATGCATATATTGAAAATCCGACTCCAGATGAAGATTTTACGGCGTTTTTGGTAAATACCTGGGTTCTGAATTTTCTGACGACCAAGTTTGACCAAGTTTTTTCATATATACACATAGATTCTCATTCATTCATTAAAAAATCAGCACTTTCATACTTCTATGAAGAGGGTACAGGATATATACTTACTTTGGAGGTCTCCGAAGTACTCAAGGAATTATGATCGTCCGTATTAACGACAAAAGGTTCATTACTTCTATTTGGCTCCGAATCTTTGGAAGCGCCTTCATCTATATTCTCAGAAGGAAGGTCGAACATCAGCACTTTCCGCCTCCATGATGACATCCTCCTGGACATATTATCAAGTAATTAGCATCTTCACATGAAACTTTTATGTCCGATGGTAAAGGAAATTACTCACGACGACTTCTTCTTCAACGCTCAAATCAGAAGTCGTCTGCCCAACAGCAGAGAATCGAAGACCGTCAATACTAGACGGAGCAAAGTATTGTAACCAAATAAAAAATATTGGTTTTGAGATCCTGATAATGCGGATGGAAGAAGTCACAACGGAAAAATATCAACAACTCACCAAAAAGGCGACTGGGGACTTTATGTTGTTGGGCAACAACTTGCAATTCTTGATCCTGCCTTCTCCACCGTGGGAAATTGCCTCCGCCTCTGAGAAATTCACTTCAATTCGAGGTTTCACATCACGACCCTCCTGCAAAAGAAATTGATGTAGTAATTAAAGACGATTATACGAGTTGTATGAGGAATATGCAAAAGAATACATACCGGTGAACCTCCTGGAGATGTCTTTCATTTGTCACCACCAGAAATATTCCTTAGTCTGGGACGAGAGGCACTCATCTCAGAAGAAGGGGGATCCTTCACTTAAGGTTGGGAAGCCGTCACATAATCATTAAGACGCTCAAGCTGCTGATCCCAGAATTCCATGTAACCTGGAGTCACGTACGTGATTCGATCAATACAAGGGAACCAATAGAAGCTCCCTTCATCATGTGTGTGACCTAAACAAGTCTTAAGTTGTTCCACTGATGGTCTTCTCTTTCTGAAGGTTGGAACACATTGGTCCATACCCATCTGACGGACGGTTCTGTCAATATTATACTCCTCCACCGAAAAATCTCCATACGCTGCTGATATTATGTGACCGGGAGTACAACTCAGCATGAAAGATCTTTCGCCATCACTCAAATCAGCACCGGATTTCAAATACTTACTTTCTCCAGCATTGAAAGTCTTCAATTGAGAAACGTGAGGAGGAACCACCACTCAAGGACGGAAGTTGAACTCAGACTCGTCATCTAATACGTCGATGAAGCGTGTCTTGGATTGAATTTGCTTCGTAAACCAGCGCATAATCCTAGAATTGTCTTTCTCATGGAAGATACGTCGAGCATCAGCAGAGTTCAGACTTTGTAAGACACTACGGGGAAGGGTGCATAGTTTCCGAAACGCTCCCACATCAGAGCTTGGAGGAACATCGTATTGGCGTAGCATTCAATCTTCATGAAGCCGTTCGAAACACTGGAGTCTACGACTAAAGAGTACAGGTTAGAATATAAAGAACCCAAGAATAAGCTACCAACCGGAAGTTGTTCACCTTGAGCCAATTTAATAGCGAAAGGAATTACAAACGGCTTCAACAAGGTACCAGCATCTTCAAACACATCTCTGGACAGCCATAAGCACAAGAAAGCAATAGACAACATACCGTCGGGTTCATCAAGAGGGGCGTCTCGTGGCCACCAATGTGTCAACCAATGAGCGTAACAACCTTTACCAAAAACCTTGTTGATTCTCTCCATCTCAGCTGTTAAAGTTTTGGAAACTGCTTTCTCTTCCGCCGTCCAAAGTTCTTCAGGAAAGTTACCTGTAATTGGAAGATGCAACAAAGCAACTACATCTTCCAAGGTAATAGTGAACTCTCCCCAGCTGCATATAAACGTATGAGTTGGGATGCACCAGCGAGCAAGAAGAGCTACAATACCTCGTGTGTCATGAAAGATATACAAATCTCCAGATGTTTGAACGGCCCTGGTAATTTGTGCTCTATCCAGCATAGCTCTAACACGAGGAAATCCCAGCATGTGTCTAGACCATCCCGAGAACTTCTCTAAAGGGCGTCGAGAAAGCTTGAATTCAATCATTGAAGCCTGGAATAATCCTCGTTCAAGACAGAACCGAATAGCAGCACGAGGAGTCACCAATTTCTTTTGAGTGACCGTCCTGGGATTGATCAGAAGGCGATATACCGGGGACTTGAGACGATTTTCGGGCTCCTGAACCTCAAAGAAAGCGTCATCTATGTTTGGGACATTCTTGACTCCAGGTGTTTCGTCTTCCTCACCAACGGAAGTCTCATCCGTGCATGTTTCCTCTATGGAGATATCATCATCTGCACACCTTTCATCTCTGGAAGCGTCATTGGCTGGAGAATCAGACATCCTCGCAAAGCTGCTGTGAAATCCACACAATGTTTCAGTCATCCGCGAATTCAATAAGATGATGGAATCATGCAAATTAAAACCGGTGTCTACAAACGGTAAATCTTGAACTCTTACCTCTTTCAATTTCACTAACAATAGTGGTTGCAATACAAGAGTTAACACACGAAATCAATTCGTTCCTTGAAACCTGCAATAACGAACAACACTTCATTAGTTCATGGAAAATGATTTTCTCATAAAATCATGTACATAATTTTCATAATGTGAACATTCACACAACTGGACTATGATATTTACAATAAGACATGACTTCATCACAAATAAGTTGTATAGTTTGAAGGTTACTCAAAACCCATGTCTTGATTTTACAAAACAATAATTAATGCAATTTGTTCATATAAATTTTAAGAATTTATCTAATAAGAACAAATCCATGTGAATAAAATACATCATCATGTTTCACATAAAATATGTCACGGCTACATGTAAAAAAAAAATCTATTTTCCTTCGTATTAGTGTTTTATTAAAAACGAAGGTTTATGCTAGTTTTGTGAAAGCTCACACCTATTGTGATAAAATACTAACTCTCATGAAATCTCATAAATAAAGTTTTATCACTGGACATAAGTTTACATACATAAAAATATATATGTATATTTTCCTCGAATAAACATTATCCTTTAAAACGGAGTTTATTTCGGTTTTATGAAAGCTCACATCTATTAAGGTAAAATCTTGGTTCACATGAAAGCTCATGCACTAAGTTTTATCACTGGACCTAAGTCCACATATATAAAAAAAAATCTCTCATAAATCAGGGATTTTTATTAGTTTTCAAAACTAACGATCGAACGAACATACGTTTGATAAAAGAAGGGTTTTCTACAAAACCCACATCAACATATACACATGTATAGGATTTTGATATGGTGAAAGCATGAAACACTCATGAAATCATCAAACATCTAAAAAAAAAAAATTGGACGCACCTGGTCGGCGACGGCCGGAAGTTGGCCGGACGGTGCTAGCTCCGGTCGGACGGACGGTGACGCTCCGGCGAAAATCCTTCCTGCTCCTGTCAAGCTGGGACGTGAAGGTGATGAAGAGGATGGTGGTCGTGGGAAGGAGAATAAAAAAAAAAAGAGAACTAATCCCTTTTATACCTAATTTTATTTCCAAAACCTAATTCCATAAGGATTTCCCTTTTGGTCCCGACCCGTGAATCCTAAACCAACCAAGGTTCCACCATCGAACCAGCGGTTCTACACGGTTTTATGTTCACTGGATGACGCTCTATTATGCCATAGAGGTTTCCTCTCAAACCATGGTTTGCTCATTCAGTCGAAATCCGGTAATATCTTATCTTATGACTAAGTTCAATTACTTATTTTTATTTATACCTGGAAAATCACCATTAAATGCTGACTGAGGAACATGATTGTTCCTCACTAAGCAGGGGACTTAATGTAGATGGTGGATTTTCGACAATGGGTAGAATTGTAAAACTATATTCCAGATTCGGAAACAAGATGAGTATTGAGACTCATGTCTCTCATTAAAGCATGAAAGCTCATGTCATAAATCTCTGACTGAGAAGGCTGTCTCTCAGAGTACGTGTAGATGTGTAGTCTCTCAGCTGAGGCCACGACACATCTCATGAATACTGAGCAATTTCAATAATTACTTCGGATCCGGCAATCGGATGAGTATCGAGACTCATGTCTCTGTGCATGAAAGCTCATGCCACCTCTGATGGAGAAAGTCTCTCAGAGAAGATGAAGATGTGCAGTCTCTCAGCTGAGGCCACGACACATCTCATACTGTATAGAATCGAAAGATTGGGCGGCTCGTAGACAACATGTCTGCTAGTATAGAGCCACAACCTCTTCGGGATGTAACTAGATTTTCCCCGACTATGCAAGAGGAATATGACACTCCAGCAAGTTCATATTGCTCAACCCTCAGATAATTAATGCTCCTAGACAGGAAGCCCTTCTAGTATAGAGCCAGCAATTAATTATCTTAAATCGTCTGAATATCCAGCACGAGCCATCGTCTGAATATCCAACAATATTCTACGAGTCGTCAATTAATCGCCTGAATATTCAGCAATATTCTACGATTCCTCGTTATATTTCGTTACTTCAATCTGTGGTTCTTCCCAGCAAAATTCCACAGGTTAGTAATAAATATTCAACGAAACAGGCATCTGGGTATCGAATAAGCCCTGACAAAATGGTGCAAGTGTAATTAGCAGATAGTACACAGACCAGCATTTTGAATGCACGAACGAGCATTTTAAAAATACGAACGAACGAGGAATCTATGCAAAATAGGAAGGGAAAATAATAATATTCACGGGACGCTGCAACTGTTGGATTTAATCTTACTCTTTTTCTTCAATGACCATATATATTCACGGGAAAAATACGGTTTAGTCCAAAAATCAGTTCAAAAGTACTGTTTAGTCCAGCCCGAGTTAATTAGGTACAAATTAGTCTAAATATATGAAAAATACACTAATAATCTTATTATTTATAATTCAGTCCAAATATTTGCATTTTAATCCAAAATTACTCATGACGATATGAACAATTTTAAATTAATTAGAAAACAATTTATCTTTCGGACCATTAGTCCAAAATTCACAAACTTTATATATTCGGAAAGCTCTTTTCGAGATCTACAAAAAGAGTACCCATATGACTATATAATTTTCACTTTTAAATTTTTTTCTTCACACTAGTGTACAACTATATACTCATCTACAAAAAATACAAAAAATCCCAATATTCATGATAGCCACACTGCCACTTAGCGTTCCACTCATTTCCATGTAAATTCCTAGAAAATCAATTCTTGGGTAGGAGGTTGTCGGCACGTCCCTTCACCAAAATTTTAAAAAATGGAATCAGATGCCTTTCCTTCATAATCAATAGGTATACAATTATGTAAACATTAACGGTCAAAAGGTGTACAACTATGTACACATTAACAATCAATATGTGTACAACTATGTGCACATTAAATGAAAGAGCACTTTAGATATTACAATTGAGATTAACGAAAATCCGAGTGACTAAATTAGCCCTAAAATAAAATTCATTAAACTAGATATCAATTAAACACCTACTAAAATTACGAATCTATGCTATTACAGTTGGTAACATGGTCTATAATGCTAGTGGCGCACTTTAGGTCTCTTGAGAACGAATTGTAATGCCAACACTAGAATAAGTAATGTTTCTTATCATACCTAAATTACAATTCATACCGTAAGGCTAATGATCATACCCATGCTTCCATCCATGGTGGCCCTTCAGCACCATCCAGCGCACAAACAATGATACTGCCATCAATCAAAAGTTGTTTCAGAGCACAATCGTCCAGCAACCAAATTTGATAAGGAGACCACAACATATAACTGGTGTACAAGCATATACACCTCGTATAGCAAGCACACAAAAAGAGGTGTACTTTTATGTGCACCCGTATAACAGGTGTACAAGAAAATACACCGGTTAAGTAGCTATCACGCAACAACTAAGAAAATACACAGTAGGCGTGTTCACAAAACCAACTAAGAATTGCAGAGTTGGCAAGTTAAAACATGACAAAAACTAGCTAGAATTACACCTTAGTATTCTAATAATGTCGACACAACAACTTTGATATCAACTACAATCGGCATGTGTATAATTATGTACACATTAAGATACCCTTACAACTATCACATGCCATCTAACAATTAAAGTGACACTAGGTGGAAAAAAATAACTAACCTTGTTGCTGACTCTACATATTTGGGCGCCACAAGGTCCCTCTTTCATTCCTAGCATCTTAGAATATCTAGGATCAGACTTTTAAAAGTTGTTTAGCAGTGGTCCAGGAAGTAAGAACAGTCTTCCCACCTGCACTCACTTGATCACTTGTTTCTGCAGTTAACTTATGACAGCATCCAACAAAGCTTGGAGATTGGGGCTCACAACCCTGCACATTTCAATCACGTTTTTAGGTCAAATAGAAAAATAAAAATAGAATTTAAAGCGAAGCTACATGACAAAAAAATTATTGACCTATTTAAGACAATTAATGAAATTTTCATAACATTTGACCAATCAGACACCTTTTGGATGAGATATAATTAATAATAACACCATTTAATCTCTATCATTAGTACACTAAACAAATGATTCTTATACACCTCGTATATCAAGCACAAAAAAAAACAGTGCACTTTTATGTGCACCGCGTATAACTGGTGTACAAGAGAAACTGCAATCTCACCTGCAAGTCTAACACCACTTGGCCCTCCCCCAATGAACATCAACCTCACCAGCAAGTCCAGCACTAGATGGCCCTCCTCCAATGAGTAAGCGTTGAAATTTCACACTCTATCTTGTTGTAGTCTGTCATATAAAAAAAAATTGACACTTCATTTTTAGAAATCATCTCTTTAAATAACTTAGTACAAAGAAAAACATGTTCCTTAACTCGACAACTCATTTTTTTTGCTGATCCCTGGATTTTGTTCCCACCTACTAATCTTTTTTTGAGTTTGCAAGATGGTTAAGCATCCTTACTTCTCCAAATTAGTATCCAAAAAAAATAAATGAACACATTTTTTGTATCCAATAAATGCCAAACCGGAAAGAACATGTAAAAAATTTCAGAAGTAAGATTAGATATTGTAATCAATTTCGTTGTTGTAATAATGACAATTCAATTTATTGTTCCTATCAGAGGAAGCATTTCTCTAAATTCCTAGTTAGAAAACATGCTTTGACTGAATTTATGTGTATAAAAATAAAACAGAAATCAGTTCGTACATGAAAAACATATATGTTTCGTATATACATGTCGTAGCCATATTAACTTGTTGTAGACACAGTACTCCAAAATCCTAACAAACAAGACAGTGCATGCCATTATGTGAAATTTAAGTACCTAATAAGGCTTTTTTTTATTATTTAAAAAGTTAAGTGCATTCAAAAAGAACTAACTTAGGGAGTTAGAAACCCTTACATCACAGAAAGTAGATTTATCCAATGTAGGCATGACTGAGTTCATCCTAACATTACATTTATCTACTTCAAGAGCATTTGTAATACAAGAAGGTGGAGTTCTACTCCGATTCGAAATTTGTCTAAAAGCTTTTGCCTCTTTTGCTAAGAGGTCTGCTACACTATTTGCAGCTCTTGGAACATAACTAAAATCCAAAAAAAAACTGACACAAACTAAATAATCATATAACCTAATAAGGCTATATATGCACCAAACACTCTACCATCTAGTATAGTTAAATAATCATATAAATTTGGATACAGAACTTTATACGAATATGCATAGTCCATTCTACATGTTTCTGTCTTTACACTAGTACAACATGAATGAAACAACATGAATGAAGAAGACCTAGAATGTGGACATATACTACTACAGTGGTTTCTTTGTTTTGATGGCTCAAGTAAGCTTCCCATTGATCCACATGCTTAGATCTTACAGGCTGTGATTGAATTCAATTGGTTTTGTGCATGACCCTGGTCATTGACCAATTATCCCTTCTTTAATTTTTTTCCCCTGTTACTCTTCTCTATAATCGAACCGATAAGTGGAATTTCCACATATAAACATGGTTCTATTTTAGATTTGTGGTAATGGTAGTGAAAATACGATATAATTGAGGAAACTAGACCTCTAATGTACATCAAATTCATAAATACCAAATTAACAGAATCATCACAACATAATTTGAATTGAATTTACCTGTTGTAATTCCATTAAAATTGATGGAGGTGCAGCAAGCACTGATTCTTCTTGTTATCCATCCCTATCACCTTCTCTTGTTGTTTCAAATCCATCATTATTAATTAGTTTCTTCTGTTTCAAATCAAAGATTTCTCAAAATAAGAAATCAAACCGAAATAATTCAAAAAATAACTCAAGATATCAATAAACTGAAAATAATGATAAAATGTCGAACAAATTTTTGATCGATCAACGGACGAAAGTAAAAATAACGGTGAGGAAATAAGGCTTTTCTGTATAGCAAAATAAGGCATAATATATGAATTAACTGCCAAAATTGAAAATTACTATTACCTGTTGAGTAAATCGCTTGATTTTTTTCAAGAAATCCCACTGATAAGGCTTCTATCTCTTCCAAATTCAGATCCTGATACGACAATTTAAGGTTATTATTAAAATGCTTCATTTTCCTCCTATTCTGCCATATAGAGTAAGATCTAGAATAAGAAAAACTAGCTAAGATTCAATCCAGCCGAATCGAGATTAACAACTAAATATAAATACTCGTCTTAGTTTTAGAGATCTCGAATAACAAAAACAGACTGCGATCTCATTTATCAAATATTGTAGAAAAGCTTTGAATATACTTGGTTGAAACGAGATCAACTATTAAGCCCTAAATTATTTAGGTTTCATTTCAGAGCTCTGAGAAAAGGATAAAAGAAATGAATCAACAATAATTTAGTATACGGTTTTGATTAAAAGGGTATATTCGAGAATAAAATATACCGGTTTGGACTAAATCGTTAGGAAAAGGATTAACCCGTTTAAAATTTGGTAAGTTTGGATCTCCTGATACTAGGTTTAAGAAAGCACGGCTAAAGAGTCTAAAGCCCAACAGAAAAAGGAGTAACCGGTAATTCCTACTATATCCCCACAAATTCCGGGCTTTTGATGAACAAGGGCATAAGTGTCCTCCTCAAGAAGACCAACATACCGTGGGTTATCCCACTGTTTGTCCCTCAGATCAGATGTAGCGGTGGGGAGGGGAATGATTCTAACACTTGGGTTGGTAGCGGGCTAGGGTTGGGAAATGGGGCCCACTCCCTTCTCACTCAGGATAAACGTTTTCGTTTTTTGTGGGTCTCCACCACCACAAAATTCCGGTACAAACCCCTCTCTTATGGGAAATGAAATAGTAAAGCACAGATAAAATTTTATACCCGAGTGGTAAGTCAAAAGGTTTAACTAGCGTAAGAGCAACCACAATTACTACTAAAATCGGGGACTATAGCCAAATTTGGTCTAAAAATGAAGCACAGTGGGACAGACTAAAATTATAATTGGTCCGGAGATTTAGTCGCAAACCAGACCAAATCCAATTATGATGGGGCGTAGGTATAGTGTGCGTGAGGTTTCAAGCGTGAGTATTGTGTCCGTTTAAAGTGGAGCGTTAATAGAAAGTGCGTCCGAGTGGGGCACTCATACGTGCGCTCCAGTTAGGCTTGCAATTATAACCACCCCTCACCTTAAAACGCTCATTATATGTTCCCTCGTCATGGAACGCTCATTATGCTTCCGCCAGATTAAATTTAGTCTTATGCCCACTGCGCTTCACATCAAAAAAAGCCAAATTATTTTAGCATTTGGTATATTTTTTTTAGTATTTAGTCCCCTCATGACTGTGGATGCTCCGAGGTAACTTCTAACGCATGAGTTAAATGTAAAACCTGCAAAATGTACTTATGTACCAGTCTGTGGTCAAAGACTCAAAGCTGGCCTAGATGATGCAGAGAGAGAGGACTAGCTTGTACTAGGTTCGGCAAATTCACTAGCTAACTGCATGTCACGTTTTCATAGGCAAGATTGGGTTTCTTGTATGTATCGACTATCGACGACTTAAAAATAGTACTACATCACATGGGATTCCGTTCCAGTTTCCACACAGGATCGGGTAGGACGAATCCCAGTTGTTCGGTGTTCCCATAGCCTTTCTTTTTTCTTTTCTCTTCCACTATCTATTCTTTTTAGTATTGTTTTCATTATTTTTTTCTACCGACCACTGAGAGTCTCCTCCACCCACGGATAGAAAAATGTGTTCATATTTAAAAGGATCTAACATTTTGCTGCCAGCAAGATTCGGCTGCTGCAAAAAAACAAGGAGCCATCATTGACTATGGGAATAAACTAAAAATATTTCAGTGTTATAAGACGGTGGCAACTGGCAATGTTGTGTTCTTCTTCTAACCTCTATTAGCTTCATTGCCAGAGACTAGTGATAATGTCTTTCTATGATAAATTTCTGTTCCCACCTCCACAATCTATTCTCATGACATTTATGTCTATTTTTAGCTTAGTTATTTCGGCAAATGGTGGGTTGTCGGAGATAAACGGGGCCAATGTGCAGTACTCCAAATTCAGGGATGCAACAGGTTCTGGTCAGATAAAAGAGAGTAAGTTCTCAACCAGAATCTGTATGCTTACCATGTATACACCTTCCTTTGTTGCAAGTATTGTTTCTTTCTTCTGGATTTTCCCCAGCCATGACACCAGGTTCATCTTGGTCAACTCTGCTCTTACTCTCCATTTTCTGAAGAGGATCATCGAGGTTTGAATTGTTCTTTAGCTCTTCTCTTAATTTATGTACCATACAGAGGTAGGGTGCATTGAGATTTCAAGTCCATGTGAAATTAAGCATGTATGCATGTTAATTCGCTGTTTCGCAGGTATTGTTTGTACACAGATACAGTGGAAAAATGGCGCTTAACATTACAATCATGATATCCCTAAGCTATTGCATCTCCACAATGACCATAATCTACAACCAGCATCTACTTGGAAGTGTCCCAAACCCACAAATCGATTTGAAGTTCATCGGAGTAGTCGTGTTTTTAATGGGAATGGTTGGAAACTTTTACCACCATTACATACTCTCAAAGCTGAGGGAAAAAAGTGATACAGGGTATAAAATCCCAAATGGTGGTCTTTTCGGACGTGTAATTTGCCCCCACTATCTGTTTGAAATTCTAGTATTTGTTGGAATTTCAGTGATTTCTCAATCATTGTATCCAATCTTGTACACTATTGGTACTGGTTTTTACCTGACTGGAAGGAGTTATGCAACTAGAAAATGGTACAATTCTAAGTTCCCCAGCTTTCCCAAAAATGTCAAGTGTCTGGTGCCTTTTGTTTTCTAAATAAGAATGGTGCTTGTAGATGATATGTAGTGTTTATGTATTCCCTTGTTAAACACTATCCGGCATACTCATGTTTTATCGTCAAGAATGTAACTTATATAAGGATGGCGTGCTGCAAGTGTGCTTTGCTAGCGATGCATATGCTGCATTGTCAAGTCCTGATAATTTTTAAACTCTAATCGACATGGAGTCCTCTGTTCCATAGTATGCCAACTATCATCGTTATACTATTTGTAAGAAAGTGTGTCGGAACTAAAATTCTGGTAAACATTAACTGAAATGGTTTAGTATAGTGTGTGTATATATAAATTACGAGATAATCGACCAGGTGATTCTGATTATTTTTCAAGTCAGAAATTCAACAATATGGATAATATTCCATCTGAAATTACATCAGAGATACTTTCTAGGATCGATGTTGACTCGGTGCTGCCATCCAAACAAGTTTGCAATACATGGCGCGCTTTCTTCAATTATATCAGTCTTGGAGTTCTTTTCACAGTACCTTACAAAAGCGGGGAGAATTGGGAAGCTCGAATCATCTACGCAGACTTTGATAAGCTTATCGGTTCTGATACTACATTATTCACCGAGATTCCTGTGAACAGTTCAGTATTCACAAAGATTCCTATACTTTTGAATAAACCTTACCCTGATGAAGAACTTATAATTGGTTCATGCAATGGTTTAATTTGTGGGATGTTCTTTTAACGCATGCAATGTGGTGGTGGTGGTGATCACGGACACTTAATATTGGGGACTCCTACTATCATATTTAATCCCGTTACTCGAGAATTTGTTAGGCTTCATGGAACTAATGCTAACATACAAGGTCTCCATATTTCCGTAGCAGCTGGATTTGGCTATCATCATTCAACTAACGAGTATAAGGTCGTAAGAATCTACGACGAATATATTGGAAACGTGTTGCAGTTGAGAAAAAGGGTGAGGAAGGTCCAGGTATACACTCTTGGTGGTGGTGGTGGATGGAGGTACATAGGGAATGTACGGTACACATTTTACTTCCCAGGTATTAACGCAAACGGATCTCTTTATTGGGTAGATTATAGTACTGGAGGGAAGATTATAGCTTTTGATTCGAGGGATGAAGAGTTCCAATCGATCTCGACACCGCCACAAATTTCCATATCTCTTAATTCACAATGCACAACAATATTGTCTTTTAGACTGCGAGTTTTGGGAGGGCACTTATGCCTTGTTCATCAAAAGCCCGGAATTTGTGTGGATATATGGTCACTGAAGAAAAAGAAAAGGACTAATTCTAACGGTTGCAGCGTCCAAAGCGACAAGGGAAATTTTTGGTTATGGACTAAGGAGTTTAGCATCACATGGGAAGCTTCGTTTAGGGACTATGACCTTATCACCATTACAAAGAGCAATGTGGTTTTGTTGCGTTGCAATTTCACTACTCTCTATTGTTATGACCTGAAAACTGAACTTTTAAGCAAGCTTTGGAAGGACGATGCAAATTCCACAATTTTTGACGCAACTCCACATACGAACAGTTGTATTTCACTGAAAGACCTTGGTGAAAAAATTCTGTGATTCTGCCTTATGTTTGATAAGGAAAGAAAGTCGACACAATTCAGGAAGGTAAGCTGGGTGTTTTAGACTGTATATTCATCTACCCGGGTTTAGTGGTCAGAAAATTAGTCCTTCTCCGTTTATAATTTGCTTCTCCTACGTGGGAGTTACTCCCTCCGTCCCACTATTAAGTGACCTAGTTGAAGCTTGCACAAATTTTAAGGCAAGCAAGGAAAAAGAGATTTTTAAGCATTTTTTACTATTATATCCTTATGGATAATAATTAATGAAATTTTGAAATGATTTATCTCTCAAACTACACCACGGATGTTCGCAAACTTTATACCATTGAAAAGCATTTTAAAACACCTACGTAACAAATATAAACATGCCTATCAAATTATGCATATTTCTTATATTTCTTATAATCAATTAAAAGGGTAATTTTAGAAATATCTCCTTGTTTAGTGATATAGGTCACTTAATGATGGGACAAAATTAAAAACCAAATAGGTCACTTAATGGTGGGACGGAGAGAGTATTTATTAATTGTAACAATTTTGACTTTTTTTGTTTTTTCTGTTTTTTTTTAAGCATATAACAATTTTGATACATGGCAAGGGCAGCAATTTAATTTTGAAACATACAAAAAACATATAGCCATTCTTATACACTAGATTTCTGCCCGTGCTACGCACCGGACATTGTTTTCTTCTTTTGATTTGGTTGCGTGGGGCTTCGCCCCGCGCGTGGAGATGCATTTTTGATTTGGTGTGCGTAGGGCTTTGTCCTGCCCCGTGGAGATGTATTTTTGATTTGGTGTGCACTGGACTTCGCCCCTCACCATAGCGATGTATTTTTGATTTGGTGTGGCGGGGCAAATACATTAAATAGGTTGAGAATATGCTCATGTTTTATTTATTTGTTTTATTTTCGCAAAAAATATGTGTGAATTATGTATATTTTTTGCCTTTTATATATTAATCTGGAAAAAGGAGTCCTAATATGGTAGGTACTTGATTTCCAGATTGAATTTGGACTTCCATACAATTCCAAACACGGTATGTTAGGTTTTCCTTTTGAGTTTTTAATTTATAAACCAATCATACATTGCCAAGTGTTCTCGCCTAAAAAATTGTCACGTCATGATTTTCAAATTGATTTTGATTTCCTTTTTTTATATTCTTTTATTCTTTTTAAACCAATCATACGTCGCCAAGTGTCCTCACCAAAACGCTCGTTTCACAAAACTCAAAAGAGACATATTTCAGCCAATAGAAAGCGAGGGTTTCCTCACCGTTTAACGTGAGAGATTTATTTGTCTAGGCCTTTAAGTCTTTAGATTCGTTGCGTGCACCTTCAAAAAAACTTATTATAA
This sequence comes from Papaver somniferum, assembly GCF_003573695.1. Classification (NCBI taxonomy): domain Eukaryota; kingdom Viridiplantae; phylum Streptophyta; class Magnoliopsida; order Ranunculales; family Papaveraceae; genus Papaver; species Papaver somniferum. Next base: position 66,956,742 of record NC_039366.1, on the reverse strand, counting down.
AAATCAAACCAATACTTTGCCAAATATGTTATTTTTAAGTTGGCTTTAAAGTTGTTTACGTTATTTTCATGTGACAATTACTAATTTTGATATGAGCTTAATTATGATTTTGTGTCATTCCGATTATGCGTTCTTTGTGACATTGTTGTTGTATGCCAAATAAATGAATCCACAGTTATAATTTGTATGAGCTGATATCTTTATAAAGAAGTAGAATTTGCTTTTGCTTCGGGGAAAGAAAGCACGTTTTCCTATTTTTTTGGAAAATCTAAACCAAAACTGCATACAACAACAATGTCACAAATTAGTTCCAGATTAGTAGTCGATACAACTTACAAAAGTACGTTGGTGTTTTAGATTATATTTTTTTATTCATTTATTTGCGTTTAGTAGTCAGAAATTAGGACCACATTACATTCATAATTCACTTTTTAGGGACAAGGTTATTTGTTGTATGTAACAAATTAAATTATTTTTTTATACATGGCACGGGCACAGGTTAACCCTCTTGTGACAATGTAACTTTTCAAACATATGAAAAACAAACAGTGGTGTTAATTCCAAGTTTGCTACATTCTTTTTTTTTTGAGCTTATGAGATTTACAAAAATCAGAACAATAGCTTGCAAATATGTTATTATTAAGCTGGCTTTAACGATATTTACAAAAAAATTCAGGTTACAATTAATTATGATATGGGCTTACTTATGATATTTTTTTAGTATTCTCATTACGCATTATTTGTGACATTGATATGAGCTTGATTATGGTATTTTTGTTATTCTCATTACATGTTCTTTGTGACATTGATATTGTATGCCAAATAGATGTTCAACAATGATGTGAACGTATAATCATAAATTTGTATGAGCTGATATGTTTATAAATTTAGAGTACATTTATAACCTTTGCTTTTGCTTTAGGGAAAAAAAAAACTAACTTTCCATTAAGTAATTTGGAGAATCTAAACCAAAACTGAATACTACGATAGTACGAAATTGGTGGAAATCGAATAATATTATGTTGGAACAGCTGAAAATGTGTATTATTGTCCAACTACTTTCATCACTCAACATTTGTAATCTATTCCTCATTTTAATATATTCTTTTTCTTAGTTAAAAAAAAAAGAAAGAAAATGCGTCTATTACTAACGGGTGTTTAAAGATCCATTGTAACATGTACACAAAATATACCAATGACAATCTTCCAATGACTCAACCAGGGAAAAAAAACAACATTTCTTTGCAATGTTGTCGATGCAACATAATTCTACCAAGGAAAAGAACAAAACTGTTAACTCCCTGCTATATTCTTGAAATTTTTGTATGTATAATTTTCATGATTTAACTCATTAGATAAAGAATTTCATAGGTTATTCAAAACTTAGCAAAGAGTTAAACAAAAATAACAATAATGAGGTTTTAGATTTGTCCCAACTAGTCAAGGTATGAACTCTGATATTACACCTTTCTAAGAATAATAGATGGTGCATGGTGTGTTAGATGACTCCCAATTAGGCTCTACCGAAATAGATATAAAGCTCTTAGGTGATGATATCAATGACCTGAGTTGATCAAAACTCCTCGGCATCAAATTCTTTACAGACCAAAAATAAATAAATAGATCTGAGTCTAACCCCTACGGTGTTCCAAATTCAAGATTCAAGTTGATGACACGTCGGCTTGAATCATTCCCTAATCACTATGGAAATTCAAGTTTGATGTGCCCAAATAGATGAACTGTTAGATTTTAATTCATAAAATCAAATCTGATGGTTCAAGTTTGACGCGTCCAATTATTGGGCGCAAATAGGTGAACATTTAGTTTTTAACTCATAAAATCAAATTTGATGGCTCATATTTGATGCGCCCCAAAAGTTAAATTTTTATACCGCCCAACGCGCACCAGACTTGATTCATTATCACATTCAAGTGATCCCTTGAACACTGCATGGTTTTGTGAAGTTGAATCTTGAATTTGGGTACCATCGCGGTTAGCATGATAGGATGAATTGTTTTGACAATCGAACGAAAACCCTTTTTCGCTTTCGCATGGAAAAACCGGCTTTTTCCAAGTTTTTTTCCTAATTTTTAACGTTTTTTCCGGCCACACAAGAATATCGTAAATTTACTGAAAATTTTGGGGATATGATTTTTAAGCGCAAGGAGGCAGAAGTTCTTAGGATATCTGCAAAAAATTAAATAAAAACCTGCAGAAGGTGATGAAGAATTGTATAATTGATGGAATTAGGTAATAATTAGATTTTGGATAAAAGCTTATGCTAATTTATCTTTGTTTGAATATGCTTGTTTTCTAACATATCTTTAAATTTTAAATGTTCAATTTCCATTTTTCGATAATTATCTATTAATTTCAATATTTGGTGCTCTTACATCGACTTCTTCCTAATAATTCGACAAATCCTTTGTTCTTTATAATATTTGGTAATTGTAATTGAGAAAATAAAAAAATTATCTTGGATTTATCTGTTTGAAGCTTCTTTCACAATTTCTCAAACCCTAATTTCTCCCATTCTTAAACTCTGTAAAGATGGATTGTTTTTCATCTTGTGTTATGCATCTCTTGCTCAATGCTCTTACTTTCTTTAATCTTATTACCTTATCAAAAAATCATTTAATCTCATCATCGTATTAAAAAATCATTTTCCTTTTTGAAGCCTTTAAGCTGTGTTTTCTCTTGTATCATCATATTTGTAGCTTGGAATGGTGATGTGTCATAACTAACAAACCAACTTCGAAACTCCTTGAACCTGAGTCATGGGAGACAGTGTGTACTTGGCGAAATCTTTCCTAGCCATTTTTATAATAACAACTTGATTTGGAAAAACTGTTTGATAAGTAGATTGTGGCTCTTGAAGATAGATATTGTTTTGGTATTCGAAATGCTCCGTTATTTCTTTTAGAGCATCGCTCGATTGAACTCACAAGTTTTGATATCTCAAGCTTGTTTTCAATGTTAGATGTGCAAAAATATATCCTGATATCTAGTCTACTAAAATCAAGTCTTGGAATAGGATAAAGTATGGTAGTAGAGTATCAGACATCACTAAATAACCCTCGAAGATTGAAGACCGAAGAACAAACGAAGAGATTTGCGAGAACTTCATCCACAAAGAGGTATGTGAAGACTGATATATTTACCATTCTATCTTATGGGATTATGTCGTATGATTTTAGTAGATTTAATATTACAAAGAAGAAATTTCAACTTGCTGTCTTGGTTAAACTCTCGAAGTATGATGCAAGAAATGGATTTTCGTAGATCCTTAATAATCTTAGCTAAATTTTTTTATTGTTAACAGAGTATTTTTGTTTCAAGTTGATCATTTGGAAGTTTCTCAAGCAACGGTGCATACTATATATTGTTATTGGAATGTTTCAAATTAATTATGTGAGAAAAAGAACTGCTTGGTGCTAAGTAAATAGACTTGTATGTTTTACCAAAGTCAGTCTGAATTCACAGACTGTAGAGGTTCGAAAACCCCTACCGTATGAAATTCGGGAATTGTCAAGGTTTTCAAACCTTTGTACCCAGACATTGCGAACTCTCATAGGTTTGCAAACCTGACCAGTTCCAGTATTAGCAGAAGTCACAAACTACTCTATATGTTTATGTTCGATTTTGTTACAATTCTCATACATACTTCTAAACACAATTTTATTCATAAAATCACTTTGTGCTTGTGGATCATTGATTAGGCTTGAGTATTATTGAACACCATTATGTGCCGCATGTAAGTTCAAAGGACACTGAGCCGCTATGAACCATCATTGTGCACGATTCCAGAACCCTGGACCATAGTGCATATTCTACTGTGTAATTTCAAGGCGGACTTTTCACATAAATTGCTAATAAGAATTTCATCTAAACTGAGAAAGTGTTTTCTTGGATCTCAAGCTATCTTTGCTGAAATTCAAAGCTACCTAGATCCTTGAAAATATATATAAATAGAGAGAGTCTTGCAACTGGATTTCTCAATAACTGGAACTCTTGTGTCCTAGTTGCTAAACTAAAAGTCGTTCTCTATAACTTAGGTTTTCTTTGAGAAACATAATTAGGTTACGACTTTGAAGATTTCACTTAGGGATTCATGAAGCCCGGACAAACTATTTTTTACATGATAATTCTTGTATTTGGATCTTGTTCTTATTGATATTTGAGGTTTTTATAATCTTGTATCAAGAAAAAAGATAGATATAAATCACAAAGTTCTCTTCGTCTTAGACTTTGTGATTCCTCAAGATAAATATCTAAACTTTTCTTCGTTTTTTTGGACTGTTATTGAAAGGTGGTTAGTAATTCAGGTTTCTCAGCTAATTGAGTTTAAGTGTCCCGGATTCGTGAGGTTTGCTGGACTTTGTGTACTACAAACCGATTTCCAAACCTAAATTAAGAAATCAAATAGGCTTGTCTGTTAAAGGAAGATTGATATCAAAAGTTTTCACTGAGGTTGAAGAAACTCTTAGGTCGTGAAGGACGTCATCTAAGGAAATCAAGTGCACATAATCTTGTGAGGTTCAAGTGGCGTAAGGAACACGAATGCAAAGTCTGATAGTAAGCTATTTGTAGGATCATAATCTCGCAACAGTGATATCTTAGCGAAATTATCAACAATACAACACAACAGCGTCGCAGAACAATTTCACAAATGATATAATAAACGACGTCAACTAAAATCATGAGAAAGATGTGATGGTCCTGCGAAAATTAGAGAGTTTGCGAGATTAACATTTGTAAGGTTGCGAGAATGTCGCAATCCATATTCGAAAATAAAGGACAGATTAGTTGTCATCCACTATGTACTTCCCTATAAATAGTCGTTCAGTTGTAAAGGAAAGAGATAGATCTTTTTGAGTAAGAAACAAGTAAATAGGAGAGAGAAAGTCTAGAGCAGAGGTCATTATTGATTCCTTATCTTTTCTTGTAAGAACGTTCAAAGATTGATCAATAAAATTAAGAGTGTAAACCTAAAAATGAGTTGGGTAATAATGAAATCATATGAGGGGTGTAGTGTAGGATTTCCTGCAACTACACTATTGTCTGTAGATGTTTAATACGGTATGGTGTTCCAAGTTGGACGAGGTCCCAGGGTTTTTCTGCAGGTGCAGTTTACCCCGTTGACAAAATTTCTGGTGGTGTTTTTTCACGTTATATTGTTTATCTTTATGATAGGAATAACACAAGTAGTAACAAGACTTGTTCCTTTTGTATTCGTATCATAAGAGATAGATTGAAAGTTTCATATTTGTTGAAATTTGAATATTCTTAATTCAGATACAATTAGATTGATCTTGGATATTTATTTTTGAGATCGTCCTAGAACTCTTCTACACAATCAGGTTCAAAGACCTTTGGTCTAAACATATTGATTATGGAAGAGAAAGAGAAAAACTCTACGTACAATCTTATTCAAGAGTCTTTGCTTTGACCTACTTGTGATTGTATTAGGATTTTTCCATAGGTTCAAACATGAATTTTGGTGGTGTACTTGGTACATATTTTCAGTTTTAGCAGAAGTATTAGAGCACTGCCACGTAAAACTCACAACTTTTTTTGTCTCAAGATTGTTGTCAATGTTAGATGCACAAAACTACATCATGAACTCTAGTATACTAAAATCAAGTCTCGGACTAGGATTAGAGTATGGTAGTTGAGTATCATACAAGACTGAATAACCCTCAAAAATTGAAGACTGAAGATCAAACGAAGATATTTGGAGAACTTCTTCGACAAAGAGGTATGGGAAGACTGAACCATCCTATTTACTCATGACATTCACCATTCTATCTTTATGAGACCATGTCATATGATTTTAGTAGCTTTCATACCGCAAAAAATAAATTTAGAGTCAAGATTGCCTTGTTAAACATCTCGAAATATGACTCAAGAAGTGAATGTTCATAGATCCTTAACAATCTTAGCTAAGAACAATTTATTGTTCAAGAACTATTTTTGTTTTCAGTTGATCATTTGAAGATTTCCCAAGAAATGATATTTCATATCTATGGCGATTGAGAATGTTTCAAATTGCTTAAAGAGAGTTTTTCAGAACTACATCCCACCTTTTTTTCACGGGTGATTGTTTCCTCTTCACCAAAGTGGATATGAGAGAAGCCAAAAATCTTCTGGAAATCCTTTCTAAATTCGAGGATATCACAGGTCAAATGGTTATTCTTCAAAAATATATGATTTACTGCATTCCCCTAATTCATCACAAAATTGGCAAAATAATAACTGAAATCCTAAAAGTCCCGGTTATGACAAAAAATTAATGATATCTAAGAAATCCGACCTTTTCTGAAGAGGGAACTTTGAACCCCTCCTTAAGAAATATATTACACTTCGTTGTAAAAATTGGAAAGAAAAGCTCCTTTCTCAAGATAGGTGAACTGTCTTGATTCAATCCACTTCGCAATCATACCCCACTTATTAAATGCGGTGCCTTGCTCCCAAAAGCCACTCTAAATTAACTAGATCGGATTCAACGATAATTATGGTGGAATAAAGACACATCTAAAGGCATAGGAAGATACTTAAAAGCTTGGTCGAGAATATACATACAAGCCTAAGTCGCAGGAAGTTTGGGAAATGAAACTCTTCACCAATTTAATATAGGTATGTTAACTAATATTATGAGTCAACCCATCCTGGAGCTAGACCATCTCTGAGCTCAGCGCTTGAAAGCGAAATACTTCCCAAATTCCTATAATTTCTTTTCGACGAAAAAAATACAACCTATCATGGATTTCGACAATCATTCAGAAGGAATAAACCTCATATTAAAGGTAATTATTATGGAAAATCAGAAATTGAAACTATACCCGACCGTGGGAAGATGTTTGGATTCCTAATTTGATTAGAATTCCAAAACCATTAGACATGAAAATCAAGTCCCCTTTATAGTCTGTGAATGAATTTTCCCGAGAGGAACTAGAAAATTTCCAAGTTAGATGATTTCTTTTCTACAGAAATAAAGACAACAATATTAACTGCTTCCCGACACAATTAGATGGCAACATCATGCTTCCAATTCTTTCTCGATCAAAAATGTCTATAACTTCCTAGTGACTCAATCTTCAAACAAAAATATAGATTTCTCTTGGAAAACAATCCGGAGCATCCCGTGTATTCTGAGGATTAAACTATTCTTATGGAAACTAGTTCACAAGGCTCTTCTGACCTCTAGCAGATTGACTATGTTAGAGCATTTCTCGGCCGAACTCGCATGCGTTGCTATCTCAAGCATGTTTGTCAATATTAGTGATCAAAACTATAAGTCTTGATTTCTAGTCTACTATAGCTAAGGTCTCGGACTAGGATAGAAAGTGTAGTTGAGCTTAAGAACTCCATGGCAATCATCATACAAGACGAAGGACTACTCAAGGAACCGGTGGATCTTCATCGACTAAAAGGTATGTGGAGACTTGAACTTATCTATCACTCAAAAGTCTATTTATCTCCTATCTTGAGACAAAATTTGTTTTGCTATATAAACTTAGATTATACACGTTTGCTATTTCGAGCGGAGTTTAACTCGCCTATCTATTTCTCGAAATATGGTAAGCTTCCGCATTAGCCAAATTCATCTTTACCTAGTGAAGAATGTCATGTTATGTTTCAATCACTTTGAAAATTGCTCTAACAAAAAATGGTCTGTGAATAACGACTATATAACGTTCTCTGAGAACGTTTCAATGATTGAAATGAGAGTTTAGATTACATAACCATTGGTAGGATATAAGCATTGTTGTGGAAACACATATATGTATAAGTCCTTATTCCTTGAACCAAAGTTTGCGAACTTTGTTGATCAAGAGAAACGAAATGTGGCGTGAGCCAAGTCCGCGAACTCAGTCCGCGAACTGGCGAAAGTTCTAGACCCGAGAATTTCTGCTGGAGTTTGTGAACTCCTTCCGTGAGCTTAAGTCTGCGAACCCAGTCCGCGAACTTGAGTAGGTTATATCTAAAATCGGTTGTTCTTGAACTCATGTTTATATAAACTAAGGAATGCTTTTGCAAACCGTGGCTATAAAGTTCATGAACCGATTCGAGTAAATCAAACCGTTTTTTCTTCGATTGTGTCTTGTGTAGTTACATAAGATCTAAGTAATTGAATAACTCACTAACTTGTTCATTTGAGTCATTTGAACTGGTTATGGTGAAGAAGAATATGGTTGATATGAAAGTGATCATATGGATAACCATTTGGTTAACTATTGTTGAACCAACAAGTGTACAAGTTTGGATACGGTTACACAAGCCTAGAAACGTGCATTTCATTTATGTGTAACAATCTAGTTTTCCATCTAACGGTTGAAAGATATTAGCTTGAATCTAAATCAGGTTTTCATCTAACGGTGAATATTGAATGCTTTGTTACCAAGCTGATTGCAAACCCTGATTTGAAAGACTATATAAGGGAGAACTCTAGCAACTGGGAAACCTAATCCCCACACCTTTTGTGTGATACTAGTTGTGCTAACCTAGAGTCGATTATCCTTTAACCTTTGGTTTCTTCTTCTAAACCAGTTTAACGACTTAAAGACTTCATTGGGATTGTGAAGCCAGACCGATACTACTTTCTCGTGTTGTGTGATCTGATCTTGATGTTTCTATCGTACGAGTATAATTATAATTATTGGCTTGAGATTGATATCTCCGATAGGAAAGATATAAAATAAATCACAAACACTTTGTCTCATCGTTTGTGATTCCACAATATCTTTTTTCGCTGTGTCGATTAAGATTATTGTGAGGTGATTGATAATACTAGGCTGTTCTTCGGGAATATAAGTCCGGTTTATCAATTGGTTCATGTTCACCTTGATTTATCAAAAGACGGAACAAAACTCGTAGGTGTATTTGTGGGAGACGGATTTATCTATTACCGTAGACTTTTCTGTGTGACACGGATTTGTTTATTAAAGTTTTCGACTTTGGGTCGTAGAAACTCTTAGTTGTGGGTAAGATCAGCTAAGGGAATCAAGTACGTAGAATCATGTTGGGATCAGAGACGTAGGAGCATAATTGTACCTTGGATCAGTGTGAGATTGATTGGGGTTCAACTACATTCCAGACCGAGGTTAATTTGGAGTAGGCTAGTGTTTGTAGCGGCTTAATACAGTGTGTGTTCAATTTGGATTAGGTCCCGAGTTTTTTCTGCATTTGTGGTTTCCTCGTTAACAAAATTCTGGTGTCTGTGTTATTTCTTTTCCGCATAATATTTTGTTATATAATTAAAATATCACAGGTTGTTCAATCAATTAGAATATCCGACCTATTTGGTTGTTGATTTAAATTGATTGACACTTAGATATTGATCTTTGGTACCATCCAAGTTATCTCTCTAGTATTTGATAAAGACTCGCAGATTTCTATTTGCTTGAGTATATATCAAATTGAGAGATTGAGATATAAACTCTTTGATATACTTTTGCTAGATTGAATCTGATTGTCTAGATGATTCTCTAGAAAGTATATTGGAGTTTGTCCATACAGATTTCTAAGCGAAATATTGGGTGTGGTTGTTATACCCCCGCTTTTTCAATTGGAATCAGAGCAGGCAAACACGTTCAAGACCTTACAAGTATGTATTTGTAGCGATCTGAGGATGGACGATAGTATCTCTGATAAACGCTTCACCAGAAATAAAGGCTATGTCTTGTCTAATTCTATTAAAGAGAAAGATTCTTTAATCTCGAATATGGACGAACCATGTGTTCCAACAAGACAGACAGGCTCCGACATGAGTATTTCCGATTACCCTTCAAAAGAGTCTATCTCTCTAAATGAACGGGAAATAGCTGAAGAGAGTGTCTTGATTCTAAATCTTGCTAGAATCCAAGCTGATAGATTTAATCGGTTAAAACACCATGTCGATGTTCTACTTGGTGTAATAAGAGACTGCAAATTCAAATAAAATACTGAAGATCATTCTTCACGTATGACTCTTGAGGCTAGCCTCAAAAAGGATGCTTTGGAAATTGAACATCGCTTGAGTAAACTCTCTATTCAAGGATGCTCTAAGCAGTCTAATATACCAAGCACTTCTGCTACGCCTGAAAACATCCCAGCTCCAGAAGTAAAATTGGAATCCCTTCTTGTTAAAAAGAATGTGTCTGAATTTCCCATTGATCAAGGATGTTCCACATCACATGGAAGGAAGAAATCTCCTAACGAGGTTGTTAAGACTACCTTGTCTAATCATTCTTTTGATCAGAAAGTATGCCTCTTTTGCGATGCAAAAGGCTCTGCTAAACGAAATAGAAACTCTAGGTTGAATAAACCCTCCTTGGTTCAACTTCAACACACCTTAGACTTAATTCTCAATGGTGTAACTGACATTCGTATGTCTAAACCAGTTGGTTTTCGTACTTACCCTATGTTTGTTACCAGGAAGGTCAGTTCAATGAGTTCCTCAAATGCTCTAAAGCAGAATAAGAGTCTTAACAAGATTTGTTCAAGGAAAGATCAAGTCGTTTCCTCTGGAAATAACATTTCCCTTAATGTGAACGAAATTCCAGAAGAAAGAAGAAAAATTGATGATATGAGAAATAACCTGATGGAGATAATTGAAGGATATAAAGAAATTGTCGACAGGTTGTCATCCTCCGCAAGTCAAAATTCTTCTGGTAAGAACTCTAACAATGTCTCGTACTTTGATGACAGTAAGTTTTATGATAATTTCTCACATAAAAAGGGATCTCCTTCTAGATTCAAAATGAAAAAGAGACTCGATCATAAACACAGTTATTTTAATGAGCTCAGAGCTCATACTTGTGCTAATTAATCACAAGGGTTAAGAACTTGCTCATAAAAATCATGTTGAGCAAGATGTGTAAAAATTAGGTATACCATGGCAATTTAGTGTTCTTCTTAGTTGAGCTATCCTCTTATCGTTTATAGCTAAACTAGTGTTTGCAGACAATATTGCCTAAGAACTATTTGTGTTGTCTAGTATCGTTTCTCTCTTTATGAAATTCTTTTGCAACTTTGTGGACTGCTACACTTGTGCTCTAAATTACTCATATGGTAAGGAATTTATTGAGCCATTTATGAATTCTCATGTAGCAAAAGTTCTTTTGTTGTTTTATTTCTTATGGGCCATGTTGTATTCGTATGTGTACACGGGTTACCATCACGAGTCAACGGTTTGCAAACCCTAAAGGTCTTCTTCTCTAAGAAACCATATAAATACCAAACCTCTGAGTCACGTTTGCGTACTCTAGGTTATCTTGGTTTATCAAGAATGTCGTCCTCTTCACAATCGTGTGGTTTTGCTAAAGGCTTTCTTGATAAAGGTATTGGTTTTGAATCCGAAAGGAGGAAGAAAAGAACCCTTGTAGATGAAAATCATCAGAATGCCTCGTGTTACTATGCGTATACTCATGAGAATGTTGAGAAGGATGATATGATTTCTGCTGAAGTGGTCCATGACTTTCTTAAGTATTTTGAGGAAGATAAACTGCAGCTCGTTGATACTCTGAAAAGTCTCGATGTGTTGAAAAATGAGTTGAAAAAGGTTTCAACTGACCTTGGTCTCATAAAATCTCACATAAATGATCTTCATAAAGAGAATCTCTTCTCTGAAGATGCAATGGATGCTGCTAATCACAATCTCAAAGACGCCAAGACTCGTGAGGATCCTGAACCGTCTATTTGACCTTAGTTCGTGTTCGTCCATGGCACTGGAGTCTCTTTTTGTTCCTTAGCTTGTTGATTCCTTCTTTATTTGCCTAGTAAATCTTCTATTTTCTTGATTTTTGTTAGAAGAATAACTAGAGTGTGGAATAGCCATTATTGTCTTTACACATAGCTATGTCCAATGTTTTCATCTTCATGTTTTTAGATTTATTGGTTTAGATTCTAAACTTGTTTGGAATATGATTTTGCAGTACTAATATTTATGGTTTTATATATTACAAATTTTTTATGGGATATGTGTGTTTACGTCCGTGAACTATGATTGTCTCATACCTTGTCAAAAGTAAAGTCTTTCGTATGTCGATATGCATGTATTGATAAAAGAATGAATAGACTTTTGACAAATACAAAAGTTAAGCCTATTATGACAATTATTGATGGAAGATATGTTAAAATATTTTTTTGCAAGGATATTGAATGTCGTTATGCGAATAGTGATGGAAAATAGAATGAATCCTTGTGTATTCCGCAATATTGATCTTCCCTGATCCATATTTTATGTATTACTGTGAGGCTCCGTAAAGTGTCTTATGTTGAGCATAGAACGACCAAGTTGATTATTTTTATGATTAGCTATGTTGTTGTTCCGTGAGGTACTTTATGTCGAGCATATTCAACTAAATTAATCATCTTGTTTGGTTATTTAGTTGTTTCTCCGTAAGTTTTCTTATGTCGAGCATGACAAATTAAATTGATTCCTTTTGTGATTAGTTTGGTTGTGTATTTCGATTAGATTAATTATGGGTTCTCTTGTGATTAATGTAATTGTATGTTTTTAAGTCTCCATAAGTTCACTTATGTTGAGCATTTGTCGATTAAATTAATCATGGGTTCTCTTGTGGTTAGTTTAATTGAATGTTTTTGGATTCAAATTCATACTTGTATGTGATTTCTTATGTCCAATGAAATCCTTCTTTTCTTTCGAAATTAAGGTCTCCCTTGTTGTTCCTTCGGGAATGACATTTTATGGGGAAGAGTGCTTTTTGAACTTGCGCTTAATTTCCAAATCTTTGTGGGGAGTGCGGCTGTGGAATATTATAGGGGTTATCTTGTATCTTTACAAACTCCTTGATGAATGCATTTAGATTCGGCTTTATGATTGCATCTAAATAAGATGATATATTTTTGCTTTCTTTTGGTCAAGAAATGTCTCTTTCGGAAATTTCATTAGGATCCCGTTAGGGCTGAACATGGTTTCGGTTTTTCGCTGGAACTAGACCGAACCAGACCAATTAGGAAGAAACCAAACCGAACCATTTACTAATGGATTGGTTATGGTGTAGAAAGTGGAAAACCGATAGTGTTGGTTTTGGTTTGGTTTGACCTATAAAACCGAACCAAAAACCATTGGAAAACCGATTAATTTTTAAACTTAGTTTCTACAGTTGATTTACAAGTATTAGATTCTACCCATTGATTTAGAGGATAAACAGAAACCCTAAATCTAATATTTCATTATGACACTCTCCCTCTTTCTCTTTCTCTTTTTCCTTCTCTCAGTCGCCTCCCTTCTCCACCCCCAACTACAGCAGCCAGTGCTGCTACTCGACTTTCTTCTTTCCTTCTTCCTTCTTTTTTGTTTGTCATTAACTAAATTAAGATATATTATATATCTTCTTTTGATCTCTAGATTTATAGTAAGCTTTAACTATTCTTGATATTCTTTTTATTTATTTTTTCTATGTAAATTTTTGTAAACCAATACTATCTGCATCTACGATTTTTTTCTGTAAATTTGTGTAATTTTTTTTTGGTTTGACATAATTATTGGTTAACCAAAAACCAATGGGACAAACCGAAACCGTTTGGAACCATTTGGAAACCGAACCAATGGTTAATGGATTGGTTTGGTTTAGATTTTTAGAAACCGATAGTATTGGTTTCGGTTTTGGTTTGGCTAGAAACCGAACCAAAACCGACCATGAACAACCCTAGATCCCGTTCTTGTACCTTTGTCAATTTTATTGACAAAAAGGGGGAGAATTAATATGTAATTCACACTACAAATACATATGGTTTTCAGATCATTATGTAAGGGGGAGTGGTTTCCAAGTGAGATGGAGTATTAACTAAGGGGGAGTGATTGGTGTGCTTGGGAACGACACACAAAAGACTTGCAAGTATACAAGGTCAAGTTTTAGTATAGAAAGTAAGAATGGGATCAGTCCACAGGGAGTGGGAGCATACAAGAAATTATCCTAAGCTATCAATGGGTACAAAGCACTACAGCAGTGAGCAAGGCAAGGTAATATGGCAGATGCAAAGAACCAAAACAGTTAACAAAGCAAAGCAGTTAACACAAGATGGCAAAACAGCAAAGATTAAATGGCAGAGGATATAAAATAAAAATAGCAGGGAACCAAGGCTGTAAGCCAAGGGCAGGGGGAGTTTGTGCACTGATTTCAGTGCACAACAGCTTCAAAATGCAAGAAAAACAGTGAAGGAAGGTAAATTTAGCAGGGAACAAAATAGAACTGAAATTATAAGTGATTGTAAAGGATTTGTGGTTAAGACAATGCTTAGGATCCACCTTGTGTCCTAATCAAACAACATATTTCTAGGTTGAGTTGAATATCCTATGCATACATCTAGAAATGGAAGAGAACTAACTTGCTCATTAGTTTGCCCCTAGTATTGACTGTCTTTTGACAGAACAGTCAATCACAGGCACTATGAGCATTAGTTTCTTCCAATTGCTCAAGCAAAACAGGGCATGGAGTTAACTATCCTAGCAACTTGTCATTTGACAGTGCATAAGGCTTCAACTGAGCCTTAGCTTAATGCTACTTAGCTCATGCTCAACATATTACATACACAAGCATTCATCATACAAGATAATTCAAACACAACACACAACATTCAAAAAAATCAACTGTGATAAAGGGACTGAATTTGAAATTGGAAATAAAACTATTACAATGTTCACTGGCTAGTCCAGAGATGATTCTAACATTCACCCTTCATCTCTATTTATACCCAAAACATTCAATTAGGGTTTACAAGCATTTTCCCCAAATTTGATAAAATAAGGGTTCTTGGGAAATTGGGGAAAACTCACCATACCCTCTGAATTCGTTGTCCCCTCTGCAATTGAGCGCTGACCCATGCTTCTTGATGTTCTTCTGCTCCTCCTCTATCTCTTGTTGCGCTGTTGGCCTAGCCCTAGACTTCTGTGAACCCTATCTTATCTTACTGTCGAGTTTGTAGCATCAGGACTCGATGCTACAGACGAGAAAGGAAGAGACAAGGGTGGTGATGGAATACTGAGTTTGCCGGGGGAAGGTGGTAGTTGTGGTGTTCGAGATGAAGGTGGAAGAGATGGTGGTGGAAGTGGAGTTGCAGGAGGTATGGTGGTAGGACTGTGGAGTTTTTGGGGAAGATGAGAAGAAGAACCCGATGGAGAAGAAGGGTCTGTTTGGTTGGGTAATAGGGTTCGGTGACTAGGGTGTTAGACGGACGTATCAAAGGTTGATGCTCACCGAAGCGAAAGCGTAGGATGAAAAGATGATGGAATGATCCAACGATGCGATATGAACGACCGTTGGATCATGAGATACAACAAAACTGACGGCTTCAGATGGAGTTAGGTACTATAGTGTTTGACAGGAGCTTCGGATTTTGATGCACAATGATGAGGCGACCGTTGGATGACAAGATGGATTCAATCTGACGGCTCTCATGGAAATGGGTATGGATAATGGAAATGGATTTGGGTAAGGGTTTTGGGTCTTGGGTATGCCAAGCCCATATCTTCTTTGAGAACAATTCTTCCTCTTCAAGCCCACTTCTAGTTGATCCGGCTCTTGCAAACATCATTCTTCGCTTCCTTCTAGCGAGAGTCTTTGCCGTTCCTTTGCTCTTTTCGCTCCGTGAGTTAACCAGGCTTTATTTAGTACCTAAAAATGCAAAATTAATTAAGAAAAGTATTTATTCTTGAAAACAACGAAAACACAGAATATGGGATAAAATGTAGAATTAATGCACAAAAGATGAGTTAAATGCCAAGAAAAATATATAGAAATATGCACTTTTTAGCACTCATCAAATACCCCCAAACCTGAATTTTACTTGTCCTCAAGTAAAACAAAACTAAGGAAATCCTACCTATACCACTGTCGCTGGTCTCTCGAATGCATTTAGCATATGCACTAAGCCTTTTAAACCACTAAGTGTCCCTAGTGGACGAGTTGAAGTCTCGTGAAGGTTTGCTTAGAACGTACCTACAAAGTTCTAGGTCAAAATATAAGCTCAGATTCCATCAAATGTGACTTGTGCAAGTCAGTTTAAGCTCACATCAAAATGGAGATGTCAATCTAGCTAAAAGGCACAATCCTAGCACTGATAACAAATAAATACATGTGATAAGAGTGTAAAGTGTATCTACACATGTGTAAAGAAAGATCGGATGTTATGACTACTAATCACCAAGAGATAGTTTCTCAGGCTAAGAACCAAGGTCGAAATCTAGCTAGCTGTCCGGACTTTACGAGAATTGTGAATGAGTAGGAGGTGTTTCACAATTACTCGCGTTGTACATCAATGGCATACACCCTCCCTTGCTTATTACAATGAAACAACAAAATGACTCTTTACATGACTCTTATTTACATTGACTACTCTCTTTTATTTTTGGAACAAGAGAGGATGGAATTGATAAATACTTGATTTTTTTTTATTTTATTTTTTTTGATAAGGAAACACTTTTGATACATATACAAAAGGAAACAAAAAATTAAATGACACTTTGCAAGAGGTAGCCCTTTTTGATGCACCCAGTTAAATTCGATGGTTGTCTTTCTTAATGTAACCTCCACCTTCTATCCCAACCAACCAAAGAACAAGCTAGTCAAGTTTCGTTCAGTATTCTAAAGTGATTGGAAATCGTGACTTCCTATCAAACACCTTGAAGATCGAGGCTATACATGTATTGGTAGATCGTGCGCGTGCAAATTTCTTATCACTATGTGAATTGTGCTAGAATCAGGGTGCCTAAATATCTAGACTAAGACTCCTAATAATTACATATTTGCACAAGAGTCAACATTTCAAGGTAAATGAGCTCCATTTTTATGTTTTTTTTTTTTTCAATTTTTTTATTTTTTATTTTCATTTTTCATTTTTTTTCAAAAAGAAGGAGTTCTTGTTTTCAATTATGGCATATTATCAAAGTATCTACTTTTCACCCTCAAACCTAAACTAAACATTGTCCTCAATGTTTCAAAATATGGAAAGAATTATAAAACAATATATGAAGAGGAACATACTGAGTAGAGTAAAAGGAGAGAGAATACCCGATTGTACGGCGAAAGCTCGATTAAAACTCCGTTATTCAAGGCAAAAATCCATCATATTAGGAGTCACAATGGATGAGCACAAAATATATACACAAGGAAATAAAATATTCGACTAACACATTGTCTACAATAAAATTTGGTTTTTAATGAGATTGGACTTTTTGGGAAAAATTTGGTTTTGTCGGGAATGAAAACTTTTTGGTTATTTAGGGAAAGAGTGGACCAGTTTAGTCCACATAGACCGGGTCCTCTAGGTTGGTTGTTTCAATGTCGGGTGGAAATGGCTCAAGGAATGGCTTTAATCTCTGCCCGTTGACTTTGAAAACGTTCTTGTTGGAAACATCCTCCAGCTCTACAGCTCCATGAGGAAAAACTGTGCGTACTAGGTACGGACCCTTCCATCTGGAACGCAGTTTTCCTGGAAAAAGATGTAATCGGGAGTCATACAGCAAGACTTTCTGACCAGGAGTGAAAGACTTTCTTAGGATACGCTTGTCATGAAACAGCTTCATCTTCTGCTTGTACAGCTTGGCACTGTCATAAGCCTCATTCCTTAATTCTTCTAACTCGTTGAGTTGAAGTTTCCGTTGTGCACCCGCCTTGTCGAGAGAAAAGTTAAGTTCTTGATAGCCCAGTAAGCTCGATGTTCTAATTCCACAGGAAGGTGACATGGCTTTCCATACCAGACGATAGGGGACATGCCAATTGGTGTCTTATAAGCTGTTCTATAGGCCCACAAAGCATCATTCAATCTCAATGACCAATCTTTCCTGGACGGGTTGACCGTTTCTCCAGAATGTGCTTAATTCCCTATTAGAAACTTCCACTTGTCCACTAGTCTGAGGGTGGTAGGAGTAGCAACCTTGTGGGTTATGCCATACTTGCGTACTAAAGACTCAAAGTACTTGCAGAAATGCGAACCACCGTCACTGATTATAGCTCTAGGGGTACCAAAACGTGAAAATATGTTCCTTAGAAATGAAGTACCACCTTGTGGTCATTGTCTGGTTGCATGGCTTCTACCCACTTAGAAACGTAATCAACTGCGACTAGGATGTACAATTACCTTCAGAATAGGGAATGGACCCATGAAGTCGATCCCCCAAACATCAAATCTCAACAATCAAATGGTTCAATGGCATCATGTTTCTCCTCGAATGCTTCCTAGTTTTGACACGCTCACAAGCAAACAAACTAATCATGAGCTCCTTGAACAATGATGGCCAAAGAACCCACACTGCAAGATCTTTGCAGCGGTTTTCTTGGCACTGAAATGGCCTCCACATGCTTGGTCATGACAGAAAGATATCACATCTTTCTGTTCATGTTGGGGACACATCTCCTAATGATTTGGTCTCGGCAGTACTTAAACAAATATGGGTCATCCCAAAGGAAATGTTTAACTTCAGCCAAGAACTTGAGCGGTCTTGTCTCGACCAACGTGAGGGCATCCTACCTGCGAGGTAGTTAATGTCGGCAAACCAAGGAAGGTTGAGATAGACATCAGTGTTCATCTGGGAATGATTCTCTAATCAGCTCAATTCATCAATAGACTCTAGTTAATCTAGACAAATGATCAGCAACCACATTCTCACAACCTTTCTTATCACGGATTTCGAGATCGAATTCCTGTAATAAGAGTATCCATCGAATAAGGCGAGCTTTAGCATCCTTCTTGGAAAGAAGATACTTCAAAGCCGCATGGTCAGTGTATATGATGATCTTAGATCCTATCAGATAAGATCTAAACTTGTCTAATGAAAACACAGCAAGCAATTCCTTCTCGGTAGTTGAATAATTGAGTTGGCATCATTAAGGGTTTTTAGCATAGTATATCACATATGGTAGTCTATCAACACGCTGTCCTAAAACAGCACCAACAGCATAATCAGAGGCATCACACATGAGTTCGAACGGTAATCCCATGGGTGGTCGGACTATAGGAGCGGTGGTGAAGAGAGTTTTTAATTCCTCCCAGCCTTCACACGCAGCATCGAAATTGAAGGCAACATCTTTGGCAGAGGACACAGGGTCGAGAGATTTTGCTAAATCTTTGATGAATCGCCGGTAAACCAGCATGACCTAAAATGATCGATCCCTTCACAGAGGGGTTGGGTAATGTTGAATGAGGTCAACTTTAGCTTTATCTACTTCAATTCCTTTTTCGAGATGTGTCCTAGAACTATTCCTGAATTCAAAATGGCATTTTCCCAATTTAAACAAGGTTCTTTTCTTACATCTGGATAGCACAAGGGCAAGATGTCCAAACATTCGTCAAAAAGAGAACCAAAACAGAGAAATCATCCATAAAGATCTCGAGAAAACTATCTATCATGTCAAAAAATGCTCATCATGCAACGCTGAAAAGTAGCAGGTGCATTACACAACCCGAAGGGCATACGTCTATAAGCAAACGTCCCAAATGGACACGTGAATGTAGTTTTTTCCTGATCTTCGGAGCAATGTGAATTTGGTTATAACCGGAAAAGCCATCTAGAAAACAGTAGTGACTGTGTCCAGACACACGTTCTAGCATTTGGTCAATGAAAGGGAGCGGGAAGTGATCCTTCCTTGTTACTGTGTTCAACTTCTGTAGTCGATGCATACTCGCCATCCTGTGGTTGTACGAAGGGACTAATTCATTCTTGTCGTTCTGAACTACAGTAATGCCTGACTTCTTAGGCACAACTTGAATGGGACTAACCCATTTGCTATCGGAATTGGGTATATGATACCCGCATCAAGTAGTTTCAGGATTCTCCTTTGACTACATCTCTCATGTTAGGATTAAGTCTCCTTTGCATTTCCCTAGATGGTTTGGCATTCTCTTCAAGGTTAATGTGGTGCATGCAAATGGTGGGACTATTCCTTTGAGTCTGAGATGGTCCATCCTAAGGCCTCTTTGTGTTCCTTAAGTACTTCTAAAAGCTTACTTTCCTGTTCCGTGTCTAAACATGATGAAATAATGACAGGTAAAGTATCAGAAGAACCTAGGAATGCGTACTTCAACGTACTAGGCAATGTTTTCAATTCAAGCTTGGGTGGCTCAACAATGGATGGAATGAGCTTGGAATCAGAGAGTAAGGGTGGTTCCACTTCATATTTCCTTTCAGTGACGTCCATTTGAGGTACAGATTCGAGCAGAGATAGGACGTCACTACAGTATGCATCATCATAGGAATCTGAGTTAAAGTTCTCCATACATGCTTGAAAGGGGTCGACGGATAGAATGTTAGTCAACGAATCTTGTATTAATCCTTCAATCATATTAACTTCATGCATCATCATCATCAAGATTCACAGGTTGTTGACTAATATCGAACACATTCAATTCTACCGTCATGTTGCCAAAAGACAGTTTCAACACTCCATTACGACAATTAATGATCGCGTTGGACGTAGCCAAGAAAGGACGTCCTAAGATGACAGGAATGTGACAGTCTGGGTTTTGTACAGGTTGAGTGTCTAAGACAATGAAGTCTACGGGAAAATAGAATTTGTCAACCTTGATCAAAACGTCTTCGACCACTCCACGAGGAATCTTGACAGATCGGTCTGCCAGTTGTAGAGTGATAGATGTTGGCTTCAACTCCCCAAGACCTAACTGCTCATAAACAGAATATGGCAGTAGGTTAACACTTGCACCTAGGTCTAATAACGCTTTATTGACCGTGTGTTCTCCTATAGTGCAAGAAATTGTTGGACATCCTGGATCCCTAAACTTGGGTGGAGTTTTGTTCAGAATGATGGAACTCACCTGCTCAGCTAAGAAAGCACGTTTGTGCACATTGAGCTTGCGCTTTTGAGTACACAAGTCTTTGAGGAATTTGGCATAAGCAGGGATTTGCTTGATTGCTTCAAGAAAAGGAATTGATGTTGACTCTCTTGAACAGATCTAACATCTCATTATAATGGGTACTTTTCTGTTGATAGATCAATCTTTGAGGAAATGGGGCAACAGGAGAATGAGTTGGCAAAGGGACATTCACAGCAGTAGAATTGTCAGGCTTTCCAACTTGCTCAGATTCTTTGGTTTTCTGGGGTTGTGGAGACAGCGTGGAATTTGTATCAGATTCATTAGGTTCGCCCACGTTGTTCTCGATGACTTTACCACTTCGGAGGGTGGTAATGGCATGGACTTGATCGGGTGAGGTTTCAGTGCAGGATGTTGTGCCTGTTTGAAATATCCTCTTTGGATTTTGTTGGGGTTGGCTAGGAAGTTTACCCTTTTCTCTCTCACTATGGAATCACACATTTGACCCATCTTTTGATCTAGATTTTTCTGACTTTGCACCAACTCTGGACATCTCCTCTAGGGTGGATAATCTCTTGTCGGTATTGTGTTGAGGATATGATTGTTGTTGAGGGTTCCTAGGGTATTGATACCTTGATTGTTTGATAGCTTTGGGTGGGTTGAGATGGTCCTCCTGAGGGGCCTTTGGACCATGAAAAGTTAGGGTGGTTTCTCCATCCTGGATTGTAGGTCTGTGAATAGGGTTATGCTCTGTTTTTGAAACATGGCATGTGCCTGTTCAAGCCTAGATTCCTGGACTGCAAGCAAATCGGGAATTTTGGAATTGATGGTTGGGATCGACAAGCACATACAGAAGCGACATGTTCTCGGAGAGTAGTGGTGGAAGGTTTTGTATGTAGTTCTAACTTCTAATCTCCTAACTATTGATGCCATGTTTGCTTTCCCTCGAAATCTGCTTCAATCCTAAAAGCCTTAGCTTCGGATGTAGTCTTTCTGGGTTCACGGATGGATTCCCACTGTTGCGTCTTTTCAGCTACTTCAATCAAGAAGTCCCAAGACGCATCAGCAGTTTTGTCTACGAATAGACCATTACACATCGACTCAACCGTTGTTCGGGTGGACACATCTAGACCTTCATACAAAATTTGCACAAGTCTCCATTTTTCAAAACCATGATGGGGACATTGGAGCAATAATTCATTGAATCTCTCCAGGTATCTAGCTAAGGTCTCACCCTCTAATTGCACAAAGCTATTCAGACTTTGACGAATTGTCGCAGTCTTGTGTTGGGAAAAACTTTTTGAAAAACTCCTTTATGAGGTCATCCCATGTCATGATGGATTGAGGCTGTAAAGCATAAAGCCAGGCCTTTGCCTTATCTTTCAGGGAGAAAGGAAAGAGCCTTAACTTTAGGGTTTCGTCGGTCATTTGAGTGAAACGCAGAGTTCCACAAATTTCCTCGAATTCTCTCACGTGGTGGTAAGGGTTTTCATTTTCAACACCTCTAAAAACAGGGAGCATTTGTATTGTGCTCGATTTCAGCTCATAATGGCCATTAGCCTCGGGTAGGACAATGCAAGAGGGTTGACTTGCTCTAGTTGGGTACATATAATCCTTGAGGGTACGGTGTTCTCCCATTGTTTCAGATTGGTCCGGTGTGTTTTCCTCAGAAGTTGTGGGTATGTCAATTGGGTCTATTTGATTTACTCTAACTAGTCTATTTGATTGGTCTCTAAAGGTTACAATCATGTCCTCGCAGGTACCTCAACTAACATTTTGGTCAGAGCAATCGGAAACAATTTTGAACCACAAAAGGCCCAATATTTTGGTTTAAAATGGGTTTTGATGATTTGGTTTTGAGTGGGTTTTAGTTTTGATAAGGGATTTTTTTTTTATTATTTTTTTCAAAAAAATTGGGCTTTGGAAGTTTTTTGTACTAAACCTAGCATAAATTAGAACAACCCATAAAAGAAAATACAAACAATAATAATAATTAAGACAAGCCCATAAAAGAAAAATAAAAGAAAAAGAAAAAGAAAAGAAAAATAAAAATAAAAAATTATTACAATCCCAAATAAATAATTAAATAAATTATTACAAGCCCCAATTTGAATTTAAATGAGGCCCAAGTGGGTTAACTCATGGGTTCGGCTTACTTGGTTTTTGGAGGGAAGCCCAAAAATAGGCTTTTAGTCCCCTTTTAGTTGCACAGCCCAGTTGGGCTTTAGGATCGTCCTAAGTAGCTCACGCAGCAAGCCCAGCAACAGCGGTTGGGTTCAGCAGCCCAGCAACAGAAGGTGCACAAACCCAGCAGCAACAGAGCCCAGCTCAGGAGCAGCAGACTAGGAACCCAGTTCGCATAGTAGCAGCAGCCCAGCTCAGTTGCAGCAGCAACTCTGTGGCACCTGCAAGTGAACAAGAGTGCAATGATCTCAGACAACTCTGCAATGATCTTGTGCAAAGATTGCAGAAGCAGTGTGCAATGATTGCAAGGCAGAAGCTGCAATGATCTTGTGCAATGATTGCAGGGCAGGACAGCAAAGGAAATCAGCAGATGGCAGCACCACTCCCCGGCAGCGGCGCCAAAAACTTGGTGTGCTTGGGAACGACACACAAAATACTTGCAAGTATACAAGGTCAAGTTTTAGTATAGAAAGTAAGAATGGGATCAGTCCACAGGGAGTGGGAGCATACAAGAAATTATCCTAAGCTATCAATGGGTGCAAAGCACTACGGCAGTGAGCAAGGCAAGGTAATATGGCAGATGCAAAGAACCAAAACAGTTAACAAAGCAAAGCAGTTAACACAAGATGGCAAAACAGCAAAGATTAAATGGCAGAGGATATAAAATAAAAATAGCAGGGAACCAAGGCTGTAAGCCAAGGGCAGGGGGAGTTTGTGCACTGATTTCAGTGCACAACAGCTTCAAAATGCAAGAAAAACAGTGAAGGAAGGTAAATTTAGCAGGGAACAAAATAGAACTGAAATTATAAGTGATTGTAAAGGATTTGTGGTTAAGCCAAGGCTTAGGATCCACCTTGTGTCCTAATCAAACAACATATTTCTAGGTTGAGTTGAATATCCTATACATACATCTAGAAATGGAAGAGAACTAACTTGCTCATTAGTTTGCCCCTAGTATTGACTGTCTTTTGACAGAACAGTCAATCACAGGCACTATGAGCATTAGTTTCTTCCAATTGCTCAAGCAAAACAGGGCATGGAGTTAACTATCCTAGCAACTTGTCATTTGACAGTGCATAAGGCTTCAACTGAGCCTTAGCTTAATGCTACTTAGCTCATGCTCAACATATTACATACACAAGCATTCATCATACAAGATAATTCAAACACAACACACAACATTCAAAAAAATCAACTGTGATAAAGGGACTGAATTTGAAATTGGAAATAAAACTATTACAATGTTCACTGGCTAGTCCAGAGATGATTCTAACATTCACCCTTCATCTCTATTTATACCCAAAACATTCAATTAGGGTTTACAAGCATTTTCCCCAAATTTGATAAAATAAGGGTTCTTGGGAAATTGCGGAAAACTCACCATACCCTCTGAATTCGTTGTCCCCTCTGCAATTGAGCGCTGACCCATGCTTCTTGATGTTCTTCTGCTCCTCCTCTATCTCTTGTTGCGTTGTTGGCCTAGACCTAGACTTCTGTGAACCCTAGATTCTCTTACTGTCGAGTTTGTAGCATCAGGACTCGATGCTACAGACGAGAAAGGAAGAGACAAGGGTGGTGATGGAATACTGAGTTTGCCGGGGGAAGGTGGTAGTTGTGGTGTTCGAGATGAAGGTGGAAGATATGGTGGTGGAAGTGGAGTTGCAGGAGGTATGGTGGTAGGACTGTGGAGTTTTTGGGGAAGATGAGAAGAAGAACCCGATGGAGAAGAAGGGTCTGTTTGGTTGGGTAATAGGGTTCGGTGACTAGGGTGTTAGACGGACGTATCAAAGGTTGATGCTCACCGAAGCGAAAGCGTAGGATGAAAAGATGATGGAATGATCCAACGATGCGATATGAACGACCGTTGGATCATGAGATACAACAAAACTGACGGCTTCAGATGGAGTTAGGTACTATAGTGTTTGACAGGAGCTTCGGATTTTGATGCACAATGATGAGGCGACCGTTGGATGACAAGATGGATTCAATCTGACGGCTCTCATGGAAATGGGTATGGATAATGGAAATGGATTTGGGTAAGGGTTTTGGGTCTTGGGTATGCCAAGCCCATATCTTCTTTGAGAACAATTCTTCCTCTTCAAGCCCACTTCTAGTTGATCCGGCTCTTGCAAACATCATTCTTCGCTTCCTTCTAGCGAGAGTCTTTGCCGTTCCTTTGCTCTTTTCGCTCCGTGAGTTAACCAGGCTTTATTTAGTACCTAAAAATGCAAAATTAATTAAGAAAAGTATTTATTCTTGAAAACAACGAAAACACAGAATATGGGATAAAATGTAGAATTAATGCACAAAAGATGAGTTAAATGCCAAGAAAAATATATAGAAATATGCACTTTTTAGCACTCATCAGTGATACATATCACCATAGTATTGTTGTTGAAGTTGTGATACAATTGGACTTTGACGTTGTGTAATGATACTATGACATTGTATAACAATGATTGAGAACTCTTGTTTTCTCGTTGTTATAGCTATGGATTTTCAACGATGATGCTGAACTTACAACCTTTGGGATCATTGGAGTACTTGGAAGTGACGAAAATTTCAAGTAATGTTGAAGATTAGGCGTATGGAATATGAGCTATAAAAGTTAATTTATTTTTTATATTCCATATGTATTGATAGTTTTGTCACTAAAATTGACAAAGGGGGAGATTGTTAGAGCATTGCTCTGTCGAACTCGCATGCGTTTCTATCTCAAGCATGTTTGTCAATATTAGTGATCAAAACTATAAGTCTTGATTTCTAGTCTACTATAGCTAAGGTCTCGGACTAGGATAAAAAGTCTAGCTGAGCTCAATAACTCTATGGAAATCATCATACAAGACGAAGGACTACTCAAGGAACCGGTGGATCTTCATCGACTAAAAGGTATGTGGAGACTTGAACTTATCTATCACTCAAAAGTCTATTTATATCCTATCTTGAGACAAAAGTCGTTTTGCTATATAGACTTAGATTATACACGTTTGCTATTTCGAGCCGAGTTTAACTCGCCTATCTATTTCTCAAAATATGTGTTGGTAAGCTTTCGCTTTAGCCAAATTCATCTTTACCTAGTGACGAATGTCATGTTATGTTTCAATCACTTTGAAAATTGCTCTGACGAAAAATGGTCTGTGAATAACGATTATAACGTTCTCTGAGAATGTTTCAATGATTGAAATGAGAGTTTAGATTACATAACCATTGGTAGGATATAAGCATTATTGTGGAAACACATATATGTATAATTCCTTATTCCTTGAACCAAAGTTTGCGAACTTTGTTGATTAAGAGAAACAGAATGTGGCGTGAGCCAAGTCCACGAATTCAGTCCGCGAACTGGCGGAAGTTCTCGACCAGAGAATTTCTGCTAGAGTTTGTGAACTCCTTCCGTGAGCTTAAGTCCGCGAACCCAGTCCACGAACTTGAGCAGGTTATATCTAAAATCGGTTGATCTTGAACTCATGTTTATATAAACTAAGGAATGCTTTTGCAAACCGTGGCTATAAAGTTCATGAACCGATTCGAGTGAATGAAACCGTTTTTGCTTTGATTGTGTCTTGTGTAGTTACATAAGATCCAAGCAATTGAACAACTCTCTAACTAGTTCATTTGAGTCATTTGAACTGGTTAATGTGAAGAAGAATATGGTTGATATGAAAGTGATCATATGGCTAACCATTTGGTTAACTATTGTTGAACCAACAAATGTACAAGTTTGGGTACGGTTATACAAGCCTAGAAACGTGCATTTCATTTGTGTGTAACAAGTTAGTTTTCGATCTAACGGTTGAAAGATATTAGCTTGAATCTAAATCAGGTTTTCATCTAACGGTGAATATTGAACGCTTTGTTACCAAGATGATTGCAAACCCTGATTTGAAAGACTATATAAGGGAGAACTCTAGAAACTGGGAAACCTAATCCCCACACCTTTTGTGTGATACTAGTTGTGCTAAGCTAGAGTCGATTGTCCTTTAACCTTTGGTTTCTTCTTCTAAACCAGGTTAACGACTTAAAGACGTCATTGGGATTGTGAAGCCAGACCAATACTACTTTCTCTTAGTTGTGTGATCTGATCTTGTTGTTTCTATCGTACGAGTACAATTGTAATTATTGGCTTGAGATTGATATCTCTGATAGGAAAGATATAAAACAAATCACAAACACTTTGTCTCATCGTTTGTGATTCCACAATATCTTTTTTCGCTGCGTCGATTAAGATTATTTTGAGGTTATTGATAATACTAGGCTGTTCTTCGGGAATATAAATCCGGTTTATCAAATGGTTCCTGTTCACCTTGATTTATCAAAAGACGGAAGAAAACTCGTAGGTGTATTCGTGGGAGACGGGTTTATTTATTACCGTAGACTTTTCTGTGTGATACAAATTTGTTTATTAAAGTCTTCGAGTTTGGGCCGTAACAACTCTTAGTTGTGGGTGAGATCAGCTAAGGGAATCAAGTACGTAGCATCCTGCTGGGATCAGAGACGTAGGAGCATAACTGTACCTTGGATCAGTGTGAGATTGATTGGGGTTCAACTACAGTCTAGACCAAAGTTAATTTGGAGTAGGCTAGTGTCTGTAGCGGCTTAATACAGTGTGTGTTCAATCTGGGCTAGGTCCCGGGGTTTTTCCACATTTGCGGTTTCCTCGTTAACAAAATTCTGGTGTCTGTGTTATTTCTTTTCCGCATTATATATTGTTATATAATTGAAATATCACAGGTTGTGCGTTGTTCAATCAATTAGAATATCCGACCTATTTAGTTGTTGATTTAAATTGATTGACACTTGGATATTGGTCTTTGGTACCATCCAAGTTATCTCTCTAGTATTTGATAAAGACTCACAGGTTTCTATTTGCTTGAGTATATATCAAATTGAGAGATTGAGATATAAACTCTTTGATATAGTTTTCTAGATTGAGTCTGACTGCCTAGTTGATTCTCTAGAAAGTATATTGGAGTTTGTCCATATAGATTGCTAAGCGAAATATTGGGTGTGGTTGTTATATCCCCGCCTTTTCAGACTACACATGTTTAGGCAACTTCTATGAAATGTTCCTTATGCAATTCCCAAAACCCGAAGATGGAAAAACGTATGTTTCTAGAATGCCTTCACGAGAGCAATCTGGAAGTGATTAGATTGCGGATTGGATATTCTCCCCAATATACTCCCTAATTTTTAGAAAAATTTTATGGTTTATTGGAAGCATAAAATTTTCAGTAATATCTAAATGACATAGATGTTCAGTAATGTATACGGAAGGATCCAATGACATATCTAAATTGACATTACTATGACGTCGTTTTTTCATAAAGCCCAAATTCCAATGAATTTTGAGCTTACTTTTTTTGACATGTTCCTCTTATAATGCTCTACGTTCCTACATGCATTCCGAGATACCAGGCTTCGCCATCCATAATTTTTAATTTCAACCATTGATCTTCACATCTCGGAATCCACTCATTTTTGGCAAGAATGTGGAATTTTATAAGAAAAATATGTCACCCAAAAATTCGCTCCAAATTCATTGGCGTTTGGTATTTATCAAAAACAATGACGCCACAATGTCAAGATAATGTCATTCTAACCATGTCATTTGGGTCCTTTCCATACATAAATTATGTAATCTAATTTTACGGACTAATATAGTAGATCTCGGATGTAGGTCCGTCGATCGGGATACCGAGATAATTTTATTTGAGGGAGATTCTCAATGAAATCTCAGAATCTTTATTTTCAAATTGAATTTTATATTCGAAATACGTATCCCAAATATTTTCAAACTTTTCGTATAAACAATACCAATATTAAAAAATAAAAAGGAAAATGAGTTTCTTAAACCTGGCTTGATTGGGGTATACCCAAACTAATTGGGGTATACCCAATAAGACAATATCTGGTTATTTTGAAGTAAAACCAAGCCATCCCTTAACCTTGTATTTTCTAAATGGCTAATATGCCCTTGTTTAATTAACACCAAAAATTCTGATTGGGTTAATTAATTGAGTTTAGATTGATTGAATAGATTAAAACTTAGGAATTGAAGTTATGAAATTTTGTTTTTGATTGAACTTTTCTGGAATGATTTTTGATGAGATTTTTTTTTTTTTGAGAATATCTCTTGCAACGAAAATGAAGCACACAACCGAAACACTTTTAAAAGGTTTGCAAATCTGTGGTATGAAATCATACTCAAAATCAAAGAAGAAATCACACTTTCAGTTCTGAAAGTATGAAAGGTCGGCAGGGTCGACTAATGAAGATCATGCAGACCACTCTATGTCGGCAAGGTATACAGTTGAAGAAGGTGCCGGTTTTCTACGGCCGGCAGGCTATACGAATGAAGAAGATGCCGGCTGTAATATTTTTGACACACATGAGACTGTTATAAATGCGCAGGTAGTCGGCATGGTATTGATTTATTACCTTGTCGGTTTCCTTGTCGTCGGCATTTATTAACTTTCTTACCCTGCCGACCAGCGTTTAGCCGGCATGGTTGTAATATTATAACCTTGCCGACTTTGGTTATCCCCAAAAAAGACTGAATTCTAATAGATGCAATTCACTATATTCATTCAATTTTGGTTACTAAATTTATTGAAACATAAAACCTAATCCTTGTCGATGGAAAAACGAATGCACTTAGCATGTGCATCAAGCCTTTGAACCCCTAGGCGACCCTAGTGGATGAGTTATAGTCTCGTGAGGGCTTAGATAGAGGTATACCCACAAAACCTACACTAAAACTTCTAAAGCCATCAATCTTCCTCCGACGAAGACGATAAAGCATCCAAGTAGTCTGGGTTATCCTCCGGGATTCTTTCGGCCAAGAAGTGATAGCTTGCATCGAACGCGAATGCTTCCCCCCTTTTCTCCAAGTAGAGCGCTTTCACGACTTCGTGCTACAAAAAAAACTTACATTTGTTAATGGTGTTTCATTGGAAGATAAAACAACATGGGTTACGTAAAAAAAACCACAAAATTACTCACAAATTGCGCAATGGACAAGGTGAAGGGCCGAGTGTTAAAAATCTGAGGCTGGAGAGCTAAAAAAGCAAGTATCGTGTTTTCGATGACAAGGTGCCTATCTTGAATTTGTTGAACAATTCTTGCATTAGGATTCTCACACTCTTGGCTAAATTTGTTGTGTACCCTAGCCCAAAAGGTTGTGGAATCCACCATTTCGGAGCATTGACGTCTAAGTCGTTTTTCCGCATACCAAGCTTTCATGATTGCCAAATCTTTATTAGAATCAAATGAAGCCATTGTTATATGTATGTAGAGAGCTATTGGGTGAGTTAGATGGAGAGTATGATGATATGAGCTTTGGAGAGTATATGCAAATAGTTGTGTGTTGTTTTGTGGAGATAACTAGTGTATTTATAGGATGGTGCCCAAATTTGGCCGTTATAGTGTATAAGTACAAGTCAATCAATGCAATTGTACTTGCAAAAAATTTGAAATTTAAATCCGCCGGCACTGTTTTATTTCCCCAGTATGCCGACAAAGTCAGGCTGGCAGGGTCTGAAATTTGTTACCATGCCGACCTGATGATGATTTTAGGCATCAGGAGACCAGTTTCTTCTGTGTATCCGCCGGAACTGTATTTGGTCATTAGCATGCCGGCTTTGATATGGCCGGCAGGTTAGGAAATTATAACCATGCCGACCTTTGATGATTTTAGGCATCAGGAGAAGGTTTTTCTTCTGTGTATCCGCCGGAACCTTATTGGGTCATTAGCATGCCGACCAGGATTCGGCCGGCAAGGTAAGAATTTTGTTTCCATGCCGACCTTATATGATTTTAGGCATCAGGAGAAAGTTTTTTTTGCCACAAATAGCCTGCATGGTCGATAACATATTACCTTGCCGGCGAGTAAACAGCCGGCTAGGTAGGAATCGTATTACCTTGCCGACCCTGGTAACTACACAATTTCCGTTGTCAGAGCCGGAATTCTGACACTTCACAACCTTGACTGCCCTGGAACAGTCGGCAATGTAACTTAAACAAAGCATGCCGACATAATTATTGAAACTTTACCTAGCTAAACAAACCATTCATTCAACAACTAGAAATCCAACACTTTTTGTCCAAAATATGAAAACATGTCCCATAAACCTTAAAAAAACATTTGTCCACACCATTAACTTAAGCATTTGTCCACCACAACATAAATAAATAAACTAGGAAAGCATTCATTCACCACGACCCCGACCCCGACCACGGCCCCGTTTAGGAACACTACCAATGTTGCTACCTTCACCACCACGACCGCTACGATCCCTCTTTTTGTAAGCATTCAGCTTGGCTTGTGCTTCCCTCCTAGCTTTTTCTTCCATCTTTACTTGAGCCTCAAGTTGCTTGAATAATTTATGGGCATCCTCATTGTCAACATTGCAAGCATAGTCAGTGTGCTTGCTTTGCTCTTCAATCGACAAAGGCTCTCCTCTGTCTTTCGCACAACACAATACCTTCACAAAGGTCTTCAATTGGTCCTTCTATTTTCAATTAAACAACAAACAATTAATAGAATGATTCGATAATGTAATCTTAAAATAGTAAGAGCAACTCTAAAATACTTACAAAGAACTTAAGACTTATTGCTGGGTCTTTCGATGCCATCCTCCTCTTACGAGCCAATTCTTCAGCAGTCATTTCCCTAATCACAGTAGGACGATCCCAACCCAAGTACCACGCCATGTATTTCTCACTGGCTTCACAACCGGTGGTCACCTCGTCCAAAAGACTCACATCGATTTTACGACCACGTCTGTCGTCCCAATGTTCTTGAACTGGCGCTGGATCGTAAGCGACGTTAATAGTTTTTTGGGACATGGTACATTCAACCATTTTCACAATAAAGAACGACTTTTCTTCATCGAAATGAGGTTCTTCTTGGACGTAACCCAATTGTCGCATTACCCGATGTGGATCATACATTGAATATCCATCATACATAGTCATCAAGGGTCCATGGTATAATGCAACTTCATCTCTCCTTGGATTATATCTTAATTTCTAGCATCTCGATACAGATCAAATAACACATCATCCGCAGTCAATTTATCAATGGCGATTCAGAGTTTGGTAAGATTTTGCGGCATATCCTTATCCTGAGTACCCTTAAAACTGTACCTTTGCGCTCTTGGCTTATGAACCACAACATTAGCATCCACTTTGACGTAGGAGTTTGCTTTGAACAAGGAAGGGAAGTGTCCATATATCCAAACCTATGCAAAAAAAAAAATTTAGTAAGAATCTTATCTTGCGAGTATTTTGCAAATATAAATGATTTAGACAATAAAATAACCTGGAAGAGACATGCGTTTCCGTTAACTTGCTTACTGAGTGCCTTAGAACATTTTTTCAACTCATTGTTCAAGAAGGCGACCACCGTAGTACCCCAAGAATAGTCACACATCTTATCTAAGGGATCCAATAGTTGCAAGTAACTTGCCTCGACCAAGCTTCCAGAACTGTCGGGGAAGATACATTTTCTCAGGACGTATAATAAATAAGTTGACGTGGTAGCATTGATTCGCACCGGGTTCACCCTTCCTTCCTTATCAAAAATTTTCTTTGTCTCCCATAATTTGTCCCTCAACTTCTTCAGATTAAACTTCTTGCTTAGACGACCATCCTTCATCTCAAGAACAGACTCCGTCTCAATCTGATTCCAACCGAACAATTTCTGGCTCAATGCGTAAATATCCTTGAAAGCAAACTTATTATTGAATCCCTCAGTGACTGCTTTTCCATCAACCTCGAGGCCTAAAATTTGTTGAGCATCATCGGGAGTTATCGCCATCTCACCGAATGGGAATAACATTGTATCAGTCTCTCCGTAGAACCTTTCACAGAATGCAGATACGGTAACTTTATCATGCTCAATATTCGAACTCTCTACCGCAGGCCACAACCCGGAGTTCTTGACAATCACTTTCACCTCCTCAGATTCCTTGTCAAGATCCCAAGTACTAGTCACTGAACACGAAGCTTGGCGCCTCATGAGACGGACGACATGCCTGTGATCCTAAATACCAAAAAAACAAAATGAAAATAAATACAAACACTTGGCGCAAATTTAAGATAGTTACACACTTGAATAAATAACAAAGTCGGATTGAGAGTACTTACGATAGTATTATGGATCGTACATGCCCAAGAGTCTTTGTATCCAAAAAGAACTTCTCCACAATCTCTTGGGGTCCCCCTTGGACGCTCACCTTTTTTCAGTGTAATCATCAAGTGAGGGGGAGGCATGTGGGAATTAGCTGGTTTAGTGATCACCATTTTCTTCTTTCCGGTTTCACTTGAAGTTGAAGCTTCGGTTTGTTGAACAATAGCTAGAGTTTGTTCTCCATCTTCTTCTTCTTCTTCTTCCACTGCCTTTTCAATAATTTCTTCTTCGATTTCCTTACCTTTATCTCCATTACCATCATCATCATCATCATCATCATCATCATCACCTCCTCCAATATTAGGTATGTCTTGATCACCATCATCATCATCATTTTTACCTCCTCCAGCTGCCGGAGTGCTTTCATCAACATCATCATCATCACCTCTTCTACCAGATGGAATTGATTGGTCTTCATCTGGAGTCTCGTCTGAATCATTCGGTACACGAATCAAAAGCGTTCTCGGCATAACATATGCCCCTCGATGTGTTGAAGTCAAGAGTTTATCACCAACATGAGGAGGTCTTGAAGGAGGACTAAGATCTTTCATAGCTTTCTTCTTTTCCTTTTCCAACCTGAACAAGAACAATCAAGGAAAAAAAAATTACAGGTCGGCAGGGTCGACATATATAACCTATCCGGCGGAACAATGGCCGGAAGGGTCTATATCTAAATTACATGTCGGCTAAAGAGCAACCGACAAGGTAGCATTCAAATAGCCTATCGGCTTATAACAAATATACTACACAGGAGATACAAAGATTTTCCACATTACAGGTCGGCAAGGTACATTACCCATACATTGCCGGCCAACAAATAGCCGGCATGGTTGTATCGAAACACCTCTCCGATTTTTAAAAATTTAAGGCATCAGGAACCAATGGTTCCAAAACAAGTTATAACATGCCCGCAGGGTAAAAAATAATAACATGCCGGCTTCATTAAACAAAAACTGCCACCGGCAAGGTTGCAGGTTGAATAACCTGCCGACCCTGTGGAAGCAGATACAGATATTAAACAGCCGGCAAGATATTCAACCTAAGAGATTGTCGGCCAAACCCCAACTATGAAAAGCCGACAAGGTCGATAACATAATACCTTGCCGGCGTTGCAACTGCCAATTCATAATTTCGATTTTTTAGACCTAATTTAACATGCAAATATGAAATCGAAGTACTAGAGTGATTTAAGTAAGCCCTTACTTTCTTAAGCGCACCATTTCTTGTGTTTCAGCGGCTGCGAATTCTCCTTCTTCGACAGTTCGTTTCTTCACTTTCTTTTGAACTAGTTTTGCAATTCCAGGGTTATACTCATTGGGTTTTCGACTAGAGCCTTTCATACGAGTTCCCTTCCGCCATGGTGGATCCATTGATGAAGATTAATCGGAGTTTTTGAATCGACGATTTCAATGAATTAATCGACGAGTTTTGATGGTGGTGGTGTAGCTGCATCTTTTCTGATGCCTACACCCATGATGATCTTAACCATCAAAACATACATTAACACACATGAAAGAAGATAAAGTGCAGAAATGTAAAGGGATACATATCTTTTTACGTGGTTCGGTCAATTGTTACCTACATCCACGGATTTCACTATGTTGTGAGGTGTTTACAAGATCTTCATTGGAGAGGCTCTCATGGAGCTCTTGGGAATAAGAAGACCTATGGAGGCCAGATGAGAGAGAGGGGAATAACCTTGGATATCCGACCATCCCTACTAACCTATTTCTCCTTTTGTTTTATAGGGTAGGTGGTTACATTAAATTACATATATGCCCCTAGGACTGACTAGATGGGATAACACTAAGTGGTTGGGTATACATAGTGTATTTGGTTACATTTTAGTAGGGTACTTCGACTCCTAATCTTGCTCCACCTAGCGAGTTGATATTTTGCCCTCACATTTTGCTCCTTTGGTTGAGGGTTGTTGGAACAATAATCCTTAAGCAAATCAACCTTAGTATGGCTTTGAAGACGAGAGAAGTGGCTGAGCGAGATTTCTGAACATGCTTGGTTCCGATGTTGCTTGTAGTTAGGCTTCACTTCTGTAGAGTGTTTGGTTGGGGTCGTCCGAGTTGGTTGTTGCGATGCTTGTGCTTCACGATCCGTGATCTGTGCTACACGATGTAGATGTGCGAGTTGCGACTCCGAGTAACAGTGTGAGGTCGCTCTCAATTATTGGTCTTTGATTCTTTGCTGGAGTTGGTTCATGACTTCAGTTGGTGGTGTGTAGTACCGAACTTCGTGGCTCTTTGTTGTTGCTGAAGGAACTTCGCAGAAGAATATAACCAGCTTTTAAAGTATTAATACTTGCCCCTGTTCTTGTGTGAAGTTCTGAGGCAGTCCTTGTGTTCGTGATCATTGTGCTTTCTCCTTGGCAGTTTGTGCTCTAGCTCTGGCTGGCTTGGTTGGCATTAGTTCCTGACGACTTTTCGTGGTGGTGTCTATCGGAACCATCATGGGTACCTACTACTCCTGTGCGAGTCATAATTGTTAGCTTTCTTCACAATTGGCTGATTGCCTTTGCATTTGCAGCTTGTTCCTTGCTCCGAGTGATGAGGATTCATCCATATAGGTATGACAGTTCAATATATATGCTCCTATTAGCATTTGAGAGGATAAGTTTTTGAACAAATCTAAAATATATTTAATGAATTGAAATAAATTGATATAAGTTGAGGATAAATAAGCTTCGAATCCTGTAGCTTTCTACTGGTGTAAAAAGTCTTATGTATGTGACACATCGCTGTGGGGTCTTGCCAAATGACTTTGAGATTGCAGTCCGAGGTCATGCTCCGAGGGCTTACTAGATGCCTCAAATCGTGCTGCTATAAGATTTATCAGATGCCTTCGGATGGTGGTCTGAGGTCTTGTTTTGGTTCCGAGATATATCGGATGCTCATATCTGTAGGGACTAAAAATGTCTTCGGATGTTAGTCTGAAGCCTTGCCCCGATGACTTACTATTTGCCTCAAATCGTGTGGACGTAAGATTTTGTTGAATGCCTTCGGAGTGGAGTCTGAGGTCTTACTTCGTGCTCCAATTGGAGGCTTATGTCTGTGGGGACTCGAAATTCCTTCGGATCGTAATCCGAAGTCCTGCCCCGAGGACTTACAGATTTCCTCAATATGAAAGTATCGAGGGTATATACTGCCCCCTTTGGTTTTTGGAAGCTTAAGAGCTTATAGCTTTTGAAAGCCAAAGTCAAGGTTTTCACCTAACTCCTTTTTCTGAATATATCATTTGTGTAACTTGTACCTTGATACAGTTTCAATGTTTGCACTTATATGAGGGTTACACCATTGTGGTATCCCTTTCGTCCTTGGACAAGTTATGGGCTATAAGGCCGAGAAGTGATCAGATTCCCATTTGGCCAGATAACCTCTTACAATACAAGTCGAGAGGATTTAAATGATCCTTCTGATGTCGAATATGTGTCCTTATCGAATATATATTTGTAAATTTATGTATAATGCTTCTCTTTGGGAAGGCTTCTGCCCCATAGTCGGCTCATGGCGCTAACTAAAGTGAGGGCGATACCTCTGATAGTTGATTCACACTTCAGCCTAAAGTGAGTCAACACAGGGTATCTCCTGAAGTACAGGACATCATCTGACTCGTGGTCGAGATGTCATTACCCTAGGTCAATGTGTCCGTCTCAGGTAGATTGAGCATTGCTCGCATCATCCTGTTTGAGGATGGATGGTGTGGCTAGCACCTTAACATTCGTGATGGTCTTGAGGAGATGTTTCCTCGCATAGGGGTCATGCCCCTGTAACCATTCGTGATGGTTCTGAGGAGATGTTTCCTAGCATATGACTAGTATCCTGATTACCATTCGTGATGGATCAATACTAAGTGCGTGAACCTGCAAACAACATATATAATTTATCCATTCAACATATCAAAATAATGAATAAAACAATCACATGAAAATAAATCATATGGCATCGAGAATAGGTTTTCTCGTATGGGGCTCATGGCCTGATTACCATCGTGATTGTTTTGAGAAGATATTTTCTCGCACAAGGGTTTGGTTTACCCAGATACCATTCGTAATGGTCTCGAGAAGATGTTTTCTCGGATGGGGATCGTGCCCCAATTACCATCTCGAGAAGATGTTTTCTCGGATGGGGATCGTGCCCCAATTACCATCTCGAGAAGATGTTTTCTCGGATGGGGATCATGCCCCAATTACCATCCATGATGGACAAATTTCATATTAAGAACACTAAGTTACCCTGCAGGAAAACACAAGTATGACAAGAGGAAGATCAAATGTCCCTGCAAGCAAACACATACATATAGAACAAGAGGAGGATGTATGTATGATACACCATTTAACCCTGCAGGAAAACACATATATATAACTAGCAGATGTACCATACATACATCAAGTGTACCTGCAAGAATACAGAAACACAATAATAGCTTTATTGCGGATTATGACTAATCCGACTTTACTTTATGCGGATAATTAATCCGACTTAACCGAATTCTCCAACCATAATGGAGATTTGCTGCAAAACATGAAATGTTAATACATCATGATGTTAAAAGCATTTAATAATTCTAAAGCATTTACTTTAAGTGAACAATTTCTGTTCAGTTTTATGTGATAAGGTGTCGCATTATCGTTTAATATGATGTTCGTTGTGGAGCAAGTGCGCTTGACTGTGGCACTTAATTCTGGATGTACCAGTGCGATACGTATATCGGCTTGAGTCATTGAGACTAGCTTTTCTAGCTTGCTTTTAAGCAAAATTGTGCCTTGGTTAGGCATATGTATATTCATTGAATACTGAAAGAAGATAAAGTGCAGAAATGTAAAGGGAGATAGATCTTTTTACGTGGTTCGGTCAATTGTGACCTACATCCACGGATTTCACTATGTTGTGAGGTGTTTACAAGATCTCCATTGGAGAGGCTCTCATGGAGCTCTTGGGAAGAAGAAGACCTATGGAGGCCAGATGAGAGAGAGGGGAATAGTCTTGGCTATCCGACCATCCCTACTAACCTATTTCTCTTTTTGTTTTATAGGGTAGGTGGTTACATTAAATTATATATATGCCCCTAGGCTGACTAGATGGGATAAGACTAAGTGGTTGGGTATACATAGTGTATTTGGTTACATTTTAGTAGGGTACTTCGACTCCTAATCTTGCGCCACGTAGCGAGTTGATATTTTGCCCTCACAGGTGGGGGTGATGGAGCTGGTGTGGTTGTGGAGGAGGAGAAGAAGAGAAGAAGATGAAATAAAAAGATTAAACCTGATTTAGGGTAATAGATTTTTAAAGGGTAAGGGTAGTTTGGTAACTTATCCATTAGAACTCCCTAAAATCCTTAAAAAGAGTCCAATCTAGCCAGGTTCTTAAAGTCAGATTTGATTTTTATACTAAATTTTCACATATAAAATTTGTCTCGGCAAAATCCCGTATCTTGATAGAATCTCAACAGTCTCAACGAGTTTTTTCTGTCAAATCCCGTCTCTCCGAGAATAACAAACTCGTCTCGACCATGGACGGAAACCGAGATTCTCAGGTGAGACCTCGGGTGTCTGATATCGACTAGATGCTACAAACCGAAACGTAATAAAAGCTCGAACAAAAGTCAAAGAGAGTCAACAAAGTAGAAACAGTCAAAAACGAACACAACCAGGAGTCAATAGAGGAATAAATAAGAAGACGTGTTATCCTCAACATAATTCACAACAAACTTAAAATATTTCCCAAGCAACAACAAAAGCTCAAGTCTATTATCGGTGGCGAAATCGTGACGTCTTTCCCCCATCTCTCCCTCGTCTTCATCGAAACTCCAATCCAATTCTTTAATCTTCGACCTAATTATTAACAGGTATTATCACTGATTCTTCTTTCTTCGATCTTCGACCTAAAATTTATCTTCCTGGTTGACTTCGCTATGCAATTGGGTTAGTTACATAGAGAATTTTGATCAATTTGATCCTCATCTTATCTTTAATTTCTGGTGTTTCTGATATGTTCCTCTTTGTTTCTACGGTTGTGTTGGATTTTGAATTGGACTCAGTTTGATGTTACTTCCGTTAGGATCACTAAGAAAACTAATATATATATATATATATATATATATTGATTTACACATGAGAAGAGCTGATCAAATGTGAAATTTTAGTTGAGAAACAAAATTTGGGTTTTTTCTTGTTGGTTCTAGGGTTTATCTGCATGTTCTATTGTTAGTTTCATATTGCGTTCAATGTTGTTTTATCATCGAGTATATATAGTAGTTTGAACTAATTCCTTGATTTTGTTTCTATCTGTGAAAAGAGATGTTAATTTGAGGTGTTCGGTACATTAACTGAATTCCGAATTGTTGAGTTTTGGAGGAATGTCTAATGGTTGCTTTTGTGCTGACTGTAAACTTTGCTTCTGTTTTTTTGACATGTTTTGAGGTGTTCTGTACATTAACTGAATCCCGAATTATTGAGTTTTGGAGGAATGTCTAATGGTTGCTTTTGTGCTGACTGTAAAATTTGCTTCTGTTTTTTTGACATGTTTGTGCTTGTTTGAACTTGCATTCTGAAGAACTTGATTCTTTATAACTGACCTACTTTTCATATGGGGCAGTTGTGAAAATGTATTCATGTTAACATTTGCAGACTTTTTACGTGTCCTGATTTTTTTGTTTTAACCCCAGTTGATCAACTTATGTGGTTCTAGCTAGCATCCCAACAATCCAAAAACTAGTTGTATATCCATTATTTTACCTAACTTTGTCAATAATTTGAATTTGATTATGATTTATGATCTTAAGATGTTATTATTCGCAGCTACCATGGCATCTTCTTTTGATTCATGGGCGAAGGAATTTAATGAAGCTACTAAGCTTGCTGAAGAAATTGAAGCTATGATTGCTGAGAAGATTTCTTCAACCTCAGCTGGACCTGATGCACAGCGCAGTACATCTGCAGTCCGGAGGAAGATTACAATTTTGGGGACCAGACTTGATAGTTTGCAGTTGCTATTGTCAAACCTTCCAGCTAGGCAGCCAATGTATGTGATTTACCTGAAGTCTTATCAGCCATTTATGAAATTTGTTTCATATGTTGTTGTGGATTCCATATCTCAACATATTATGGTCTACAAAAAGATTCTCATGATCATTCAACTCTACCTTGAGCCATACCTATTTAATTCACATGATATTCTTGTTTCCACAATTTAAAAATGCATGAGTGATTTATACACTAATGAATCGATATCTTCAGCTCGCCGTGTATTCTCATTCCTTGTGAATGATTTATTAGTGACTTACTAGTCTTCATTGTACACACTTGAACCATCTTGCACATTTTTTGTTTGAATACGGATAGGCTAAGTTTACCGGAACTCGAAAGTGTTAATCTTATTCTGATTCCTTAATATACCCTGTGCAGATCAGAGAAAGAGAAGAATAAACGCGAAGACATGATTTCAAATTTGAGATCTAAAGTTGATGAGATGACCTCTACTCTGAACATGTCCAACGCCAATAGGGAGAACTTACTTGGAGAAGATGCAAAGCCAGCAGACCTGATGACTAGAACAGCAGGGTTGGACAACCATGGGCTTATTGGACTACAGAGACAAGTTATAAGAGGCATGTATTAAGCTTTGAGCATCTGGTCATGTCACATATTTCCTTCTTTTATCTCAGATTGTTCGTTTAACCTTTGCTAATATGGGTCTGTTATCGGCTGTGGCATTTGAACAGAGCAAGATGAGGGGCTAGACAAATTGCATGACACGGTATTAAGTACGAAACATATTGCATTGGCAGTTAACGAGGAACTTGATCTTCACACGAGGCTCATTGTATGGTTTTTTCTTTTTTCAGGCTTCATCTGTTTTGCATTCCTTTCTAAATTTCTATTGTAGTAAGTTAAAAATCATCTGTGAAACTTACAGTTTTTTTCACCATTGTACACAGGATACTTTGGACGAACATGTGGAATCAGTTGACTCTCGTCTACAGGTTATTCCTCTATCTATACTGATAGATATTATATTTGGCTAACATGAAAAAGAGAAATCCAAATACTGTCTGGATATACCATTAGTACTAATTCATTATTTGTTTTCCATGAAATCAGCGAGTTCAAAAGAGGGTGGCGATTTTAAACCGGCGTACTAGGGGTGCTTGCTCCTGCATGTCCCTACTTGTATCAGTAATGGGTATTGTGTTTTTAGCTGTTGTTGCTTGGTTGCTGATTAGATACTTGTAAATTGTCATATCTATAAATGCTACTAGCGACATCCACCTTTCCAGCTCTGATCCATATGTCCATCTTTATGTTAGTCGTCTTTGGTAGTGGCTTTGTATTCCCCCTTGTTTATACATGCAACAGTTACCTTATGTGGAGGCAAGCGTAAATGATGAAAATGTAGAATTTTGCTATCTCCGACGTCCAATCTTCCAGTCTTATCGTGTGGCAAAACTGAACACCCGGTCATTTGTTTTTACTACTAGCCCAATCTAGTTTTAGCCATTCTAGTTCAGAACGAGATATGCATGTTTTAAATCTGTTACAGGTACCAATGATTCCAGGTTTCTGGAATGCAGTTGAATCTTTCGATGAATGGTCTGTAGTCTGTGATCAGATTGGGGTTTGACAACTTTTTACAGTTGGCCGTTGGGAAAAAGTATGTTGATCTACCCATCCTCAAGCCCAAAAGTAAGAACATAAGATTTTATTGAGTAGGTTTTCCTGGAAACATCAGATGTTGCTAAAAGATATAGTGAAACTCCCTTCAAATTTGATTTCTTGAAATTGCAGTTATCACATTTCCAATTCCAGCATTAGTTGATTCAAAAACTTGGCTAATGACTTGTGACTGATAGCCGCATTGCAAAAGTGTGAACAAACCGCACACACCTTATGGTAACCCTATGAGTCAACAGAGGCAAAATGTTATTTTAGTAAATAGGTAAATTTATCGGGCGATGATACAACTCAGTTTCAAATTCAGCACGCAACTGTGTTTTTCCTGAACAGGAGATTGAATAAACAAAACGGAAAAGACAACTAACATGGTCCAGATATAGGATAATTAATCCAGACCTTTGATCATTTTCATCTTCATCCCATTATCAATCCCAATAATAGAATCATTTCCCTCTTCACCGTTAAAATTGTGACATCTATTGTCCAAATTTTGGACTAGTCCCTGTAATCCCTGTTGAACTAGCTGTAGCAAGGTCGAAAACAAAACTCAGTACATCGATTTCGTTGATTACCGCACATCTGATGCTCTGTCCTCAATAACAACGTTTGTGGTGTGGTCGATTGTGAATTCACGGTGACGGAAAAATAAAATAATTAGTTGACTAAATATTATACTGTCGGTAACGGCAACTCTTATCAACGGGTATCTAAAGAACACTCCTCCATACATTAAAATATCAAATTTTATTTTCTTGACAATTTTCTTGAGTTTAGTGTCACCCATTTAATCACGGCACTGATGAGAAATCTTAGTTTAGTTAGTTAATGAGAAACAACACTAGACTAAGAAAAATACGAATCAAATTCCATCTTCATCATTTTCTGATCAGTGATGAATCAATCAGTAGTAGCAGGAGATTTCAGGAAATCTCCGATAACAAAAGTACTAGGATTTGCTGTAATTGCATTCATATTCTTCTACACCAGCAGCTTGTTTTCTACACCAATCAACATCAAATTACAAAGAAAACTGTTGCAATTTCTCCGAATGCGAATAAAACTACGATATCATTGATGAATGAATCAACAGCAGTGGCGCCTGCTCGACCTCGACCACCGAAACCACCACCTGGGATTGCTGAGAAATTTGGGTTATTGATGAGAATGGAGTTATGTCTGAAAATTTTGAAGTTGGTGATTTTGATTCAGATTTTGAAGTTGGGTGTTGTGAAGCCGGAGGATGTTAGTTCTTCTACTTCGGATAAGGTTAAGATTGTCATTTGGCAAGTTTTCTTTCTGTTATTTCAGAGACTACATTACTTGTTTGGATAATGTTGAAGAGATCAATAAGCTTAATTCGACTGAGAATGGGGACAAATTTGAACGGCATTGTCCTCGGAAAGATGATCCGAGGTTGAATTGCTTAGTTCCGCCACCGGAACGTTATGATTCCGTGGCCAAAAAGCTGAGACAAGGTACAATTTGTCTTTGTTTTTTTTCGCTGTACTTTAACTGCTTTAGTCCAGTAGCTTTAACATTTGACAAAAATGTTGATAGGAATGATTTAGCAATGTGCCGCATATGCGCTTGGTTGATGATAAAGGTGGACGGAATTGGATTGAGAGAGACAATGATGTCTTAAAATTTCCGGGAGGTGGAACTCAGTTTATCCATGGGGATGATCGATACTTGAATCAGATTGCACAGCTGGTTGTTTTTTACCATTTTAAGTTTCATTCTTGCTAATTGAGTATGAGTTGTGACGAGTTTACCTGACTCGATAATATTTTATCGTATTGTTAGATGGTTCCTGAAATTACATTTGGTAATCATACTCAAATTGTATTGGACGTTGGATGCGGAGTTGCAAGCTTTGGTGCTTTTTTGCTTTCAAGAAATGTGACTGCTCTATCTATAGCACCAAAAGATGTTCACGAGAACCAGATTCAGTTTGCTCTCAAGCGCGGTGTGCCTGCAATGGTGGCAGCTTTCGCAACACGTCGCTTATTGTATCCAAGCCAGGCTTTCGAGTTGATACATTATTCAAGGTGTAATGGTAAGTCATTGGACGATGAAATACTGTATACTGAAACTGAGAAATGTGATTGTTGAACTTATGTAGTATGACTGTGCTGGTTATAAATTGTTTTTCGTACTTTCCTTGAACTTAGATTTGGTGATCTCTAAAAATCTTCACTAGGATGTCTTACTGGTTTCCGGTTCGTCTAGCTAGAAAAAAGACAGAGACGTCAGAGACTGAAATTGGTCTTTCAAAATTATCATGATTTTGGATATTTTATACTGAATACAATTGTTTTTCTCTTTTAATTGTGGTGAAGATGGAGTTTATCTTCTTGAGGTCAACAGGATGCTCAGAGGTGGAGGATATTTTGCTTGGGCATCACAGCCGGTCCATAAGCATGAATTGCCCTTGCAGGAACAATGGAAAGGTATAATATGCAATTATGGATGTCCTACGTCGAATGGCTAAATGTTTTTCTTAAC
This sequence comes from Papaver somniferum, assembly GCF_003573695.1. Classification (NCBI taxonomy): domain Eukaryota; kingdom Viridiplantae; phylum Streptophyta; class Magnoliopsida; order Ranunculales; family Papaveraceae; genus Papaver; species Papaver somniferum. The sequence continues at coordinate 66,912,406 of NC_039366.1, read as the reverse complement.
ACAGCATGTTTTTGAGAAGCGTTTTTGCCTAACCTTACGAATTTTTATTGCTTGCAGAAATGGAGGACCTTACTACTCGTCTTTGCTGGGAGCTTGTGAAGAAAGAAGGATATGTCGCTATGTGGCGTAAACCTTCAAACAATAGCTGCTATCTGGGACGGGATGCTGGTGCCCAACCTCCATTATGTGATCCAAACGATGACCCTGACAACGTCTGGTATCTCTATTATCCATTTTCAACTTTTTTTTTTTAATCTTCGAAATGAAAATTGCTTTTTGTTTCATGTATTTCATCAAATCCACCATTTGAATCCCCAAACTCTCTCCCTTAAATACCTAACCCATTTGCTGAAGTAGCAAGAAAGAGACAACCTAGTTAGTATGATTCTTTTACCGTAACTAGCTTAATCATCTTCATGGTGCCAACTGCCAAGCTATTTAATAGGCTTTTCCTATCTAAGGCTCGCTTGTGCTTTGTCACTAGCAGATCAAGACCCTGAATTCACGTTCCATCACTCTTATTACCGAAGAATTTTGGTTTCCCTCTTAGTAGCTTTCTCAAGGATGATAATACCATTCATGCATTACTTGAACTGCAATTCCTTCTTTATTTTATTTTTTGGTAATGAAATACTGAAGTTGCTCTTCCTTAATTCTACTATACATAGCTAGTAATGGCAATAGCAGATTCCTTACTGTCACTGGTCCCCTCTTATTGATGATATTTTTCATAGGTACGTTGGTCTGAAAGCATGCATTACCCGACTACCTGAGAATGGTTATGGGACAAATATCACTGCATGGCCTAATAGACTAGATAGTGTATCAGACAGGCTCCAATCTTTTTATCAAATTGAACATTTGGGTTAGTTTTTCCTTTTACAAAAAAAGTGGCCATAAAAGGGAATCCCTCCCTTCGGGCCCTCCGGTCTGTCGGCCCAATTATTATGTAGATGGGGAACATTGTTTAAATATCCATGGGATCTAGGTTTTCTCTGGTAGTTGCGCTAAAAACCTTTGAAGTATCTGATTTGGGTATTTCTTGTTGGTTTCTGTGTACAGAATACGAACACTTGTTAGGCGCTGTAGCCATGATATGGAGGTACGTTTTCTATTTCATATTTATTGTTTGCAAGGATCGTCTTTCTCTAATTCAAAACGTTAATTTTTTTTCTCTTGCAGTTGTGTTCCTGATACCATGATTTTAAATCATATGAAATCATGTGGAATTGCTATACCTGGTAGTATAAAAGGAACAGAAGGATTGACAGAATTTCCCATCCCAGAAGAGATGACAGAAGAGTGGACAGAATTTTTGGTACGATTCAGTGGTTTTGTTATCCCTGTTTACCGTTTCCAACTTCTTTGACATAAATTATTCATGCTGATATTGTTTGTATCTGGATTTTTATTATAGGCACTTTATCAGGTCCTTGAACACAACAATGAACTAGAACACATATGTGAGTACTGTGCCCTCAGAGAGCCATTTGAGCTGGATAAGCAGAAGCAAAGGTCATCTATGTGTAAATACAATACATCTAATTCCCCTCAAGTAAGACTAGCCTCATCATATATCTATTTTCGACCTGATTATTTTTAGCTTTATTTTTTAATCTTGTTGTGTTCCCAAGTTGAAAATTTTCACTTTCTCATCTCTTGCATGGCATCAAGGTACCAGAAACCGAGCCTATTTATGGATATAAGCCTTGGGTACCGGAAATGTCCGCCTGGATCAGCAGTTGGTTTGATGTGTGTGGTGGTACGGTAGAAGGTGACACGAGAAGATTATAGCACATAAAGAGCACGGGGGAAAAGTTTTTAATTCATGTAAGTGGTTATTATGTCACCCATAAGAAATCTGGATATGGCGCTATTTTACGTGACAATCTGTTGAAGCCAATAATCGTTGAGTGTAAAATGCAGCCTAAAGATGAGAGTGTTTCACTTTTTTATCATGAACTACAAGGAGTTAACCTTGGGTTGGAACTTGCCATTTGTTATGGAGTTCTCAATTTTCGGTTTTATTGTACTTTATCAGCTGTTGATTATTTCGTTCGGGATTGTTTGCATTATGATGCAAGATACCCTCCCAAGGAAATATCTGAATGCAGATGTCACTCCAGATCAAATAACTTCTTTGTAGTATGTAAAGCTTGTTTGAAGTTGAGAATTCCTGTCGACCAGAGGGAAAATGCGGAGCTTATTCTTCCTGTCATTCAAGATATCATCACCAAAGTTTCTTTGTTACACGATAAGGGTCTTCCGTACTATAGGTATAATTTGACTGCTGCTTGTGAAAATAATCGTATTGGTCGCTATGTGGCGAGTCTTGAAGTAAGCAAAAGGATGACACCTCGTGAAATTAAAGAGGATGGGGGTCTAACACGTCTTCTTTATGATGAAGCTGTGGATCTTCACACATGGTGCGACATAAAGCCATCTTAGGTATGTCATATTCTTATGCTAGTCGACTAGAGTTCAACATTATCAATCTCTATAATCTTTTTTTACTCACTAGTATGTATTACATTTAAAACCTTGATTTTGAGTTTTCTTGTGATTTGGAAAAGATATGAGTGACTGAATCTTTGTGTTGTTGGATTTATGATGGCAGAACTACTGTATTCAGTCTGTCACTCCAAACAGTGGTTGTATGTGGAAATTGTCGAACTGTTTCGTGCCAACTGACTGGAGGTAAAGCACTAAAGACTTACCGAGGGATGCTCATTCAGGAGAAAGGGAGATTAGAAGTTGCGATAATCGAATGATGTGGTAATGGTAGAATGAATTTTGTTTTTCTTTCTACTCTTGTTTAGATTTTAATTGGAGAATGGAAGCCAGGGAATTTGGATTTTGGTATTGAAGTAGTCTTGCTGCGGGGCCGTCTGGGTCTTTTGGATTTTTGTTCAAATGATAGTATTACAGCTAGTTTGCGATAATCGAATCATTCTTGCGGCGTTGTTTTTATCTGGACATATAGATTACACATTATGCTATTCTGGAGTTGCTGCTCTTGATTGGGAGATATGTAAAACATGTTGCATTATAATGAGTATATGCCAGTCGCATTACTCTTTCAATATAATGTGTATCTAGTTGCAATATAATGTGATACTGCACTAGTTATTAGCTAAATCATTAGAAGATCAGTGACAACTTTAGAAATTGTTAGAAGTTGGAGGAGATATGATAAGGGAACTAGGAATCAGCAAGGAAGTTCAAATTCAAGGAGACATCTGCCATGTACCTGATGTACAATGACAAGATGGATCGAGACTTGGATAGTTAATTCGTGATGATAAGGATGAAGCACTGCCTAAAATCGAATAAACGATTCACGCACATGGTAGTTTTTTTTTTTTTTTTCTTTTTTGAAACTTCTTTGAAATGCTTCACATGATAGGTTTTCCTTGAGACGTTAGATGCAACAAAAAGATGCAGTAAGAAACTATTGGCCAAATTTTATCTGCTAAATATGCCGTCATTACTTCCTTTCCAATTCCAATGTCAGCGGATTGAAAAACTTGAGACAAATCCTGTATAGCGCGTTTGGATACAAATCTGCTTCTAGAACTATTTTATTTCAGAAAAATCTGATTTTTCTGCTTCTAGAAGTCGTTTTGAAAAATTATTGTCAAACTGGTTTTTGACTTTTCGACTTCCAGAAATCAGAAAGTAACTTCTGAATATACATCCAAACACCCTATTATGCACAACACCCCTTGGGCCAACTTCTTGAGACTAATAGTCGTACTGCAGCAGTGATAACAAACCCCACAACCCTAGAGGCTCAAGCATAACCCTATTATTGTGACGGGGGCAACAAGCTTCTCAATAATTTGCAACTGGCCGCTGTTTCTGTCAGTCTCTGGTCGACTACCGCACGGCTGATGCTCTGGCAGTCTGGCCTCGCATTGCTGCCTTGAATTCACAAATGGCTTCAACAACACAACCCATACGATAGGCACCGGATTCTAATAAAATCGTTTATAAAAAATTCTGGTTGACTGATTAAAATTAGTGTCGGTAACGGCAACTCTTATCAATGACACGCGTATCCAAGAACCCTCCACCCTACATTAAAATATTACTACTACTAATAAACAAATTTTATTTTCTTGAGTTTAGTGTCACCATTTAATCACGGCACTGATAAGAAATCTTAGTTTAGTTAATGAGAAAGAAGAACACTCTTATGTGAAACAAATTTCTTCTTCATCATTCTCTGATCAGTGATGAATCAAGCAGGAGATTTCCTGAAATCTCCAATCACAAAAGTACTAGGATTTGCTGTAATTGCTTTCGTGTTCTTCTATCTGGGACAACACTGGTCTGATGGATACCAACAGCTTGTTTTCTACACCAATCAACAGCAAATTACAGAGAAAACTGTTGCAATTTCTCCGAATGCTAATAAAACTACAATATCATTGATGAATGATTCGACAGCGGCGGCGCCTGCTCGACAACCGAAACCACCACCTGTGATTGCTGAGAAATTTGGGATTATTGATGAGAATGGAGTTATGTCTGATGAATTTGAAGTCGGTGATTTTGATTCAGATTTGGCTGAGGAATATAGGAAGTTGAATATGAGTGTTGTCAAGCCGGAGGATGTTAGTTCTTATTCTGATGATAAGGTTAAGATTAACAAGTTTTCTTTCTGTTCTGAGGATTTTAGAGACTATATCCCTTGTTTGGATAATGTTGAAGAGATCAATAAGCTTAATTCAACTGAGAATGGGGAGAAATTTGAACGGCATTGTCCTCGGAAAGATGATCCCAGGTTGAATTGCTTAGTTCCGCCACCGAAAGGTTATAAAACTCCGATTCCGTGGCCAAAAAGCCGAGACAAGGTACAGTTTGTAATTTGTTTTTTCATTGTAGTTTAACTGTTTGAGTTTAGTAGCTTAACATTTGAGAAATGTTGATAGGTATGGTTTAGTAACGTACCGCATACGCGCTTAGTTGATGATAAAGGTGGACAGAATTGGATTGAAAGAGACAATGATGTATTTAAATTTCCGGGAGGTGGAACTCAGTTTATCCATGGGGCTGATCAATACTTGAATCAGATTGCACAGGTTGTTATTTTGGATTCCATTTCAAACTTCATCGTTGCTAATTGAGTATGAGTTGTTACAATTTTACTTAACTTGGTAGTATTTTATCCTGTTATTAGATGGTTCCTGAAATTGCATTCGGTAATCATACTCGAGTCGTATTGGACGTTGGATGCGGAGTTGCAAGCTTTGGTGCTTTTTTGCTTTCAAGAAATGTGACTGCTCTATCTATAGCACCAAAAGATGTTCACGAGAACCAGATTCAGTTTGCTCTCGAGCGTGGTGTGCCTGCAATGGTGGCCGCTTTGGCAACACGTCGTTTGTTGTATCCAAGCCAGGCTTTCGAGTTGATACATTGTTCAAGGTGTAGAATCAATTGGACTCGTGATGGTAAGTCATTGCACGATGAACTACTGTAAATTGAAACCAAGAAATGTGATTGTTGCACTTGTATAGTATGACCATGGTGGCTGTGGATTGTCTTTCTTTCTCCTTGAAACTCAGAGTTGGTGATCTCTAAAAAATCTTCACTAGGATATCATCATACTGGTTTCCTCTTTGTCTAGCTAGAAAAAATGACCGAGACGTCAGAGACTGAATTTCGTCTTTCAATTTTTTCATGATTCAAGATATTTTATACTGAATACAATTGTTTTTCTCTTTCAATTGTGGTGAAGATGGACTTTATCTTCTTGAGGTGAACAGGATGCTCAGAGGTGGAGGATATTTTGCTTGGGCAGCACAGCCGGTCTATAAACATGAATTGCCCTTGCAGAAACAATGGAAAGGTATCATATGCAATTATGGATGTTCTTCCTCAATTAGCGAATTGTTTTTCTTAGCATCGCATGTTTTTGAGAAGCGTTTTTGCATCATAACCTTACGAATTTTCATTGCTTGCAGAGAATTGTTTTTCACATGGCATGTCTTTGAGAAGCGTTTTTGCCTAATCTTATGAATTTTCATTGCTTGCAGAAATGGAGGACCTTACTACTCGTCTTTGCTGGGAGCTTGTGAAGAAAGAAGGATATGTCGCTATATGGCGAAAACCTTCAAACAATAGCTGCTATTTGGGGCGGGATGCTGGTGCTCAACCTCCATTATGTGATCCAAGTGATGACCCTGACAACGTCTGGTATCTCTATTATCCATTTTCAACTTTTTTTTTTTTAATCTTGGAAATGAAAATTGCTTTTTGTTTCATGTATTTCATCAAATCCACTCCCCAAACTCTCTCCCTTAAATACCTAACCCATTTGCTGAAGAAGCAAGAAAGAGATAACCTGGCTAATATGATTCTTTTACCGTAACTAGCTTAATCATTCACGGTGCCAAGCTATTTAACAGGCTTTTCCTGTCTTAGGCTCACTTGTGTTTTATCACTAGCAGATCAAGACCCTGAATTCACATTCCATCACTCTTATTACCAAAGAATTTTGGTTCCCTCTTAGTAGTTATTTCAAGGATGATAACATTACTCATGCATCACATGAACTGCAGTTCCTTCTTTATTTTGTTTTTTTGTAATGATATACTGCAATTGCTCTTCCTTAATTCTATTATACGTAGCTAGTAATGGCAATAGTAGCTTCGTTACTGTCAGTCATTCCCTCTTATTGATGATATTTATCACAGGTACGTTGGTCTGAAAGCATGTATTACTCGGCTACCTGAGAATGGTTATGGGACAAATATTACTGCATGGCCTGATAGACTAGATAATGTACCAGACAGGCTTCATAGCATACAATTGGAATCCCAAATATCTAGAGGAGAACTCTTCAAAGCAGAGAATGGATATTGGAAGCAGATGCTCACTGGCTATCTTCATACTTACCACTGGGAAAGAAAACCATTTCGAAATGTGATGGATATGAGGGCTGGATATGGAGGGTATGTTATAAATCTGTCTCTTGAGTTCTTTCGAAAGAAAGTACTTGTATCCAACTCTTGAATTACCGTTGCTTCTTATGAGTGTAAAGTTATATGATTGGTTAAACATTCTCCTTCTCACAGATTTTCTGCAGCACTGATCAATCTGGGGATGGATTACTGGATAATGAATGTCGTCCCTGTTAGTGCACCTAACACCTTGCCTGTTATTTATGACCGTGGACTTATCGGAGTTATGCATGACTGGTAAGTGCAATATCAATTTTAGTATTGCTACGGGTTTTTAACATTGCATCTGTTTTACAGAATCCAGCGTTTTTGTCATACAAATTTAAGGACATATCTGAAAAACTTTCTATAGGTGTGAGCCTTTTGATACATATCCAAGAACCTATGATCTACTAAATGCTAATCGCATTTTCTCCACTGAGCAAAAAAGGTACCTCCGTAGTTCTTTTAAAACCCCTTTTTCTCATTTACTAGCCTTGTCAACAGGGATTCATGTCTATAAATATCTTTTGATCAACTTCTATTTTTCTTTCATTAACCTTTTTCCGTTCAACACCACCACAGGTGCAATATTTCAACCATTATGCTTGAGATGGATCGGATATTAAGACCTGGTGGAACTGCTTATATTTTAGACACTGTATTCCTCATGGATGAAATTAAGGCGGTAGGGAAGGCAATGGGTTGGCAAACAACTCCCCGTGACACTATGGAAGGTCCACATGCCAATTGGAAGCTCTTGATATGCGAGAAAAATCTAGTGTCCAAAAAGAAGAAAAGAAGTATGTGAGAGAAGCTTTTTACATGCTTAAAACTAATAGCAGAACATAACTGATGCACCGGAAAATGTCAACACTCAACTTTCAGGTAGACGAGAATCGTCCTTGGCATCCCTTCCGGTAGCCACTGAACAACCTCACGGAGATAAAAACAGCTTCATAAACTGCAATCTGTTGTCTTCTTTCTTTCCTTTGACATCCGCCATGCAATTTTACATGTAACTTATCTTTTGAAGCTATATCAAATATGTTTATACAAGTTATGTTTGTCCAGATTGATATTACAGTCCTTGTACACAAATGAGGAAAATAGAACTCCAAAAAAAAAGAGAAAAAAGATACTGTGTGTTTTTCATGCTAGTCTTTTCAGCCGGTTTTGGAGGCATGGGTTGTATGACTAGAGCCAATTGGCTGGGAATCTGTATAAGACCTCCTTAGACTACGTCTATGTCTTCTGTACTCGACTAGTGTTACTTACAATCATACATTTACCGTTTCCCTAGAGTAATTCTCAAAATGAATTCTCCTTTACCAGATTTATCTCCTTAAATTTTATCAGGCGAATTGAATCTGATCTTACGAATTTTCAAGTGGCTGCTCTGTTGATGGAACCCTTGTATATGAATGGCTATGCAGCTCCTTCCTCTGAGAACCTGTAGGTTTTTCATAGCTGCTACCCACACTGCCGTGTGGAACTTGTGTGTGTACATGCAACAGTTCAGGCGAACTCTTTAGAACATTGTGCTCTCTACTCAGACATTTAGTTGATTCCTCTGCAGCATAAATCCATGAAGAGGTTCTTCTCTGAAGTTGCAAGTCAGCCTCAACTGTTGCCATGTCAAATATAATCACCCTAGCACTTGTGGCAATCTGGTATGAAGTTCCTCGACGATAGATACTTGCCGCCTTGGAACCTGATGTTTCTAAACTTAGAAAGCTTAAATCTCCATATATGGGTGACAACACTCCTGGAGACGTAATCATTTCCTCCTGATCAGTTATGGTTGTTACAGTTCCTTCCAACAGAAATCCAATGCAGTGAGGGGGGATTTCTATAATATCTCCCTCCGTGTAAATGTTCATATGCGACCGTTCCATCACAAGGGATCTCAAATCTTGCATAACCATCTTCTCAAATATTTGAGGAAGCAAGAGTTTGGCAATCACTACAACACTTTCCTGCCACAAGATATCTTCTACAGCAGGATCCGCTTTGAGCAAAGACAGTATCCTTTCACTTTCAACAAAGAAACAGTAAATAACAGAATCTGTGATCAGGTCGTAGATGTAGCGCTTTCCGCTTAGTACTTCATACAGGCCTAAAGAACTGCCATGTGAAAATATTGGATGTAAAGAACCCTTGTTTCTCATATTCTTACTTTCCCACTTTACAACCCCATTTGAAACAAGCCATATTCCATTTGGTATGGTTCCCTCTCTACAAATTGCTACTCCGCGCAGTTTTGTTAGTTCTCTAGTCGAATCTTGAAGATGCAAGCGTGCAATAGAAGGAAGTGCACTCAACAAAGGATGTGCTCTTAGCATATCATCTATCTTTGGCATCTTTGCTAAAGGAGGATTCTTGAAAACTCTCTCCAAATCAGTCTGCACCGATTCATGAAGATGAATCACTTCTTTGTCTTCTAATATCCCTACCTTTTTAAGATTTTCAACATACTCGCTCAAATGCTTTAGCACTGCATATGTTGCTTGTCTTAGTTTTACAACATGCAAAACCTGAGGGAAAGTAGCACGAACCTCTTCCAAAAAACTTCTTGCTTCATCCCCTTCGGATTCACTTTCATTAATCACTAAAGAAACTATTTCACTGTCACCCATAAAGTCATGCAGTTGCCGCCTTGCAATTCTATGAGCAAGGAGAAATGCAGCACACACGTAACACGCAAATTCTAACCGTTCCACTGTGAGATAAGTCGCCAGTTTCTGTGGACATACACTCATCTGGAGCAATCTATAGTGACTTGGCAAATGAACGTGTGATTTTATGCCCTTCCAGTCACATAGAGAATCATGACTTACCAAATCAATTGCTTCATCTACTGATCCTAACAAAGTAGTTGCAATATTCTGGGATATCCTTCCGTCATTTAGCATCCCCCAATAAGCAGCTTGGACTCCAATTAAGAGGCGTACTCGTGTGTCTTTCAAGTTCTTAGCATCAATATTACTCTCATTTTTGGATACATTGTGAGGGTGCATGTGGTCTTCTTCCAGGTTATTCAAGCAACTAAGATATTTTCTGACAGTGTGCCATTCTGCAGGTCCCAGTTCTTCATCATCTTCAAGACCACCAAAGGCTTCAAGGGCTTTATTCATCATTTCGTGCCTGGTGTGTTCCAATATGCGTCTCTTTGTGGTTGATAGCTTATTCATGCCCAGAAAATGTAAAACGAACGATGTCGTCGATCCGTTCACAATGATCGTCAAGAATACAATCCCACTGGTGAAGAATAGAAACATAGCTCCTGTTTCACGATTTAAAAATGCTGAAGTGTCGCTCGCGCGCTTCACTGATAGTGCCATTGACAGTGCCACAACACCTCTTAGGCCTGACCAAACAAGAACAATTGCTTCTTTCCAGTCCAATCTGTACCCAAAGTAATGAAGAAAGGGGTATAAGGTTCCAACAACTATTGAGCGGGATACTTGAACTAAAACATAGAGAAGAACAAGGTAACCCCATGAAGTTTCATGCTTAATGAAATCATTCCCACTGTGTATAACAGATTCAGATATTATCACTCCACTTAAGATGAAAATGAGAGTGTTGCCGATGTAAGAAACCATTTCCCAAAAATGATGCAAGCTCTGTTGGTTGTCACCCTTAAAGCCCGCCCTAGTAAATGCAGAATAAAACATCCCCAAAGTCATCACTGCCAGGATACCTGACACACCAGCGCCATCTTGAGCAGTGAAGTAAGCAAGGTAGCTCACAGCAAGTGTCAACGAAATCTCTATAACAGTGTCATTGAAAATAAACCCCAACCAGAAAACAGATACCACTCCAAAAGCAAGACCAATACCTAGAGCTCCAACTGATACTTGTGTTAGATATGTGATTATATCTCCAAAACTGAAACTCTCCCCAAGGACCATACGGAAAAAAAACTGATACACCACAACTGCCACACCATCGTTCATCATTGATTCTCCATCGATTATAGTAGTCAGTTCTTTACTTGCACCAAGCTCTTTCAACAAAGCGACAACAGCAACCGGGTCAGTAGCACTAAGAAGCCCCGCTAGCAACAAAGATGTTTTCCAACTCCAGTTGTACGGAAAAACAAGCTTCAGCGCAGATCCAAGACAGAAGGTTGAAATGAGTACACCTGGGCCAGCGAGAAGAAGCATTTTCCCAATGCATTTCTTGATTTGGTGTACTTCCATTAAAAAAGCGCCCTCAAAGAGAAGAGCAGGAAGAAAAACAGCCAAGAGAAGATCCGGATTGATACTTGCCCATAAGCAAATACCAGCCCCAAGTTTTCCGAGCCGGAGATTTGTACCAAATTCTAAAGATCCAAGTCCAATTCCAATGACTAGTAAAGCAACTGTGTAAGGTACTTTAGTTCCACGAAGTAAATGCCTTGTACTAATTCCCAATACCATACAAAGTCCAAAGAACACAATGGCACTTGTAGCTTCACTAACTTCCTCAACTTTTCTCACGGCAAGTGAAATTGGCCCATCTAAGACAACCGACATCTTCGTGGTTTTAATTCAAAGCCCTAGATTTAAGTAATTAAGCTCCTTTAACTCTACTAGTGTATAGTCGTGACTGGTATCATCCGCCAAAAGCAACGTCCAAAAGTGAAGCAGCAGCTTTTTTGGTCTTCGCTCATGGCAGCTCTTCTTCGTTGTGCATAAATGCGATATTACTCGCTACGTGTATTAGTTGCAGCGTAATTACGTCCCGATACAAGAGAATTAGGGAATGAACCAATTAAATTGGGTCGCAGCGCTGGTTTCATTAAGACCTGTGTGCGATCTATAGGCAATAAAATGAAAGTCAATGCGCATTCCAGAATGCAAAACCTATCCCGCAATTTAACCATAAAAAGAAAAAGATAAGAAATACAGAACAGTAATAAGACATTGTAGTGCTTCTCTTGATCTTAACTAGCAAGGACGCATGCGCGAGGCCGCTTCCTTGGTTACATGTCTCAGATAATGTGCCTTGGTTGCCAAACTAAAATCCCAATATAGCAAAACAAATATAACTCTTGGACCATGATGTTAAATGAAATCGTTGATTTAACATGAATGTTTGGGTACATTTTCTTTATTCTAAGATCCTACTTGCTCCCCTGTCTTTCAACAAAAGATACTAAACCCAGCTACATATATATATATATATATATATGATTCATTGTTTGGAATGATGTACTCATGGTTGCATTTGTAGGTAAACCAATAAAGCTTGAGGTTATAGTTATGAAGGTGGATAATTATACACTGAAGGTAGTTAAACAGACTTGACTAAACTGCAAACATTTAGTACTTCAGTAGTAATAAAGGTTTGAACATGTCTCTTCTCTTAGGAAAATCAACAAACACATGGAACTCAAAAATCTAATGGGTTCATAAAATAAAAATACATTCTCCAAAATCTAAAGGATAGAAAAGCAATGGTAACTGAAACTGGGTAACTAAAAATTCAAATATCAGGTCAAATAAGAGTAGAAATTTGGTGACTGAAATTCACAAAAATCTGAATTAATTAGATTATAATTAGGAGTTTGGGACTAACCTTATTGCTGAAGAAAGAAATTGGAGACTGCAGTATAAAATGTATGTGCACAAATGAAGCATTATCTTCAGCTCGGAGCGTAGTCTCGCTCCACTTTAACGTTGACTTACTAGTGTTCCGACTAGAGAGAAAAGTCCAAGACTTGGAGGAGGTTTCTGGTTTACTACTTTTATCTCTGTCCGAAAAAAAAAAGAAAAGAAAAATGTTTACTACTTTCATCGATGGACAACGGTTATATTTTTCGGGTTTTTTTTTTTCCCTGAAGCATGAAGTTATATTAAGATCAGGAATAAATAACACGAGAGTACGTTGTACCCATACAGTCTGCCATTACAAATATAATAGTGAATGAACAGTGAATAACAAACTATCTTCAGAAAAAAAAAAAAAAATTATTTTAGCTGCCTTCTGTTTTATAAGCACAAATGATTCATTCAGCTGGGCAATGGATTACATAAATTATAAAAGTAAATAAAAAGTCTGCCAAGTAATTTATTTATCATTAGAAAACCAACAAATTAATTGTTAGATTCTATTATTAGGTATTTTTATCACAAACCAAAATTGAAGTATACTATAAAATTAATGAACTGTTTTTATTCAGTAAACTCTTGTGGGCTAGTGTTCATTTCTTACACTCCTTTGCAAATCTGCATCAACAATTTTACACATCGGTGAAGGCTGATTTTCATACACCTGTCAATTATTCTTAAGATTTCGTAAGACACCGCTCAATTCCCACCAACATCTTAGTACGCAGTATTGCTTTAGATTCTCCAAATTAATAACAGAGAAGTTGGGAATATATTTATCCTTAAATAACAATTTGTAAACTATATTCCAAATTTATAAAAAAAAAAATAATAAAGATGATATTTTATGATCATTATTATTTCATTTATTCGGCATACAATATCAATATCATAAAGAATGCATAACACGAATGACAAAAACATCACAATGTCATTCATGTTACCATGTCACAACCTTTAGGCACCACGAAAGCCCTCTAGCTGAAACATGAGTCATGTTAATGGCACTAAGAAAGGCGTGTATACAATAATGGACACACATCTGCTTGGAATTGGATTTCTGGACTTTAGTGCACTTCATCAACAATATGTCACAATTACCATGGTACCTGAGTAAAATGATTGAGGAAATCAAAGGAAGATTACGGGCAATCCCATACCACGTGTTACAACACAACTACAAGGAGGTGAATCAGGCGGCCTATGCAGTTGCCAACCACGCGACCGACAAAAGCCTACATGGAGTATGTCAACTAACCGTTTGAGATTATACTGTACCAAGTTTCTTATTACACTTTGTACTGAATGATTCTGAAGGGGTAACTTCCCCCGTGTAGTTCCGACTTAATTTCTTGATACATATTATGCTTCAAAAAATAAATTAAAAAAAAAAAGACAAAAGTTCGCACCTATTTTACCTAGATTTTTTTAAATATGAATGGTCTGGTTTGTTGTCTAGCAGTACATCCATCACAAAAATTTCATTCGATACGCAATAAAATTTGTAAAACTCATTTAGCAATATCTTCATTATGTTGTTCACATGTAACACTGTTGTTGTTGTTGTTTATTTTTGGTCGCCTCTATAAATTATTTCTAGACAGATGTAATAATATTAGAGCTTATACTATATGGCTTGTTGGACTGTCTCTTATGCTTAAATCTCAGAAAATTTTGGGTTTAAACTCCCGTTACGCGCTCTTGATTATTTTTTATGCTTCAAGTAATCATTTGTGCTCATTTGTTTATTTAGAAGAGAAATTAGAAGAAGAAAGAAAATGTCACTATAACGAAGGGATTTGGTGAATTCAGAGCAGGCTCCGGTTGGGAAGCCATCCCCCTAGATGCCGAGGCTAAGGCATTTCAACAAGCTCTCATGTGGATAAAAGATCTGAAGATTACCTCCTTCCTGTTCCTAAACGACTGCAAAAACCTGGTTTCTACCGTTAATAAAGATAATTCTTTTCAACCTCATTGGAGAGAGCTAAAAAACATCGAGAAATGCCAGGAACTTTTTATTTCTATTAATAATGCGTGTTTTCAATTTAGAAATATGACATTACTGTTTTCCTCAGACAAGTTAGCGAAAGAAGTTAGAGCTTTAAGCATCAAGTTTTCTCTACTGAACATTTGGTTAGTGATGTTAAGATGTTGTTCTTGAACAAACTAAGAAGGAATCATTTCCTATCTTAAACCATGCAACTCTGCTTCTTCTTAATAAAATCGGCGTTTTTTTTATTAAAAAAACGAACTAATGGATCATAATTTATTCATTATGAATTTATCAGTTGTAAACTTCTCTTCTACACTTGAATTGATGTTTGTTTCTATAACACTCTATTTTATGATTTTACACTCAACTATTTCGAATTTAATAATCATTAACATAGTTTATAAATTTTATGTTGGATTGAACACATCACAGTTTTTTGCAACTCAAAAAATATAATTCAATCGTGGCCGTCAGGTTTTTTAAGAAGGCATTAAAGTTCGTTGATATTTTTCTAGAGAATCCGGGAGACTATCAGTCCATCACAATGGGGTTTGGCATTTGCGAGTGGAAACGCCACCATGTAGTTTTCGAGATGGGAAAATTAGGCTAAGGCCCAACCCATGGATAACCCATAATATGAGGCCCTTAATTAAAAGAAATTTAAATCTAGTCTCCGAGTTATTAAAAGACATCCATGCCCTTTTATATATTGTCAAGCCCCAAATTAAATAAAATTTAAATTTAAGCTCGAAATTGTTGAATCTAGGCCCAAAATTATTAAAGTATAGTGTGAATGTGCAAATAGAAGTTACACATGCATATGTCATGTGTATCTAGAAGTTACACATCCTTATGCCATGTGAAATGCAAAATTACACATCAAAAAGAACGCATACAAAAAAATACATGTATTTATAATTTCTTAGCATGTGTAACTAGAAGTTACACACGCTTCTGTCTAGTGTAATTGAGAGTTACATATGCATCTATCTAGTGTAATTGAGAGTTATACATGCATCTGATTTGTGTATTCATCGTCAACTCCAATTCCAGCGAGACAATTACCACATTTAAGCAATTAGCTTTTATGAAGTTATCCGAAACCTGAAATATAACAACAAGCAATCAGTATTTATAAGATTAAAATGAACAGTACATACAACAATGTATATGCAGTTTCACCTACACGAAATCACAAGCAATCAATATTTATAAGATTAAAATGAACAGTACATACAACAATGTATATTCAGTTTCACCTACACGAAATCACATCCTATCATCTTAAAGAAACTATTGTTTCAAAGTGATTCAGTACAGATCAATAATCAGAAAATAATGTTATAGTGCACTGTATTATATGAAGCTACTAAAAATATCTCTGGTTTGTGCAAACAATGACAATTAATATCATGAAATAAATGTAAAAGAATATTTTGAATGCTAAAGCAGTTAAAAGAAGTAAAAACATCAAAAAAAAACTGGAAAAAGTTCATAGACAAGCAAACTGTACTACATGTAATCGGCAGTTAAATATGATATATCGCAGTTACATATGTCATAGGCATGTGTAAAAGGAAGTTACACATGCATATGACATGTGTAAGCCGCAGTTACACATCAGTATTATGACTTGTATACTTGGCACGTATCCAGATAGATGTGTAAGCCGCAGTTACACATGCAACTCTCATGTGTATTCAAAAGTTACACATTTATATGGCATGTGTACCCAAAAGTTTCACATAAAAAAGAAACCAAAATCTGCTGAGACACGTATAAAATGTATGTTTAATCTGCTGGTACGCATACAATATGCATATGTATTCAGCACTTACACATGCATATAATATGTGTAACTAGAAGTTACGCATGCATCTTACTTGTGTAACTCCTATTTACTCATACATATTATTTGTGTTTCTGGAACTGCCGACAAGCATATGCATATATATTGTTATATTCGATACAGATATACATGAGAAAAGATAACAACTGTTGGACTTACTTTTCTGTTTTGAGCATAGATCAGCAGTGCACCAACTTGGCCATCTTGAGGTGGCTTGCAGTGACACACCACTATCTGTTGGAAATTAATAGATTCGGTATTAGGTATAACATATGAAAGACTGAAACTCAACAACTTGTTAGAAATTCTACCAACACTCTCACATAAAAGCATGGGAAAGCTATCATTATTTGTGTTTCTAGAGTTACACATATGACTTATTTACACATTTTCTACTGTAAAGAGCTAAGGATCATCGTTGCTCACCTTGACGATAGCCAACATACTTATCTATCCAGGTATAAACTGCCAAAATATCCCAAAGCGTTGATAAATATTCTAGCTTCCCATAGTAAGCCGGTGTCCTTTCAGTACGCGCGAACCTAAGTTCCTTCAAGCGGTAAATAACAGCTGTTAGACTAAAAGAAATACCGCAAAACACAAACTGAACACCCGGACGTAATTGTGGACTTCTTAATGTACATAGATGCAAGCCATGAAATATGTGTCATTAAATAAACTCCATGCAAATAATCTACAACTGGCGATTGATTGACCGTTACTGTTTTACACTGGCCTACATAAACTTATATCTTTGTAGACCAAACCATCTAACAATTTCCAAAACACTGGCCTACATGAACTTATATCTTTGTAGCCCAAACCATCTAACAATTGCCGGTCATTTCTACTTTTAGCATACCTGGAATGAGTCGAAAGACTCGAAACCATTCAACTAAAGTCAATCTTGCCAATGATCAAAAAACAGCAAAAAAGGGTATATGCAAACTTAAGTGGGAACTATTACAGTATAATGTTTCAGTTAGTAACTAGTTCAGGCTATATGAAACTAGCAAACTGAGCTTACTTCATTTCGGGTGCACTCAAACTTTTACACATCCAATTAGCATGTGTAACTACCAGTTACACATCCATAAATCTTGTGTAACTGGCATGTGTAATTTTTTGGTTGCAAGGTTTTTTCATTTTAGTATGTGTAATTAGAAGTTACACATGCATCTGTCTAGTGTAATTCAGAGTTACACATGCATCCTACTTGTGTAATTAGGAGTTACACAAGCATATAACATGTGTAACTAGATGTTACACATGTAAATAACTTGTGTATATTACAAGGTCTACTAGGAAACTTCAAAATCGAATATGAGCTATAAAAATAAGATCAACCAAAGCAAAAGATGTTGCGCCACAAGAGCTATACATAACAATGGAAATTCAGCTTTTGTGCAAGCAAAACTAATTATTCATTTAGCAAAGCCCTTATTTCAGAGTGGCCGAGAATAACCCAGGAGATTTTCAAACTGACAAGTATCTCAGCACTACATAACCAAGAATGCAAGTTTTATTTATTCACGCATGGAAACACTGACTAGTATTCAATTATCATACTAGAACATATAAAAATGAATGCCTGAGTTGAGAAGATTAAGCAATACCACTATCAATAATGCGCACGATTTTGGCAGCTCCAAATAGTCTATGATTGATATAGAACATTTATATGAACAAAATATTTCAGGCTTGGTGTAACTTCTATTTGTAACGAAATATGTGTTGTCTAGAAAGGCGGTTAACTACATGTAAATTTTTGGCCCTACATACACAGACAATTAATCAAACGCACAAAGGTTGAACACAAGCATTTCTAACTTCACCAGTAAAAGCACCTCCTTTCCTCACCCAACAGTTTTGTGCACATACAACAAAAGAGCATTCCATGGAGCAGATATAGTACCTAGAACATGCCACTATACAGTTTCTACTGAAAAATGAAATATATCTTGTTACAAGACATACCTAATGTTATCGACAAAGCTCCACTAGTACAAATGGTGGGTCATTTAAGCTTGATATTACAGAACGATTATTATTCCCTCCATTTTCCACCATGGTGCTGTGACATCCGTCTATCCGCATAGTCTCCAGCACCAAATGCTCCAACTAATGTGTGTATTTTCCTGAAATGCAAATGCAAATAGTCATAACGTAATTAGGAAATACTAACTAATTAAAAACAAAATATCTTCTCTAATAATTCATAAACAATAATTTCACTAAATTTACATAAATAAAAAAGAAACAAAAAATGACTACAGTCTAAAAGAGTACTTTAACATCAGATATGTGAGACTAATTCTCTTCAACAACACATTCAGTAATTTGCTTATGCAAATTATCCACCTGTTTAGTTAATAAAAAAGCTAAATACATCTGAAGATTATCCAAAAATATACTACGAATTGTAAATATTACAACCCTCGAGTCATTTCAGCATAAACACTTTATATAACACGAGATACTAGGATCAGGTACTATCGAACAAGAAAGATTACTAAACAGTTCTTAGTTATATGTAATAATATACCAATGAAATGAGACAAGGCTCCATTTAACGATAACCAATAGCTTCAATTAAAAAAATCCATATCCACATACAAATTATGAAAACAAATTAATTAATGAATGAAATTTCACTCAATGATCACAAAGACAACTATGGATCATTAGTGGCAAATTTATTTCATTCAATGACAAAATTTAACATACAGCTAGAGAACAAGATGAGACGAAATCAAACTACAAAAAAAACTTTCTAATCATCGCATGGAGAGAATGAACGAGGCAACTAAACTATTTCCAATCTAAGTTGACTAACAAATTCATCAATCTAGTAACAAATTAAATCGATCTAACAAACCATCGATCTTCAAAAATAACACTTCTTCTTTGAAAAACACGAAAAATAGATCTAAAAAAATAGTTTAAATGAAAATGAAATCAAATCTTACTCCGAAGCCAGAAACATCACCAATATATATAGAAGCAGATATCGATTGATCTAATCATTTTCTTCCTCTTCGTAATACATCGGCAGCCATGGACGACATAGCTCTTGATCAGAAAACCCCTAAGTTCTTCTAGCAGAAGAGAGACTAGAACAAAAATCCCCATATATAATTGATTCTCTCTAATCGCGGATCTAATTTTCTTTCTAATCAAAGTGAAACCAAATCAGAAGAATTAGATCTTGGGAAACCGAATCAAGAAAACCCTAGAAAACGAATCTAAAAATGAAAGCAGCTCTGGTTTTAGATGGAGAGAGAAAATGAAACTGAATATACACCGACGACTCATTTCATTATATTTAAATGGGTACTTTAGGTATTATAAAAATACAGTTCTATTGATAAGCCCCAAAAATAAGAGATTTGGGCCTAGAAATATCAAAAATTGAAAATATGGAGTTGATTGTGGAAGATCCATTTTGTGGGGCTTCTAAATATTGAACCCATATAGTAGGGTGGTTCTAGTATTTTTCACTTTCGAGATTAACAGTGAATAACCATACGTAATAATTTATCGATTAAATGGAAATTAAGTTTGATGTTTCTGTTTTATAAGCATAAATAATTCTTTTAGATGCACAAAAAATTACACAATATAAATTACAAAAAGAAATAAAAAATGTGGCGAGCCAAATTTCTGTGGATTCGTGGTGATTGTATTAATTTTCTAATCTTCATAAACGATTTAATGGACTGGGCTGGTTTATCCTCTTATACGGGTCAATTGTTCTTAAGATTTCGTACGACACTATTCAATTTCCACCAACATCCTTATATATATGTCGTGTTTCTCTAGATTCTCCAAATTAAAAAGTAATCAATTGGTAATATTTCTATCCTTGAAGAAAATAGTAAACTATGCTCTCATTTTATAAAAATATTGCGGCATACAAAATTAAGATGATTAATTTATTGTCATTATTATTTCATCTATCTTCATACAATAACAATGTCACAAAGAATGCATAATAGGAAAGAGAAAAATTATTCACACCTGATTTACCTAATATTTTTTTTTAATATGACTGATGTGCTCTATTGCCTAGCAGCACATTCCTCATTATGTGTTAATTTAATTTAATTTAATTTTCAATGGATCTTATAGTTGACAGTTTTCTAACATTTATTTGTTCAAGTTATCTAAGAAAAAAATATTAATTGTCAACTGATGTGTTTCTTCTTATTATGCTTGGGATTTTGATTTCTCAAAGTAATTGAATGAGTCTGAACTTGGTGAAGTAATTTTACTGCTTCAATTACTGATGGTTCGTTCTTTTGTGTTGGGTGCAACTAATACAGGGGATTGAAGGAAGTGGGATGCAAATGGCGGTTTTAATGTAACAAAATGTTATAATTCACTTGATATAGATGGTTTCCCACCTAAGTAGTTGCGGAATCCAAAAATTCCTCTTAATTTGTCATTATTAGTTTGGATACTATGCTCTAAGGAAGCTCCAGATTTTTCACATAGAGTTGGAAAGTCAATCTTATGTTTATAATGAGAAGCAAGATCCAACATGCATTTCTCTTACACTGTGAAGAGACTTCAAAGTTATGAAATTACTTTTTTTAGAGCTTTGGTTTAAGTTAGGATTTTACATACAATGTTAAGGTAACTATATAAGAGTGGAAAAATACGAAGAGCAGGCCTCTAGTTCTTCTTCTCCATTTCCTAGCTTTCAAGCTATATGTTGGTACACAATAAAAGAAATTGAACTCCAAATCTTGTAAAACGAAGTGAGCCTGTGAGCCGAGTAACGCAATGCATGTTAGTGATACTAAGTGCCAACACCTTTAATGCCCTTTAGGGCTTAGACTCATAGATATCAAGATAGGTGCAATGTCTAAGAACATATGGGTTTTCATTCCTTTAACAATCTGGTGACAGATGTAAGCACCCGGATTTGGCATAGCCTAAGGCCCAAGAATGGGGGCTTCGGATAACACAAAACCGAAGTCACCATTGATGATGATGTGGAAAACATGGGCTGTCATGCGGTAAGGATTAGTGGTTGTCTAAATAAACCTCATTGAAAAAGTACAAATGTACGGCTAATGTTGAGAGTATTATAAGAAAAGGTATTAGAGCCTATGTGTAAAACATCCTGATGTCAGGCTTTGCCTATAAAAGGAGGTCAATCCTTCAGAGAGAAACAGAGATTTTCAGAGAATTGTAATTTGTATTGGGATTAGTCTCCTTGTAACCCTTCATTAATTTCGGGGTGTTTACATTTGGCGACTTCACTGGGGACTAATCCTCAATACCACTATACAGAATTCCAGAATTATGAACTTTAATCTAGATTTAGTATGACTGTCTAGTTGATTCTCTATAAAGTGTATTGGAGTAAGTCATATCAGATTGGCAAACTAATTGTTGGGTGTGGTTGTTGTACCCTGCATTTTCAATTGGTATCAGAGCAGGCAAACACATTAAAGACCTCATAAGTCTGTGTTTGTAGCGATCTGATATGGACAAAGGTGTTATCTCTATAAACGTACCACCAGTCTTCGATGGCTCTAATTACTTATGGTGGAAAAATTTTATTCGTGCCTTTCTTCAAGCGCGTGATTTTCAATCATGGGTTTATGTAGTTAATGGCTATGATGCTCCCGTTGTGGCAGTAGGGAATGTGAACGTTCCAAAGAACGTTGGTGAATACAATGCTGCCGAGATACTTGCTGCAAAGCAAAACTCCGACGGTTTGAATGACATCATATATACCATTACCCCAGATCTTCAGCACCATATGACAACGTGCACTAGGTCTAAAGATGCTTGGGATATCTTAGAAATCGTATTCGAAGGTAATACCAGAGAAAAGGAAGCTAGGCTTCAAAACCTTAATTCCGATTGGGAAAAACTTCATATGGCAGATGAAGATTCAATTGATGAGTTTAATCACAAAGAGTCTGAAATTGTTAATGCATCTTTTGCATTAGGTAAGACTATTCCTGAAAAGGACATTGTGATAAAAATTCTCAGATCGCTGCCATCTAGATACGATTCTAAGAAGCATTCCATCGTTGAAGGAAATAACCTTGATGCTCTTTCCAGAAACACGTTGGTTGGAAAGCTAAAGATCTTTGATGATGAGCACACATCCAAAATCGAAAAGGATGTTTCCTTTAAAGCACAAAAGAATACTAAATTACTTGACAAAAGTAAAAGTGTTTATGTCTCTGAGGATGATCTTTCTAAGACTGATTTATCAGATGAAGATCTTGACAAATCAGTCTTTGTGATCACAAGACAGTTTAGGGATCTTCTATTAAAGAGAAGTAAATGGTTTTCAAGAGACAAACCTAGGTCGTCAGTTAAACCTCACAATCGCGTTCCTCCTAAAAACAGGGATGCTGACGAGGCTGGTGACGAGGATATTCCACAGTGCTTTACGTGTAAAGGTTTTGGTCATTTTGCAAATGAGTGCCCAAATCGTAAAAAATACACTGGAAGCAAAGGTCTTGTTGCAACTCTTGATGAAATGTCTGATCACTATGATTCCAATGAAGACGAAAAATCAAGTGTTGCACTTCTTTGTGAATATATCGATTTTGATAATTGTAGCAATACATACATCAATCTTGATATTCTTTCAGAAAGAAACTCAGCCAATCTGGAAGAATAAGTTAACTTTTCTGTTGGAAACTTCATGTCTGATTTTTCAGGATCCACTCTGTGCCTAGCAGCTTGCACATCTCGGGAGTTCGAATCAGCATATCCATTGACATGTTCTTATTGTTCACTTAAGGGTCATGAACTTTCAAAGTGTTTCAAGTATAAGAACAAGATGAGTCATGTCAAGAGACTTCAACGAAGAGCAAATCGCCTAGCAAACAAGCTCAAACTTGTTCAAAAAACCGCTGAGGTATGTAAGATTTTATCCTCTTCAAAGAAGTTGGTTTCCAAAGATAGGTCAAGACCACTAGAGAAAAGAGTATGGTCTAAACATCTTGATAAACATGGATTTATGGATTCCTTTCAAAAGGGTCATGGTGGATAAATTGTTGTTCACCACAACACAACTTGATTGTGTTGTTTTAGTGCATCTTGTCTCATGTACCTAATTAAAAGAGACAAGAACTTGTGCACCTTAGGCTTAAAGAGAAAAGAAAAAAATCTTTCTGTTTTGCTTTTCTTAGATTTGTTGTATGGTTTGGAATTCTTTCATATCTAATTGATATTGGAAGGAACCTCCATGTTTATCAAACGAGGGTTATTCTCGACTATTCCATTATGTTTAGGGTCGTGAATCGTGCGTGCGTGAACCAGTGTTAAAAGGTTCCATAATCCTACATTCTTTTTTCCTTCTCTGAAACTCTTTTCATCTTAAGACTGCCTGTTGAGTTTATAGTGTGATTTCCTCTCACAAACTCATACACGTATGGAGACTCCAAGCATCATGAGTTCTGATGGAAAAGATGTTAATATGATTGTTAAGCCATCAATCATAAAGGAAAAAGAAAAATCTCTGTTGCCTCCGACTTTGAAAAGAAAAAGAAGGAATGTGAGGAAGCCGAGAGCTGTTCCTTCAAATTCTCAGAAGTTTTCTGATATTATTGAAGAGTTGAAAGAAGCAAGGAAGGAGATTAAGCAAATAAAGGCTTTTGTTATGAGAACTCTCGAAATTCAGAAGGCCCTGGTTCGACATCATCAACCTAGAAGGTTTGTTGGAATTGACTCCTTTCTCCATGAACCCTATGTACCTATGGATGTTGACGACAAGGAGTTCGGGGACGATAAAGAATTCTTCAGAGGTATCAATGTCTAGTAAATCTTCTTTTGTTGCTAGAAAAAGAACTAGGGTTTGGAATAGCCATTATTGTGAGTACACATAGTTATATCCAACGATTTTCATCTTCATTTTTTTTAGATTTATTTATTTAAATTCTAAAGTATTTTTTGGAAGATGATTTTTGCAATTTTAATCTTTATTATTTCATATATTGCAAATTGTTATGGGATATGTTGTTTACGTCCGTGAAGATTGTCCCATACTTATTCAAAAGTTATCTCTATTATGTCGATATGAATGTATTGATGGAAGATAGAATTAACTTTTGACATTACAAAAGTTAAAGCCTTTTATGTCATGTTTTTTATGAAAGAAATAATAAAACTTTTGTTTACAAGGATTAAATCTATTATATGTCATTGTGCAAATAGTGATGCAAAATAGAATGAATCCTTTTCTATTCCGCAGTATTTGGTCGATCACTGATCCACAATCTTTGTGCATATACTGTGTTGTTCCATAAGGTTTCTTATGTTGAGCACAATCGACTGAGTTGATTATTTTCTTATGATTAAATTAGTTGTTGCTTTGTTAGTTCCCTATGTCGAACATGATCAACTAAATTAATCATTCTCTTTTGGTTATTTAGTTGTTGCTCCGTAAGTTCGCTTATGTCGAGCATGACCAATTAGATTGATCATTTTTTTTGTGATTAATTTGGTTGTGTATTCCAATTGAATTAATCATGGATTCTCTTGTGGTCAATTTGATTGTTATCTTTTGATTGAACTAACTATGGGTTTCCTTGTGGTTATTTCAATTGATTTTTGTGGATACAAATTCATGTTTTCATGTGATTTGTTTTTCCAAAAGAAATCCTTATTTTCTTGTGAAAGTAAGGTCGCCTTTGTTGTTCCTTCGGGGATGACATTTTATAGGGGAGAGTTCATTTTGAACTTGTGCTTAATTTCCAAATCTTTGTGGGGAGTGCGGCTGTGGAATTTTTAGGGGTTATCTTGTATCTTCATTAACTCCTTGATGAATGCATTTAACTTCGGCTTTATGATTGCATCTAAATTTGTTGGCATGTTAATACACCTTTTGGTCATGATGTATTTCCATGGAAATTTCATTAGGATCCCACTAATTTTCGTACCTTTGCCAATTTTGTTGACAAAAAGGAGGAGAATTAATGTGTAGTTCACAATACAAATACATATGGTTTACGGATCATTATGTAAGGGGGAGTGTTTTTCATGTTGAGATATGTATTGGCTAAGGGGGAGTGATGCATATCACCATAGTGTTATTGTCAAAGTTGTGATACAATTGAACTTTGATGTTGTGTAATAATACTATGACATTGTATAACAATGATCGAGAATATTTTGTTTTCTCATTGTTATAGCTACGGATCTTCAACAACTGTGATGTTGAACTTACAACCTTTAGGATCATGGAGTGCTTGGAAGTGACGAAGATTTCGAGTCGCGTTGAAGATGCCAAGGAGATCAAGCATGTGGATAAGAAGCTTATTTTTTTTTATCTTTTTTGTAATCCATATGTATTGATAGTTTTGTCACTAAAATTGACAAAGGGGGAGATTGTTAGAGCATTTCTTGGTCAAACTCGCATGCGTTTCTATCTCAAGCATGTTTGTCAATGTTAGTGATCAAAACTATAAGTCTTAATTTCTAGCCTATTTGTAGATGTCTCGGATTAGGACATAGATAGTGTAGTTGAGCTTGAAAAAGCGGGGGTCTAACAACCACACCCAATATTTCGATTAGTAATATGTGTGGACTAACTCTAATATACTTTTAAGAGAATCAACTAGACAGTCAGACTCAACCTTAATAAAAAGTATATCAAGGAGTTAATATCTCTATCTCTCGATTTGATTTATACTCAAGAAAATAGAAATCTGCGAGGCTTTATCAAATACAAGAGAGATATAAACTTGGATGGTACCAAAGACCAATATCCAAGGATCAATCAATTTTCAATCAACAACCAAAGGTTGGATTTCACAATTGATCGATACAACGGACAACCTGTGATATTTCAATTATATAACAAAATATAATGCGGAATAGAAATAACACAGACACCAGAAATTTTTGTTAGCGAAGAAACCGCAATTGCAGAAAAACCCCGGGACCTAGTCTATATCGAACACTACACTGTATTAAGCCGCTACAGACACTAGCCTACTACAAACTAACTTCGGTATGGACTGTAGTTGAACCCTAATAAATATCACACTGATTCAAGGTACAGTTGCGCTCCTTACGTCTCTGATCCCAGCAGGATACTACGCACTTGATTCCCTTAGCTGATCTCACCCACAACTAAGAGTTGTTACGACCCAAATTCGAAGACTTTAATAAACAAATCTGTATCACACTGAAAAGTCTACGATAATAGATAAATCTGTCTCCCACAGATAAACCTACGAGTTTGTTCCGTCTTTTGATAGAAATCAAGGTGAACAGGAACCAATTGATAAACTGGACTTATATTCCCGAAGAACAGCCTAGTATTATCAATCACCGCACAATAATCCAAATCATATGGTAGCGAAACTAGATATTGCGGAATCACAAACGATGAGACGAAGATGTTTGTGATTTCTTTTTATCTTTCCCTATCGGAGATATAATCTCAAGTCAATTATTCAATTGAGACAGAAAATGGCAAGATCAGATCGCTCAACTACAAGAGAAGTAGTTTTGTCTGGCTTCACAATCCCAATGAGGTCTTTAAGTCGTTAACCGACAGGGTCTCGAGAAGAAACCTACGGTTAAAGAATAATCGACTCTAGAAAAACCAACTAGCATCACACATGGAGGTGTGGGGATTAGTTTTTCCAGTTGCTAGACGTCTCCCTTAAATAGTTTTCAAATCAGGGTTTGCAATCTAAGTTACCTTGGTAACAAATCATTTAATATTCACCGTTAGATCGAAAATTAGCTTGTCTCACACAAAAATGAAATGTATTCATTTAGGTTTGAGTAACCGTACCTAAACGTGTACATTGGGTTGGTTCACAAATAGTTAACCAATGGTTAGCCATATGAGCACTTTCATATTAACCATATTCATCTTTTTCATAACTAGTTCAAATGACTCATAAGAACTAAATAAAGAGTTGTTCAATTGATTAGATCTTTATACATAGACACAATTGAAACAAAATCGGTTTGATTCACTTGAATCAATTCATGAGCAATATATCCACGGTTTGCAAAGATTGCATTCCTTATTGATTTATTGTTTAAGTTCATGAAACTACTGATTTGAGAAATAACCAGCTTGGATACGCGTACGGGTATGCGGATTGGAGTTTACAAACTCAACAGAAATTTTCGGTTCAAAAACTTCTGTGGGTACGCGTACCTAAGGTGACTGGTTTACTAGTTTGCAAACTAACAAACTCAGCAGAAATTTTCGGTTCGAAAACTTCCGCAGGTACGCGTACTCAACCTGTCTCCTTCACCAATACCGCATGCACACATATGCACGCACTTGGTTTCCAACACATGGATTTATACACTAATGTGCGAACACACTATATATGCTTATATCCATGGTTGGTTACGTAATCTCAAGTCCACATTTTAATCATTGAAACATTCTTCTATAATGTTATAATAGTCGTTAGACAAAAAGAATCCACTATCGTCATCAAAGCTATTTTCAAGATTGAAACGTCATCAGGACTTTCGTCACGGGTAAAGATGAAAATGGTTAAAGCAAAAGCTTACCAACACATATTTAGAGAAAAAGATAGGCGAGTAAACTCGGCTCGAAATAGCAAATGTGTATGTATGAAAACTATCATACTTATACGACTTTTGTCTCAAGAGTAGGAGATAGAGTAGATAGACTTTTAAGTGACAGATGAGTTCAAGTCTCCACATACCTTTTGGTTGGATGAAGTTCCACTGGTTCCTTGAGTAGTTCTTCGTCTTCGTAAGATAATCGCCATGGAGTCTGGAGCTCAACTATACCTAATTATCCTAAACCGAGACTTAGTCATAAGTAAACTAGAAATCAAGATATCTAGTTTTGATCACTAACATTGACAAACATGCTTGAGATAGCAAAGCATGCGAGTTCGACTGGGCAATGCTCTAACAATCTCCCCCTTTGTCAATTTTAATGAAAAACTATCAATACATAAGGATTACAAAATACTTTATACCTTCTCGTCCACATGCTTGATCTCCTTGGTGCTTCAACATTACTCGAAAACTTCATCTTTTCCAAGTACTCCCATGATTCCATAGATGTTCAATTCAGCATCATAGTTGTTGAAGTTCCGTAGCCATAACAATGAGAAAACAAAAGCTCTCGATCATATTTATACAGTGTCATAGTATTATTACACAACATCAAAGTTCTTATATCACAACTTCGACAACAATACTATGGTGATATGTATCACTCCCCCTTAGTCAATACTTTCGTCTCAACATGAAAACCACTCTCCCCCTTACATAATGACCCGTAAAACACGTAAATCATATGTATTTGAAGTGTGAACTACATATTAATTCTCCCCCTTTTTTTCAATAAAATTGGCAAAGGTACGAAAACGAGATCCTAATGAAATTTCCACGAAGACGCTTCAAGACCAAAGAAAAGTACATATCAACTTATTTAGATGCAATCAGAAAGCCGAAACTAAATGCATTCATTAAGGAGTTTATAAAGATACAAGATAACCCCTAAATAATTCCACAACCACACTCCTCACAAAGATATGGAAATTAAGTGCAAGTTCAAAAGAACTCTCCCCCATTTGATGTCATTCCCGAAAAAACAACAAGAGCTACCTTACTTTTACAAGAAAAGAAGGATTTTATTGGACACCAAAAACCATAATGAAATGATTTTCTATATCCAAAATTCTCAATTAAACTAACCACAAGTAAACCCATGATTAATTTAATTGGAATTCTCAATCAAATTAAACACAAAAGTGATCAATTTAATTGAACTTGCTCGACATAAGAGAACTTACGAAGCTACAACTATGTTAACCATAAAAGAATGATTAACTCAATCGTTTTATGCTCAACACAAGAAAACTGTACTGTTCTTAGTACAATTGTTATCAAGATCCGGAAATTAGAGAAAAAACATAGAAGAATCTGAGACGGCAGGGAAGAATAGAGGAGAATTGAAGAATAAATTAGACGAATTAGAGAAGGGGAAGAAGAAGAAGATCTGGTTCAGAGAACACAACCAAAGAGTTAGAGATACATTTCATTCATTGATTTCTCTTTCAGATACAAAAGCCACCATATCTAACTAGGATAATCTATCTAATCTAACGACCATTACACACCCAGATGGTTACATCTAAACTATCATTTACAACTGATAAAGACACCCTATCATGTGATAAATATTGCTATGGATAATAGTAATAAAGACTGAGACTCCCCCCGATAAGGGCACTCCTCTGCAATGCAGGTACATGACATTTCCCACCCCTTCAAAACATTGTTGTCCTCAAGGATAAGAACTAAGGCTCTACTCTTCCTCTGCAATGCAGGTACATGACATTTTCCCTGTAGCGCGCATTAGGAACCATATGATGAAATGACTATTAATTCGCCTTGCTAGGCCCAAAGCATCATAACGCCAAGCCCAGTAAACCACAGTCCAGCATGGTGTGCACCCCTAGCAACAAGACCTCCTGAAACTGCGATATCGTCCAATGTTCTGTTACTTTCAGGAAGAAGCACTTCAAAAGCAAGGGATTCCACCTGTAGATGTAATGAATTTGGGCATTCTTCTGGATAGGAAGAGGAACTGAAATTGTTTCCCCCTCACTGGTGAAGAACTTCAGATGCTTCAAGATCAGTTGTGTGCATTTCGACGAACTCCCAGCTGCTATCATGGAGTACTTATTATGTTTCATGTTTTCTACACACAAGGATAATTGCTGCCAGCCACGACTTAGAAAGAGACCCACAATAGCATAGTTAGATAACTCAACTAATGTGCTTAGAGATGGTTCTGCTGCAGTTTCAAGAACTTGACCATTCAACCCAAAACTACTGTGCTTGTAAAGTTTCTTCACTACGCTGTCACTACTGAACATGAGTTTGAGCTGGTAATTATGGCCATGTAACTTGCTTTGCCTTTCTCTGACTGAAATAATATAGGGTAAAGAAATATTTAAAGCTTGAATTATGCGCGGAGTGTAACCATGATTGTACGAACCTTGACCTCTTCCAATTCTCATTACCAACCATGTAAAAGCCTGAGTTGCACATTCTAATATCACAGTAGTTAATCGAGCTAGGTTCTCCCAGTCTGAACTCAGTGAAAATGTAACTACTATCACCTTCCATACTTCATAATCCGAACGAGAACACAATGAAATCATACTCAGATGAGAAAACCAAAATGTTTGACTCACTTAGAATGATCAGCTTCCATACTAAAAACATAGGCCTAACATTTGAGGGTATTTCCATCTTCATGAATCCCTCTACAGTTTTAATCATTCGATTAGGACTAATAACCTTGACAAGCAACTGAACATACAATTTTGGTACACTGCCAAACTCATCTTTCCTGGCCATGTGTGGTATCAAACTAGACCCGAGAATATAATCTGTCTGCGGCATCTCATTAAACATCATACTAGCATCACACCTATTACCCTTTATAGCAAACTCAAACACGTTCGAGATTCCCAACAATAGCAGTAGATGGTACCCAAGTTTCAAAATGAACTCATGAGCATATTTATCATCACAAGCATCCATTAAAATCAACCCACCATTAACAAACCAACAAGAAGTAATGCAGAATTCGGAAATATTTCTATCATAAGAATAACACCGCCCTACATGTTCAATTTCCCTACCACGATCAAATATCATTCGAGAATACCCAGCAGTTGGTAAACTAGCACATATAGAAGTAGACAAAATTATGTGCATGAAAAAGTATACCTTGGAGAAATCGATTGTGCAGGGAGGAAATTGTCTGAGAAGCATATAGAAATAATCATCTTTGAAAATCTGATTTCCTGTGTCATAGTGCTTCACACCATAATATGCAACTCTTTCACTAATCAAAATTCTCTCATAGACCACATATTTAAGAGAATTCAGCAAGGCATAAGCATCAGTCCAAACAAGCCATTTTACTCCTATAGCGAGAGACACTGTCCAGCTAGAATGCATTGTTGGTGAGAACCACAAGTACCACAGTTGGGTTAAAAGAATTCCCACATTCCACAAAACTGTCGGAACCAATTCAGAACTCAATAAGGTCACCATTAGCTGCACATGTAAAGTATAATTCACAGTGAACCATCTTAGAGTTATCACTGCTCTGACATAGAACTGAAACTTCAGATAGCCTCCCATGGTTTGGTAAAATAGACTCAATAGTCGATATAAGCTACAAGATTTAAATCTAGCATAATACCTAGAGTGAACATCAGCTGAATATTGATATGCTTACATTCTTTTACCTTGAGTAGTATCACTGCCATAATTCATAGATGTAGGAAATGAATATTGCAAGAAGAGTTCCATTCTAAGAAGCCTAAAACTATCTCCAATAATTGTGTTGGTCCTCATACGAAAATAGCGACGGAATAACACAAAATTATTAGCAGAATTTAAGAACTGAATCACATAGGCATACATCCTTGTTGTTGTAATATCTGTTACCTTGAGTTGTCTACAAAAAGAAGTACCATGATCCTCACAGAATAAAAACATAACCCAAGGGTGCAAAACTTGAAACTCAAAGGACCCATGCAGAATGTTAGCCAGCGTATCGAATGACAGAAACTTGAAGACACGCTGAATACTTTTTAATGGAATCTGAAGACTATCCCATGAGTCAAGGTGTAGGACTGTAATCTCTTGAGACAAACCACATTTCAGCTGCAAAATAAGAGTTGATTCTTTCCACATATCAAGCATTTTAACTATCAATTGACAAGCCATATCAAGAAAAACTACTCTAGCCAACACAATTTTGCCTCTCTCTGACATTTGAGCAAACATCTTCCTCTCATCAGGACTTGCAGCATCATTAACAATCAAATGTATATACTGAAAATCTGACTGGTACCCCAAGCTAGGAATCCATATATTTACCAAGTTCTCATAAGAAATCGCGAAGACAATAAGATATTTACCTCGGTCAAATAGCGAACGAGTATCATCCAAATGAGGACAAACACAATCCACACGGTTTGAAAGGCTGTAGAGAATGAACAATAAATCCTTCAAGCAC
Source organism: Papaver somniferum (assembly GCF_003573695.1). Classification (NCBI taxonomy): domain Eukaryota; kingdom Viridiplantae; phylum Streptophyta; class Magnoliopsida; order Ranunculales; family Papaveraceae; genus Papaver; species Papaver somniferum. The sequence goes on along the minus strand of NC_039366.1, from coordinate 66,879,972 downwards.
TTAAGATTATCGAAATTCTTCTCAAAATTGTTGAACAAAACTCGGGAAGAATTGTTTACCTTATCAATTTTGACTTGATTTAACTTTGAGAAACTAATTAGCTCTGGTTTTGGAACTTCTTCAAATTGTAAGCTCATACCATTAAGTGAATCGTCATCTTCGTTCTCATCAAAGAAAAATGGAGGAATCAATCCCAAATCAAGGTCATCTTCTTCATCAATAACAGTAGGAATTGAATTTTCTTTTTCTACAAATAAAAACGACGGGACCACTTCAAAATTGAGAGACTTCTCTTCAATACCCCTGGAAATTGATTTGAACATTTGAGATCCAACATCGACTGGAATTGGAGTTTGAGAATTATAACACAAATTAGGTTGGAAATGGGAGTTGAATATGTAGAATTTCCTTCCTCACTGTTCATTTCCTCCATAACCCCAACTTCTTTAACTAACTGTTGTCTAGATGATTGATTCTTCAATTTGGAGAGTGCCATCATTGAATTCAACCTCATCTCTGTAATGGTAATCATAATATCTGTTACACGAACAGGGTGTTAGTCCTCAAGCGAGTTGGGGGAGTTGGGTGTAGTTGTGTTTTTTCCCGTTAGTCGTGAGGGAGTCTCTTAAAATCCCCGTTAGTCGTGGGAGAGTTTAGAAGAGTCTTCCCAACTCCCTAGAAAACCCCGTTAGTCGTGGGGGAGTTTGAAAGAAACTCTTAAACTCCCTGTTAGTGGTAAAAATTAGAATGATAGGGAGTTTGTTTTTTTGGGGGAGTTCTAGGGAGTTTATAGTGTATTTTTGCCTCACTCCAAATCTCTCAAAAAAGTAGAGATTTTGGGAGAGTCTCTCAAACTCCCTACACTCAACACACCAAACTCTCAATACTTTCTTACACTCCCTCAAAATCCCCAAGATTCAAAATACATTAAACTCCCTCCAACTCACTCGTGGACTAACCCCCTGGAAGGTTAAATTCTCGATTTGGTGAGGGCATATCCAAGGAAATCCTAATATACTTCAACTGCAAACCCATTAATTCGCACCTTACAACCACCTCCGCCATGGATAGAAACGGCTCTGATACCAAATGTACTGTTCTTAGTACAATCGTTATCAAGATCCGGAAATTAGAGAAGAAACGTAGAAGAATCAGAGACGACAGGGAAGAATAGAGGAGAATTGAAGAATAAATTAGACGAATTAGAGAAGGGGAAGAAGAAGATCTGGTTCAGAAAACACAACCAAAAAGTTAGAGATACATTTCATTCATTGATTGCTCTTTCAGATACAAAAGCCACCATATATAGCTAGGCTAATCTATCTAATCTGACGACCATTACACACCCAGATGGTTACATCTAAGCCATCATTTAAAACTGATAAAGACACCCTATCATATGATAAATATTGCTACGGCTAATAGTAATAAAGACTGAGACTCCCCCGATAAGGGCACTCCTCTGCGATGCAGGTACATGACAAAAACCTTATAGAGCATTGGAGTATACACATAAAATATGGATCAGGGAAAAATCAATATTGCGGCATATACAAAGATTCATTCTATTTTCATCACTATTTGCATAACGACATAATCTTTGTTAACAAAAGATTTTAACCTATCTTCCATCAAAAATTGACATAATATGCTTAACTTTTGTTTGTCAAAAGTTCATCGATCTTGTATCAATACTTGCATATCGACATATAAAAGAGATGACTTTTGACAAGGTTTATCTGTATTTCTCATGAAACTATCAAATGTAGCAATTTTAATTGAAAAACATTCAAGGCTAAATATAAAAGTTATTATAAGCATAATAACAGAAGTTCAACATAAGAAGTTCAATAGATAACGAGAGAACTAAGCTTGATTGCGATTATATTTCTCAGCAATCTTACACACATGTTCAGTTAATTCAGGATGAATTCCCAAAACGTAGCTTAGCTTTTCCTAAGGGCACTCAATTCTTTCATTAAGAAGATTGTCTTCAGAGGAGGCTGGCTTCTTCATCTTGTTTATGTCAGTTTGAGATAGAGGAGAAGCATAACCAGTGCAGGTGCCAATTGGTTTAACCCGAAATTGGCTGCAGATTCTACTGATAAGACATGGGAACCCAAGATTATTTTTCTGTGAAACCATATGAATCATCTGACGAATAATCAGACCGCATAAATCAATCTCTTCACCTGAGATAAGGTAGCAAACCATCTCAGCTAGGGTTCTACTCCTGAGGTTCTTATCAAGTGTACTTGGAATCAGATTTGCAACCGCCAATTTTCTGAAGACCTTCAGATGAAAGCTAACGTTGTCAACAGACAACTTGCCTCCTGACCATGATTCACTTCTATTTAGAAGCAATTATGATAACTGAGCCTGAGATGGTCTGAGATTCTCAGGTTGAGGAATTGCAAATGAGATATCAAGTGATAAGTTCAACAAATATGCGATCACTTCACGATTTACCTCAAATGTTATCCCTCCAACCATTGTCTTGAAGCAACAACTGACTTTGTTAGCAGCATGCAGGTTAGCATAAAACTGACAGGTCATTTCAGGATATGAAGACCCAAGACCATCATGAACATAACCCCACACATGTTGGTTCATAAACTGATGAAATTCAGGTTCGTTAACAGTACAATCATAAACCCTCTCTATAACAAACTTCCCTTTAAGGAACTTGACATATTTATTCCTATCAAGAAGACTAGTGAAATTAATTTGAAGTGCAGGGTCATAATAAGGTTGTAAAACGTCTAAACCAATTTTATCATCTTCAAACTCATCATCACTATCTATGTTCCGATTCGGTTGAGAACTTGAACCTTCACCACGTCATAACTTTTTCCTAGGAGCCATTTTTGGTCAAAAATGCAATAAAGAGGAAGAAGAACTTACTTCGTTCACGAACTGAATAATGGAAAACTAGCACTCGTACTTCAAATACCCGAAAGGTTCTTGACCCAACGTTCACGAGCTAATTCTGGAACGAAGGGAACAAACCAACATTGATTTGATTGAGAATCAAGATGATGAGGGTATGAGAACTGATCGGTTTGTTCTTGCGTCTGCTAACTGGAGAGAAGAAGAAGAGGGGTGAAAGAACCAAAGAGATCCTTTTTCTCTTTTAAGTGTTGAGTGAACCATTTGACACGTTCGACAACTGGATTCATACGTGAGACGGTTCTGGTTCAGCGTATGTGAACCGCTCGCGTGCAAGACAAGGACTCGTTTGTTACAAAAAGGAGCAAAAGCTCAACGTTCATTTGTAATTGAGTAATTTTTGTATATAAAAAAATCAATCTTGCACAGCATGACACCAAGAGAGAGTCTCTTTCCAACAGCTCTTATATCTCGAAATATTGAGATCATTCCAGAACCTAAATTTTATAGGACTATCAAAGAGCATTGTCAGAACCAAGAAATTTTTGAAATTCTGATTTCTCTTTTTCCATCTGTTGTGTGGATAGTTTTTTGTATTCCACAGGGAAACTCCTTCGGTAGAATAAGACATCCTGGATTCAACAACACCACTATCACAATAAGAGGCATCAGGAAATAATTTATGAAGACGTTCATGCTTTGAGGTTGACTTCTCATTTGATTGAGATTTAAACTCTTCATGTAACATGTCTAGTTTGTTACAACTAACAGAATACAGAAGAGGAGAACTGCTCTCACTGATTAATAAATCAATATCAACATCGACATGATTACTATTCATCATAACTTGATTTAGCCTGTCAAGAGATTCTTGTTCATTCTGAAGATATAGATTAACATCAGAAGATAGACTTTCAAGTTTCTTTTCAATTTCTGGAAAGACTTCAAGGGATTTTAAACCTGGTGGAGGTTTAGACAAAATTTCTTTTACAGATTTAATTAAATCAGACATGGAAGAGAATTCTGCAATCCCTGGATCTCATGGTGCATTTATTGAGATATTACTTCTGTCCATAGAGTCAGATCGATACAAACACATACTTTTGAGGTCTTAAATGTGTTTGCCTGTTGATAGACGCATTTTTGTGTCTAACTTGTACTCAATGTCTCTATTGTTAGTGCTCGATTTTTGTACTAATTTTGATGCTTTGTGTGTTTTTAGGTGTTTTTGGAGAAATACACTTGTGTGGAAAAAGTTGCTCAAAAAGTGCTATTTGGACTCCCAGAGAAAAGTACTAAAGGCACCCTCAATTTGGATAAGGGGCACCTCAGTTGGGCACATGTTATTCCCACCCCCAGTTTGTTAGGGGGGGACCATCTTCAACATTTCAAAAATTCGTTTTGGCGGGAAAATTTTATTCTCAACTGTGTAACTTTCGATCGATTCTTGAAGGAGTTCTGGGTAGACTAAAGGGCTGAAACCTAATGGGTAGTTGTGATATGTCGTAACAAAGCTAATATGGGTGTTTGTTTCGATCAAATTTATCTGGATAACTTGGTTTAATCCAAACAGGGAGTTGGAGGAAAAACATGAGCTTACACGAGTTGTGGTGAATCTAAACGTGTACTGCACGTGTTTGGAAGCCTTAATCAACACTTTGGAACGTGAAGAAGATTTATAAGGAATTTAATCCAGCTGCAGATGCGTAAAAATCAAAATCATTGATAAAAAAAGAAAGAAAATATCCCGAGTAAAAGAAGATTATTTGGGATTAATGGAGGAGATTCAACGCGTGTTTTTTCTTTAAATAGATTCCCTGGGAGTCCTAGAGAGGGTGTCGAGAGTCTGGGGGGCTGAGGAGAGCAAGAGAAGAAGAAATTCGAGTTTTCCCAAACTCGGTTTCTGCTGTTGCTGTTGCTGTTGCTGCACCAAGAATACGAAGAACATAAGACCAACACATAACAGTCTTATTTTGCTACAGTTTCAGCGATTGTCGCACGACAGTCTTATTTGTTACAGTGACAGTCTTATTTGTTACTGTCGCAAGACAGTCTTATTTGTCGAGGGTCGTAGTTCTCTGGTTTGTAACAAATATAATTGTTACAAACCCGGTTTTGAATTATTTATCCCTTTTCATCATTTTTAAACACCCTTTGAGCAATAATAATGATTTTTGAGCGTGTTTCCAACATGATGAGCGGCTAATTCTCCCACAACCAAGGCAATGAGGAATCTATTTACGCATGAATAATTGGTAACTATTTTATTTTCTCTAATATTTAATTATAATTCACTCAATCACTGCTTTTGCAGAGTTTTAAATTGTTTGCGTAATTTTCCTAATCAGTTGTGATTCAATTAGATAGGTTATGCTTTGTTTAGATAATATATGCTTAAGGGATACAATTGATGTTTGAGAATTTGCTTGATTATTAGTGAGTTAAGATATAAAGGACTTAAAAGATAATTAGAGTTTTGGATTATTTACCATCATTAATTCATGTGTAATAGTGGAATCAGTGTCTTGGTTGTTTTCTCATACCTCTCGCCCACTTTGTTAATATTTTTGTATATACTTTTATTAAATCTTTAAATTTAATCTTCACAAGTCCGAAAGTTTGAACCTCATTATTACAACATCAAAAAAAAGAATATCACTGCTCTGATACCAATTGAAAAAGCGGGGGTATAACAACCACACCCAATATTTCGATTAGCAATCTGTATGGACTAACTCTAATATACTTTTAAGAGAATCAACTAGACAGTCAGACTCAATATTAATAAAAAGTATGCCAAGGAGTTAATATCTCTATCTCTAGATTTGATTTATACTCAAGCAAATAGAAATCTGCTAGTCTTTATCAAATACAAGAGAGATATAAACTTGGATGGTACCAAAGACCAATATCCAAGGATCAATCAATTTTCAATCAACAACCAAAGGTTGGATTTCATAACTGATCGATACAACCTGTGATATTTCAATTATATAACAAAATATAATGCGGAATAGAAATAACACAAACACCAGAAATTTTGTTAACGAGGAAACCGCAAATGCAGAAAAACCCCGGGACTTAGTCCAGATTGAACACCACACTGTATTAAGCCGCTACAGACACTAGCCTACTACAAACTAACTTCGGTCTGGACTGTAGTTGAAACCTAATCAATATCACACTAATTCAAGGTATAGTTGCGCTCCTTACGTCTCTGATCCCAACAGGATACTACGCACTTGATTCCCTTAGCTGATATCACCCATAACTAAGAGTTGCTACGACCGAAAGTCGAAGACTTTAATAAACAAATCTGTATCACACAGAAAAGTCTACAATAATAGATAAATATGTCTCCCACAGATAAACCTACTAGTTTGTTCCGTTTTTTTATAAGAATCAAGGTGAACATGAACCAATTGATAAACCAGACTTATATTCCCGAAGAACAGCCTAGTATTATCAATTACCTCACAATAATCTAAATCGTATGGTAGCGAAACTAGATATTGCGGAATCACAAACGATGAGACGAAGATGTTTGTGATTTCTTTTTATCTTGCCCTATCAGAGATATAATCTCAAGTCAATTATTCAATGGAACTCGTACGATAGAAAAATGGCAAGATCAGATCGCTCAACTACAAGAAAAGTAGTTTCGCCTGGCTTCACAATCCCAATGAAGTCTTTAAGTCGTTAACCGAAAGGGTCTCGAGAACAAACCTACGGTTAAAGGGGAATCGACTCTAGCAAAACCAACTAGTATCACACATGGAGGAGTGGGGATTAGTTTTTCCAGTTTCTAGACGTCTCCCTTATATAGTTTTCAAATCAGGGTTTGCAATCTAAGTTACCTTGGTAACAAAGCATTCAATATTCACTGTTAGATGAAAAACTTGACTTATCCAAGCTAATATCTTTCAAACGTTAGATCTAAACTTAGCTTGTCTCACACACAAATGAAATGTATTCATTTAGGTTTGAGTAACCGTACCTAAACATGTACATTGGGTTGGTTCACAAATAGTTAACCAATGGTTACACATATGAGCACTTTCATATTAACCGTATTCATCTTTCTCATAACTAGTTCAAATGACTCATAAAAACTATTGCAAGAGTTGTCCAATTGCTTAGATCTTTATACATAGACACAATTGAAATAAAATCGGGCTGATTCACTTGAACTAATTCATGAACAATATAGCCACGGTTTTCAAAGATTGCATTCCTTATTGATTTATTGTTTAAGTTCATGAAACTACCGATTTGATAAATAACCAGCTTGGGTACGCGTACGGGTATGCGTACCTTAGCTACCGGATTTGAATTTACAATCTTAGAAGAAATTTTCGGTTCGAAAGCTTTTGTGGGTACGCGTACGCATACCTAAGGTGACTGGTTTACTAGTTTGCAAACTAACAAAATCATCAGAAATTTTCGGTTCGAAAACTTCCGCTGGTACGCGTACGCGTACTCAATCTGTCTCCTTCACCAATACCGCATGCACACATATGCACGCACTTGGTTTCCGGCACATGGATTTATACACTAATGTACGAACACACTATATATGCTTATATCCATAGTTGGTTACGTAATCTAAAGTCCACATTTCAATCATTGAAACATTTTTCTATAATGTTATAATAGTCGTTAGACAAAAAGAATCCACTATCGTCATCAAAGGTATTTTCAAGATTGAAACGTCATCAGGACTTTTGTCACGGGTAAAGATGAAAATGGTTAAAGAAAAAGCTTACCAACACATATTTCGAGAAAAAGATAGGCGAGTAAACTCGGCTCGAAATAGCAAATGTGTATGTATGAAAACTATCATACTTATACGACTTTTGTCTCAAGAGTAGGAGATAGAGTAGATAGACTTTTAAGTGACAGATGAGTTCAAGTCTCCACATACCTTTTGGTCGGATGAAGTTCCACTGGTTCCTTGAGTAGTTCTTCGTATCGCCATGGAGTCTAGATCTCAACTATACCTAACTATCCTAGACCGAGACTTAGTCATAAGTAAACTAGAAATCAAGACATATAGTTTTGATCACTAACATTGACAAATATGCTTGAGATAGCAACGCATGCGAGTTCGACCGGGCAATGCTCTAACAATCTCCCCCTTTGTCAATTTTAGTGAAAAAACTATCAATACATATGGATTACAAAATAAATAAAACTTTGTAGCTTCTCGTCCACATGCTTGATCTCCTTGGTGCTTCAACATTACTCGAAAACTTCGTATTTTCCAAGTATTCCCATGATTCCATAGATGTTCAATTCAGCATCATAGTTGTTGAAGTTCTGTAGCCATAAAAATGAGAAAACAAAAGCTCTAGATCATTTTTATACAATGTGATAGTATTATTACACAACATCAAAGTTCTTATATCACAACTTCGACAACAATACTATGGTGATATGTATCACTCCCCCTTAGTCAATACTTTCGTCTCAACATGAAAACCACTCCCGCTTACATAATGACCCGTAAAACACGTAAATCATATGTAATTGTAGTGTGAACTACATATTCTCCCCCTTTTTGTCAATAAAATTGGGAAAGGTACGAAAACGGGATCCTAATGAAATTTCCACGAAGACGCTTCAAGACCAAAGAAAAGTACATATCAACTTATTAAGATGCAATCATAATGCCGAAGCTAAATGCATTCATCAAGGAGTTTATAAAGATACAAGATAACCCCTAAATAATTCCACAGCCGCACTCCCCACAAAGATATGGAAATTAAGAACATGTCCAAAAGAACTCTCCCCCATTTGATGTCATTCCCGAGAGAACAACAAGAGCGACCTTACTTTTACAAGAAAAGAAGGATTTTATTGGACACCAAAAACCATAATGAAATGATTTTCTATATCCAAAATTCTCAATTAAACTAACCACAAATAAATCCATGATTAATTTAATCGGAATGCACAATCAAATTAAACGCAAAAGTGATCAATTTAATTGAACATGCTCGACATAAGAGAACTTACGGAGCTACGACTATGTTAACCATAAAAGAATGATTAACTCAATCATTTTATGCTCAACACAAGAAAACCTTATGGAGTATTGCGTATACACATAAAATATGGATCAGGAAAAGATCAATACTGCGGCATATACAAATATTCATTCTATTTTCATCAATATTTGCATAACGACTTATAATAGACATTATCTTTGTTAATAATAGATTTATCCTATCTTCCATCAGAATTTGACATAATAGGCTTAACTTTTGTTTGTCAAAAGTTCATCGATCTTGTATCAATACTTGCATATCGACATATAAAAGAGATAACTTTTGACATCGTACGGGACAATAACAGTTCACGGACGCAAACACACATATCCCATAACATATTGCAATATATAAAACCATAAAGATTAATACTGCAAAAATCATATTCCAAACCAAACTTTAGAATTTAAACAAATAAATCTAAAAACATGAAGATGAAAACGTTGGACATAGCTATGTGTACTCACAATAATGGCTATTCCAGACCCTAGTTACCCTTCTTAAACAAAAACAAGAATAAAAATTCTTTTAAGAAGTTTTACTAGATAAATAACTCAGTTTTCTTTGACTATTTCATACCTTTGAAAAGGTCCATCAAAGTAGGAGTCACTGATATCCTTGATTTTCTTGACCGTAGAGACGCCATGGTCATGAGTTAGAACATTAGTTTTTCGGTCAATGATGCGAGCAAGATGCCTGGATTTGACGCAATCAAGGATGACCTTCTTCTGGTTCCTGATCAAGATGTTTTGATTTTCAAGGATTTTTGCTTGTCCATCAATGAGTTGGTTTATCTGCAATTGAAGGTTAGCAAGCTCGTTCTTAACCTCAGTCTGAGCGAAGATTAAATCCTTGACAAATTCTCCTATCCAAGAGTCATACTCTTTTCTTTCAAGCATCTTTTTCAAAATCAGATCTTGAGTTGAATCACATCCTTTCAAGTCTTCTTCTGTCTCAATGTTTACTTGTTTTTGAGGTTCAACAGAGGTTCCCATAGACATCTTTTTCTAGGAACAAGGTAAACACATACAAGGTATATATATGTTGTCAATCAAGGAAGATACTCTCGATAGAAACCCCATATTTCTTTAGAGAAGACTTGGACGTTCGTGGACTTGGAGAATATATCAGAAACAAGAAGGACCCAAAAGGAAATACAAACTGTTTCTCAAAATGTCTCTTTTGAACAAGGCTCAATATCTGAAAAGCTAGATAGAGCAAAAGAGATACATTAGATACAGAGAGAGTAGCAGAATAACTCAACCTGTAAAACAGACATCAACAGAATGGATGATAATCGTCCTAAAGACTTGAGCATCTCATAAACAGACATCCTTGTGACTCTCAAGTTAGACACAAGGATGTAAATACCTATAGTTAGGTAGCAGGATGAGACATAATCTCACCATGAGTATTTACAGATATAGAGATATCATCAGTCAGTCTGTTTGTTATATTCCTTTTCTCTCTTTGACTATTTTTAACTCCATAGAAGTTTCTTACAGTCCTTTGAGAGAATCCATTAAATGGAACCTTTTGATGACTAAGTCTAGGACCTCTAGAAATTGGTTCTAAAGGATTAACTGAGATAAGTCTCCACAGTCTAGACTTAGATCTACCATTTTTATTCTCATAGACACTGGGAAGCTGTGTTTTTGTGATGTAGTTTGCACCATGAGTAAAAACACGATTCCGGTAAAGATTTTGAAAAGAGTGATCTTTAAAAATCTTTTTATGAGAATTCTGGTTTTCTGTGGGAGTGAGATCCATTGTTGATGCCGCCAGATGATTAACTCGGTTGACGGTAAATAGAAGAAGATTTTGAAGATCGCAAATCTATTTCTTCCTAGAAAAACAATGTTTAGCACTATGATTCCTTTTCCCACAGAAGGAACAATTTCGTGGAAGAGAATTGTTGAAGGATATCTGATTCAAACCCATGTCTCGTCTGGAAGTTTGCCATTTATATTTCGTAGGGACTTCCTTTGGTGAGTTTTTCTTCATGTCAGGTAACTCAGCATGTGAGACAGAAGAATTTCTCATTACAATGTTTTCCTTAGTTAAGGAGACAGACTGTTTTTGGGATAGGTGAAGAGATGCAACAATATTCTTTGTTTCAACATGAAGATTGTTCAAATCAGAGAAGTGTGTCTCAATCAAACGTTTTTCTCTAATTGTCCCTCTTTAACAATATTCTCAAGAATACTAATATTTTCTTGAGTGAGTCTTTTAATATTGTTAGAGAAGGATTCAATGATTTCATAAAGTTCACGTTTTCGACTAAGAGACTTCTCAAATTCATCCAAGAGTTGAGCATGATTGTGTAAGTCAATCGTCTCAGCTGGATTTTCTTTGGTTCTGGTGTTATTCCTCTCTTCTTCTGACATCCTGTCAATTGTCTTGTTTCTTTCTCTGGATTCAGAAAAATCAGCTAAGGAGTTATCCTTTGAGGAAAAACCAAGACACTTGACATAGTCAAAAGTATGGGAAGGCATAGACTATGCGTAGATATGAGATACTACTTTGTCCACAGAATCATATTGCTACAAACACAGACTTGTAAGGTCTTAAACGTGTTTTCCTGCTCTGATACCAATTGAAAAAGTGGGGGTATAACAACCACACCCAATATTTCGATTAGCAATCTGTATGGACTAACTCCAATATACTTTCTAAAGAATCAACTAGACAGTCAGACTCAATCTAGAGAAAAGTATATCGAGGAGTTAATATCTCTCTCACTTGATTTGATATTTACTCAAGCAAATAAGAATTTGCGAGTCTTTATCAAATACAAGGATAATAAACTTGGATGGTACCAAAGACCAATATCCAAGGATCAATCAATTTCCAATCAATAACCAAAGGTTGGATTTCACAATTGATCAATACAACGCACAACCTGTGATATTTCAATTATATAACAAAATATAATACGGAATAGAAATAACACAGACACCAGAAATTTTGTTAACGAGGAAACCGCAAGTAACACCCCGTGTTTTTAGCATGGCATATGCTAAAGGATGCACCATTTGCTTGAGATGAAGCTTCATCCAAAGCTTCCTTTGCATAGTAAGATGCATTTGGCCAAGGGCCATATCTGGTGCCAAGTAAGGCACACCGCGTAGGCATATTTGCTAAGGCCAATATGGCAATAGTTGGAAGTCACATTGGCCAAGAGCCAATCTCGAATTAGATGGTGCATTAGGCCAGTTGGGTAGATTGCCCTGGACCAACATGGCTGGACATCGGGTTGGCAGCGGACAGCCAACATGGCTGGACACCGAGCTGGTAATGTACAACCAACATGGCTGGACATCGGGTTGGCAGTGGACATCCAACATGGCTGGACACCGAGCTGGTAATGTACAACCAACATGGCTGGACACCGAGTTGGCAGCGGACAACCATCAAGGATGGACATTGGAGTGGCCTATGGGCCAAAGACGGAGGTACATCCATCACGGCCGTACATTGTTGTTGGCCAGGGTGGTGAGGTGCAGCCATCACGGCCTGGGAAGTTGATGAATGATTTTTGCTCCCCCAATCTAAGTTGTAAAAATGTCTTTTAAACATATATAGGGAGGGATAGTTGGTTGAAGGTACATATGCATACCATGTACCAAGTAAGCTTCATAACTTAGCCGGAAGAGTATAAATGATGCTTAGGCCTCATTTATAGATATGTAGCCTTACCAATGGAGCGTGTTAAGCATGGGCATCACTATGCCATGCCGCAGACCAAGTATTCATCACTTGGATGCATTTTGACGGAACGACCTATACGGACTAGGCCATTACCATTATTGTTTGGCCACGGCCATGCAAACGAGTTGGCTTAAGCTTCTGTCCTCTCGTGGATGAACTACGGTATGTGCTTGATACCTTTAGAGTAGGGAAGGGTACATAGGCAGCCGCAATGAGTTGCAGCATTGCCGGTCCAGCACATTGTTGCTCATATCATCTAATTGTGAGATGATTGCGATATTCTGGCCTCTCATATCGTATGGCTCGGTAGCTCGACGCAAGAGATGATTGTGGCCAAACTTGATGAGGCAAGTTGCATTCCATTCACTGGATGCTCATACTTCCTATCAAGGCGGTCGACATAGGCTAAAAACCCGAGTGTCGTAATTTAGAGCAAGAAGAGTCCATTTTGATGGGAAACGACCCAAAGATCAATACATGTTGATCTATAGATCCACATGGTCACCATAATTTAGCCAAATTACATCGTTTAGGGCCTCAAATGGCCGTTTCCGCCGCTTTAGGAAAGTTTTTGTTTTCTTAATAAAGCCTTCGCGAAACAAGGGTAAGTTGGAACGGTGTGGAAACTAAGTTAGCTGCATCATGATCCACGAGCATGCTTGCAAGGGAAAATGGACGTGCATTTGCCTAGCTTTGAGGCCCGTATCATAGCTTCATCATGGCGCATCGGGGAAGTTATGGCCACGGGGCAACGCGCCACATGCGTAATTTTCCGGTTCGTCACACCGCAAATGCAGAAAAACCCCGGGACCTGGTACAGATTGAACACCACAGTGTATTAAGCCGCTACAGACACTAGCCTACTACAAACTAATTTCGGTCTGGACTGTAGTTGAACCCTAATCAATATCACACTGATTCAAGGTACAGTTGCGCTCCTTACGTCTCTGATCCCAGCAGGATACTACGCACTTGATTCCCTTAGATGATCTCACCCACAACTAAGAGTTGCTACGAACCAAAGTCGAAGACTTTAATAAACAAATCTGTATCACACAAAAAAGTCTACGATAATAGATAAATATGTCTCCCACAGATAAACCTACGAGTTTGTTCCGTCTTTTGATAAAAATTAAGGTGAACAGGAACCAATTGATAAAACAGACTTATATTCCCGAAGAACAACCTAGTATTATCAATCACCTCACAATAATCTAAATCGTATGGTAGAGAAACTAGATATTGCGGAATCACAAACGATGAGACGAAGATGTTTGTGATTTCTTTTTAACTTGCCCTATCGGAGATATAATCTCAAGTCAATTATTCAATTGAACTCGTACGATAGAAAATGGCAAGATCAGATCGCTCAACTACAAGAGAAGTAGTTTCGTCTGGCTTCACAATCCCAATGAAGCTTTTAAGTCGTTAACCGACAGAGTATCAAGAAGAAACCTACGGTTAAAGGAGAATCGACTCTAGAAAAACCAACTAGTATTACACAGGAGGTGTGGGGATTAGTTTTTCCAGTTTCTAGACGTCTCCCTTATATAGTTTTCAAATCAGGGTTTCCAATCTAAGTTACCTTGATAACAAAGCATTCAATATTCACCGTTAGATGAAAAACCTGACTTATCCAAGCTAATATCTTTCAACCGTTAGATCGAAACTTAGCTTGTCTCACACACAAATAAAATGTATTCATTTAGGTTTGAGTAACCGTACCTAAACATGTACATTAGATTGTTTCGCAAATAGTTAACCAATGGTTGGCCATATGAGCACTTTCATATTAACCGTATTCATCTTTCTCATAAGTAGTTCAAATGACTCATAAGAACTAGTTCAAGAGTTGTTCAATTGCTTAGATCTTTATACATAGACACAATTGAAACAAAATCGTTTTGATTCACTTGAATCAATTCATGAACAATATAGCCACGGTTTGCAAAGATTGCATTCCTTATTGATTTATTGTTTAAGTTCATGAAACTACCAATTTGAGAAATAACCAGCTTGGGTACGCGTATGGGTATGCGTACCTTAGATACCGGATTTGAGTTTACAAACTCAGAAGAAATTTTCGGTTCGAAAACTTTTGTGGGTACGCGTACGGGTACGCATACCTAAGGTGACTGGTTTTCAGTTTGCAAAACTTCACAAACTACAATAGAAATTTTCGGTATGAAATCTTCCACCAATACGCGTACCTAACCTGTCTCCTTCACCAATACCGCCGACACACATATGCACGCACTTGGTTTCCGTCACGTGGATTTATACACTAATGTGCGAACACACTATATATGCTTATATCCATAGTTGTTTACGTAATCTCAACTCCACATTTCAATCATTCAAACATTCTTCTATAATGTTATAATAGTCATTAGACAAAAAGAATCGACTATCGTCATCAAGGTTATTTTCAAGATTGAAACGTCATCATGACTTTCGTCACGTGTAAAGATGGAAATGGTTAAAGCAAAAGCTTACCAACACATATTTCGAGAAAAAGATAGGCGAGTAAACTCGGCTCGAAATATCAAATGTGTATGTATGAAAACTATCATACTTATACGACTTTTGTCTCAAGAGTAGGAGATAAAGTAGATAGACTTTTAAGTGACAGATGAGTTCAAGTCTCCACATACCTTTTGGTCGGATGAAGTTCCACTGGTTCCTTGAGTAGTTCTTCGTCTTCGTAAGATAATCGCCATGGAGTCTGGAGCTCAACTATGCCTAACTATCAGAGACCCAGACTTAGTCATAAGTAAACTAGAAATCAAGACATATATTTTTGATCACTAACATTGACAAACATGCTTGAGATAGCAACGCATGCGAGTTCGACCGAGCAATTCTCTAACATGAAGTTTTTGAACCGAAATTTTTTGCTGAGTTTGGAAACTTCACAAACTCAAAACCGGTTGCTTAAGTACGCATACTTAAGCTGGTTACTTTGTCAACTCGGTCAAGATCATGAACTTAAACATTTAAATCATAAGGAATGCAATCTTTGCAAACCGTGGCTATAATGTTCATGATTGATTCAAGTGAATCAAACCGATTTGATTTCAATTGTTTTTTCTAAACAATTGAACAACTCTTAATTAGTTTCATTTGAGTCATTTGAACTAGTTATGGTTAAGATGAATAAGGTTGATATGAGAGTAATCATATGGCTAACCTCGGTTAACTATTTGTGAACCAACATGGTGTACACGTTTAGGTACGGCTACATAAACCTAAATGAGGGTACATTTCATTTGTATGTAAAAAGCTAAGTTCGATCTAACGGTTGAAAGATATTAGCTTGGTTGAATCTGGTTTTTCATCTAACTGTGAATATTGAATGCTTTGTTACCAAGGTAACTTGGATTACAAACCCTGATTTGAAAACTATATAAAGGAGAACTCTAGCAACTGAAGAAAATAAGGGATTGTGAGGTGTGGGACCGTCCACGGCTAGGGCATGGCCCGGTCCCGTGACACCTTTCCCTATTTTGTTCGGTGAAATTATGGAAAAACTAAGAGTTTCGCTCAAACGAGGGAGTTTCGATTAAATGAGGAAGTTTGCTCAAATGAAGGAGTTTCCATGAGATGAGGGAAATAAATTAAATTAAATTAAAATATAATAATAAGCAAGGGGACCGGCCACGGTGGAACGACCGGCTGGCCGGTGGGCCCGGTCCCACGCCTCTTGCTTATTTTATTTAATATTATTTTTCTCCATAAGTTTCTCGTTTGTCCATGTTTTCGATCGTTCGTTCGTGCGTTCGGGTGATCGTTCGTGCATTATTGTCAAGTACACTTGCGCCATTTTCTCAGGACTTACTCGACGGTGGCTCAGACGCCCAGTTGTTGAATATTTATTACTAATTCATGAAATTCAGCTGAGAATGATTCATGAAACATAGTAATAAAATGAGTTGAGTAGCTATTACTAATCCTTGGAATCCAGCCGGAGGATTCAGGGAACGAAGTAATGAGATAAAATGGTTATCTATTACTAATCCATGGAATCAGCCGAGGATTAGCTATGGAACGAAGTATGAGATAAAATAGATTACTTTCTAGGAATTCAGTCGGTGAATGTCACACTAGAATTAATCTATTGCAGAATCGAGATATGATATAATTGAAGCATCATACTCATTCTGAAGGGTGTATAGTCAGGGAACAACGTGCAACGTTGACGTCCTGAAGGCATTAAGCCCTCTAACAAACAATTATGTCTAGAGAACCGCCTGAATCTATACACGGTCTCTCTGCATAGTCAGGGAAGTGATGTCCTGAAGGCGTTAAGCTCTCTAACAAACAATTATGTCTATAGAACTGCCCAATCATTAAGATTATATGTAGAGGTGGGTCTCTCTATGTAGTCAGGGAATAACGAGCCACGTGACGTCCTGAAGGCGTTAAGCTCTCTAACAAACAATTATGTCTAGAGAACCTCCCAATCATTTGATTCTACGTAGAGGTCATGCTGAAATGTGTGCAGCATCGAACGCTCAACTGGGAGGCCTTTCGAGAAACATATTCATCATGGCTCTGAGAGGAATGCTCACTAAGTCAGAGATCGTGAAACTGTTCACGGATCGTAAAATATGAATCGTCAAATGCGTTCCTGAATCCGGGTCGGAAACATGCAGTATAATGATTTTACGATTTTATCCCTTGTTGAAGATCCACCATCAACATTAAGTCCCCTGCTTAGTGGGGGACAGTCATGTTCCGCAGTAAGCATTAGATGGTGATTTTCCAGTGGACGAGATAAGCAGCCCGACTTAGTCGTACAAAGGCATTTTCAGAATCCCTGATTTTCTCCAATGATGTCATGTACGAGCAAATGCTCAGGTAAGGACCCTGATAGTATGATAGAGTGTCATCCCGTGAGCTCGGAGAGATGAAGAACTGCTGATCTGGACGGTCGAACGTCCAATTTTGGTCCATTTAGCGTCTACGGGCCCGAGCCTAAAATAGGAAACCCTTGTTTTAGGAATAGATATTTGTTGGTTCGATATGTGAGCGTTCACAAAGTTTTGAAAATATACTCTCGTTTCAAAGACAGATGCTCGCGCGAGGGAGCAAAAATATATTATTTTTTTAAATTTATGTGAGTTTCATGTTAAAATATATTTTTTTTGTAAAATCAATGTTTCGATTTTGAACAACTGTTGAAAGTAGACAATTATACATGGTGGAATAATGTATGTATGTGAGTTTTTATAATTGTAGAATAGACGCCTGTCCAATTTTTGAAAAACCAATGAATGTTAACACAGTAAAAATTTACGTGGGTTGTTCACGGTTTTATGAAAATCAATTTATGATTTTTTGAATAATGGACTTTGCCCGTCTTCGCAGGTCTGAAGAAACGAGCAAGTTCTTAAAACTTTTGTTTTAAGTTCACTACTATTTGTGAAATTGTAAACAGGTAAGAGTTGGAGTGTTACCATTTTTGTTGCGTTTTTGTTATTGGTATACCCGTGACTCCATGTCTTTCACCTAAGATAATGGTGACTTCCAGTCACAACCACCCTTCTGGCTCTTCCGGGGAACACTTCAGAAATATCAAGTCAAAGATGAAGACTTTTGCAGGTGTTCATGCCAAAGCGAATAAACTTTTCAGAGATGCTGGAAAGCTGATACAAGGTATGTCTCTCGATCATCTGGGAGTCGTTCGTCATGGAATCAACGCTTTCTTAGCTTTAGTGGATGCAGAAGAGAAGCAGAGACGAGATGAGTTATTACATAAGAGAAAAGCTGAAGATGAAAAGCTTGCAGCTTATCAGCAAAACGACGCCGGCTTCAGAAAGTGATACTAGCAGCTGAAGATGAAGTTCAATCTTGCGTTGATGGTGTATCTCTTGATTCAGGTGTGGATGAATGAAGAATTTCTTCATAATTCGTCATCAAAAAATTCAGAAGTTAAGTCTTTATTGAAAATGTTGTAGAATCTTTATCCGATGTCGGATTTTTGTGATCTACCCATGTTTCTTTATCCTCAGAAAATTTCCAAGCTTTACCAAAGAAGCTTTTTGGATTTTGGGCACGTTTAAGGGACGAAAGTGACGAAATCGTAAATTTCTAGGAAGTTTTCATCAAATTTTCAGTTGTTATGTTGTCCAAAGTTTTGGCCACATCTTTTTGCTCGTTTATCCAATTGCTGTGGATTTTGCATACGTTATAGAGAACATCCATGTGAAGAGAATAACATATGATCCATCCCTATATTCTTCACCAATTGCTCCCAGCTCGCTTCTTTGTGCAGGACAGTGTAAAATCGTCTCAGACGAGCTTGTTGTAAAACGCCCCTGTTGTGTCTTTAGACCATTTGCTTGTGTCTTAAACGCTTGATGAAGGATTTAAATGCCATTGATTAATTTTCAATCTGAACCCCATGTTTGATACATGAGCATGGTACTTGAGTGCCATCTTATAAACATCACTTGTAGAAACATCACTTCTGAAACCCTGGTCACTGGATCATAACTGAGGTTACTCTCAAGAGGGGATGATTTAATGACCATGGTCGCATGTCTCGGTGGTATCATTCTTTTATGATGAATGATTAGCACAGGCGAGTCCGATGCCACAGGTCTTGGACTGTGAAACTGATCGTCATGATCAGTGGACCGTCAGTCCCCAGTATTTTGTTAAATTTCTCTTTTTCGTTTTCCGTTCTTCTGGCAAGACCTAGTGTTGATGGTAGATTTTAGACAAGGGCTAAAATCGTAAAATCATGATACTGCATGTTTCTGACCCGACTTTAGGAACGCATGTGACGATTCATATTTTACGATCCGTGAACCGTTTCACGATCTCTGACTGAGTGAGCATTCCTCTCAGAGCTATGATGAATATGTTTCTCGAAAAGCCTCCCAGCTGAGCGTTCGATGCTTCACACATTTCATCATCACCTCTATGTAGAATCAAATGATTGGGCGGTTCTCTAGACATAATTGTTTGTTAGAGAGCTTAACGCCTTCAGGACGTCACGTTACTCGTTGTTCCCTGACTACGAAGAGAGACTGGACTTTATGAAGAATCAAATGATTGGGCGGTTCTATAGACATAATTGTTTGTTAGAGGGATTAACGCATTCAGGACGTCACGTTGCTCGTTGTTCCTTGACTACATAGAGAAACCGTGTATAGAATCAGGCGGTTCTTTAGACATAATTGTTTATTAGAGATCTTAACGCCTTCAGGACGTCACGCCACTCGTTGTTCCCTGACTACACACCCCCTCAGAACAAATATGATGCTTCAACTATCTCATATAGATTCTGCAAATAGATTAATTCTAGTGTGTCATTCGCCAACTGAATTCCTAGAAAATAATCTATTTTGTCTCATTACTCCGTTCCATGGCTGATCCCTGGCTGATTCCATGGATTAGTAATAGATAACTATTTTATCTCATTACTCCGTTCCCTGAATTCCCCAGCTGGATTATGTGGATTAGTAATAGATATTCAACTCGTTTTATTACTCCGTTTCATGAATCATTCCCAGCTGAATTTCATGAATTAGTAATAAATATTCAACAATCGGGCGTCCGAGCCATCACCGCGTAAGTCCCGAGAAAGTGGTGCAAGTGTAATTGACAATAAGGCACGAACGAACACCCGAACGCATGAACGATCATTCGAAAATATGGACGAACGAGCAACTTATGGAGGAAAATAATATTAAATAAAAATAATCAAGAGGCGTGGGACCGGGCCCAGTCCCCTCTCCCAATTATTTTACATTTTACTTTAATTTATTTTCTCTCACTTCATAGAGATTCCTTCATTTGAGCAAACTCCCTCGTTTGAGCGAAACTTTTAGTTTCTCCATACTTTCATCAAACAAAATAGGAAAGGTGTCACGGGACCGGGTCACCTAGCCGGCCGGCCATGCCCTAGACGTGGCCGGTCCCACACCTCACAATCCATTATTTTCTCATATTATTATTTACAACATCTAATGGAACTCTATCATTTGAGCGAAAACCCTAGTTTTTCAACATTTTCTCAAATATTGCTCAAACCATGAAAAAGCCAAAAAGTCAAATAATCACTCGACCGACTAGGCTTCTCACGTCAAAAATTAAAATATTATTATTTTAATATTCTAAAAATATCAGTTTCATGAGCAAAGTTCTGCTTGCTCATTCGAGCAAAATTGAGAGTTTCAGTCAAGATCAAACTCTTATGAAAATCCAAAATACTCAACAATCGCTCACCAGAAAATACCAAAACTATCAGTACTAAGACTCGGACATCATGGTGACAGGGACATGTCCCCTTGACCGACCAAGTCCGGCCCTAAGACTTGCAAGGAGCCGGTCCCACACATCTTCATAATTTTGACCTAATTTGCTATCAATTGCTCATATTGGGTCCAAACTCTCTTCAATCAGCTTGGGACTCGCTCAAACGACCGTCAGCCGGTCCCACGACCATCAAGGGCCAGTTCCATGCCCTCTTGGTCGGTCCCTCATCTCTCCATAATTAGGTTTTACTACCTAACGCTCACACGAGCACTATTTTAATAAATGATTAAACCAGCATTTGATCATTCTTTCACCAACCAGTCAACAAAGGACTTTGGTGCACGCTCACTCAAGCACTTGGGCACTACATGGTCGTCCATCATCCCATGTAGTTGGTCACTCCTTCACTCAGTGACCTTGATTAAAATTATGGTTTCGAACAAATGCTCTGCAAATCATAATTCTGAGCAATTTCAAACACTAATAAATTTATGTTGATCTAGCAATCAACATCTGGATTAATTATACAATATTCAATCCAACTACCAATATTTTAATTAATATTTTATTCGGTCATGCTACCAATAATTCAGCGAATGAGCAATACTTTCTCAAATGCTAGAAAATTGATTCAACCATCAATATTCAGTAATTTATCGAATGAGCAATACTTGCTCAGATGTTCGAATATCGATTCAATTATCAATATTCAAAAATTCATCATACGAACAATATTTTCCCGGATTATAACATCACTCAACATCATTCATTCGAGAACTATACGTCCTAGCAGATGCTCGATTCATGAATCCTAGAGCATTAAACAGTCATGCTCCACTGAACAATACTTAGACCCATCGTCTAATCAAGTCAACGAATGACTGATCAAATACACGTCTGCTCTGTAGACTCCACGTTCGTGAGACATCAATCACGTCACATGAGGAATATTCATTAGGGTTTTGTCCTGGCGGCCTACAACACGTGTGTTCATCCATTATGAAAAATGTGAGTAAGCCGTGTAAGCAGTTGAGGGAGTTAGCAAAGTAGTGGGTGGATAATCAACCAACCCTCTCACGTACGAGGAACTGGTGCAACCACGATTTCCCATTTTCCTACTCTTTCACTCGATCAACCGTCACACTTACTGGAGACCAATGTGTCTAAATAAGTCTCTGAATCCACGATTGAACGACAAAACAAGACAACGTCTAACAAACAATTTTTTTCGAGAAATCACTCTCGAGAATTCCATCAATCGACCAGAGCTTATTCGAACTCAACAGTTCACAGAAACCTAAAACACTTATACAATCCTTGATCATCACTGATCTCACACACTTCTCAGCTTCCCTCCTATAAATCAACCATCTTCCCTCTTTGTGAGCGAATTGACTCTGGAACGACCATTGTCTTGGTTTAGGACGGAGTCCTACAGATTGATCTCTCGAACTCAAAGCACTCCCGTGCAGTGCATCTGTTTGAGACTAGGCAGTTCTCCCGGTTTAGGAGTCTCCGTCACACGGTCGTCTCTTCGTTTCCTAAACAATCAGCGAATCGTTTTTCCCCATCTACACCTAGATAGAGGACCCAGGAAGAAAAATTGATGTAAAGACCTAGGTAGTTGAAGTTGGAGGTACCTTGATGAAGGACTTGGTGAAAGGACCTGGTGGACATCGATCGACTGTGGAGGTTATGAATTCCGTCTAAGAATTGCTGCTTGCATGTTGTGTTCTCAAGAAGCTTTAGGATCCTCATATGACGTCAAAATTCGATGCTTGACCCCAACTTTTGAAACTAAGAGATTGAGGAATCATATTCAAAAAGAATCCTTCAGTTTGGAGATGTCTAGGGCAGTCAATGACGCGTACACATTCATAACTTGTAATCCCGTGTAAATTTTCAGATTCCATGAACATGAGTGTGGAAGCCATATCTTTATGCTCGTATGTACATTGACATGCCCTTTTGGTATGTTGTAAAAGAGACATAGATGAACATCTTTCGTTGAGGAAGCATTATCCTATTCCTCACCCATTGGTAAGTTTTTGTAAACCCATGGCCTGAAGTGTGTTGTATATATCTCATTTGTAGAGGTGATGAGAACATCTTGTAGAAGACTTTGGATTATGCCCGCCAGTCGTGCAAGCTTTGGGAAGACTTTCATGTGAACATGTTATCATGTCTACACATATTGATATGAATCATTAGTTCTTATAGAATTCCATTGTAACACTTCAGAGAATGGTTAGTTGATGAATCCCTGTCATGAGGAAGTTGCTCCTGAGATCGTTGTTGATGCTGAGACCATGGACGGAGCTCCTCCGGAGACCGAAAAGGCTAGAACCATGATTATCTACATAGTCTTTGCTCCTCCATCCAGTGATCCTTTACATTCACGAACTAGTTGGTGGGTTGAGCATTCCTAAGATGAAGGTGTACTGGGAGTTCAACCTGACTTCTCTTGAAAAGTATGACTTTACTGTGAACTGGCTTCGTCAATGAATCGACATGAAGAATATCGTCTATACTTGCAACTTTATTTTCAATTACTAACTTATGTCGAGCTTTCCACATGTCCCCATAATAAAGACCCTCTAATGTAGAAAGAATAACATTCGTCATTAAAAATAAGCCACCTCTGGGTACAAGTATTAATACCAACTGGCCAAGCTATCTGAATTCTCCAAGTTAATGGAGAAGCAAACCAGACTACTTCTGCAATGAGACAATTGAAAAATATGTGATCAATCGTCTCCAAATATGAGTGAAAAAGTGACACTCTATTAAAATACTCATAATAAATCTTCATGTTTGGAAAAGACACCAATACCTTTGTGTAACAACCTCCAAAGAAAGGTGTGGATCTTTGGTGCAAGTTTTTTTTCTTCCAAAATTTAACCTTAGAAAAAGAGGTGTCATTGTAATACGAAAACCACCAACATATAAAGAGATCAGAACTTCTGGGAAGACTTGGCAGTATACTCACAATGATTAGTTAAGGTTTTGATGATCTTACCTGGAGTTAGATTCTTGTTAAGATGGTTTAAAACCTGGGAGGCTAGATTTCCAGGGAACAAACCGTTCAATGCCCAAATTCCATAGTGCATATTAAATCATATTTTTACAGCAATACCATCACCGGTATGGACCAAATATAGTTTTCAACAAGAATAAATCAAAGCTAAGATTGTACTCCAACTACTTGAGCATTTTTTAGGTTTCTTCATACTCCAAAAATTGTTATTCTTAAGATATTTAACCTTTCACAATGAACCTTACAAAGAGTTTGATTTAATGATTAATCTCCAATTCAACTTAGCAACCAAAGTTTGACGGTTTCTAGGATGCAATTAGTTAATATGAACATTCTTATAAACCCGATTACATCAAATCATTTCACCTGAGTTTTAAAGTTTTTGAAAATAAACTAGCTGCTGGGGTTTCCTCTATATAATGATGAGGTTCTCCTTCCCATATCCAATTTCCCCCAAACTCGCATCTTTGTATTCAGTCCTACTCAATCCACTACTAAAATAGAGTTCGGAAAATGACATGGTAACCGAAAGAAGATATGGATCTTGTTAAATCGTTCATTCCCGCCTTCTATCGATGTCCAGATGAATTTTATTCTATGTTTTGGAAGAGAATTCACACACTAGGAATCCTAAACATCACAAATGGAGAGACTTAGTGTTTAGATCTGACAACATCAAAATGGATATGCGAGAGTACCATAAAATCGACACATGGTTAACGACCATCATCACCAAGCTCATCATAGTGAAAGATGAGTAATTCGACATATTTATTCCTATTTTATCATTTGTTTGCATTGTAATTTATCATTCATTTAAGATAGCTTCATTCTAACTTATCATTCATTTAATTTCAGATTAGGCAATTTGCGAGTCTATGACGAATAAAAAATGTTGAACGACGGTTTATACACATGAAGACTATATCATGTTGAAGAGACATTCTCGTGGATTATATGACTACGTATTGATGTCCGAGATAATAAACTACGCATACTAAACTATGTAATGCTCTAGTTTCCTAAAAATATGAATGAAGAATTTCATAATGAACATATATATAACACAATCGGCCTATATGAGAACCAATATCTATCGATTACGTCGACTAATATGATAAACTTATGTATAAAAAAGAGGTACTATAGCCACACATGGGAACCTACATTCATCGACTCCGTGTATTCTTCGTGAATGAAGAGCATCGAACTGGAAGCAATATACGTGGGACATCTTATCCTCCAATTCCCTGTATTTTTCATAAATGGTGAACACCAAACAAGAATCGGCGTATGCAGACCATCTTATACGTTGATTCTAGCTTGACGTTCCTGTAAAGATTTAATTTTCATGTTTTTTGACGATTGATTAACACTATTTAGTTTCACATCTAACATGATTATTTAACTATTAATTGAATTAATTAATATTAATTAATCAAAAAAAAGTAAAAAATTGGTGGATAAGAATATTCAATATTACTTAAATATATCCATATTTTGTCTTTTATGTTAGGCCTCAAATAAATTAAATAAATCATAAGTTAGCCAAGATTATATAACATGCAAACACAACAGATCATATAACTTAACTAGCATAGTTTTTTTCGACGAAGAGACATGTTAAAAGAGGAAAGACAAATAATAGCAAAAGAAGTAAACTGTTACAATAAAAACCAATAATGTCTTTTATTTTCATTGTTTTTATAAATACAACTCTTGTGAATCATCCGTCAACTACTTTATTGTAGTACGAAAGATCTAGTTGCTCTTTTAATTGGTTAAATAATGAAACGATACAATGTGATTTAATATTGGGTTGATTTGAAGAGGAAATAGAGGAGGTAAAAATGAAAAACGCTATTTATGAAACAAATTTCGATTTCCACCAACATCATAGTTTTGCAGTTTTGGTTTGACTCTCAGGTGTGATTTTCTGGATTAGTCGATTTTTTTAAAGAATCTGGACTAGTTGATGAAAGTTTTGATATGTTTTATAATTATTTTTTATTATGGAAATAATTTTTTCTGAAGCACATCATTGAAATAAGAATATTATGCAAGTTTTCATTATTAATTCATTTGTATTCAACATATAGTAACAATGTTACAAGGACTGAATGATATGAATGACAATTTCCTCCAAGTTATGATCAGTTTGTTCGGCATTTTATTTGTCAGATGTCTTTCAGGAAGGTGTTTTTTTCTTTTAATTTGGAAATCAATAATAAAATTGATCCCAATTGGCTGCTATATGCTTCACAACACAAAACAAATTATATCCAGAGACTCGAATCTTACTTATTTTTGATAAAAGTACAGGATGGACCATGCCCCACAAAACAAAGTAGGACACACAAAGAAAATAACCATTTTAAGCAAACAATGAACAAAAGATACATTTATTTGTATCACCTCTCACTCCTTGAAAAGCTTGTTAGTGTTGGTGCATGCAACAATTTCTTACCCAATTTGAACTTGAATAGTCCTAGGCTTCTTAGGTTTAGGTGGAGGCAATTTGTGAATAGTAATAGTAAGAACACCGTCTACGCAAACAGCTGAAATTGCATCAATATTAGCATTCTCGGGTAATATAAATTTCCTCATAAATTTCCCAATTCTTCTTTCTATCCTCACATATCTGACCTCCTTTTCCTTGTCGTCTTCCTTTGTCGCATCCCCATCACTACAAGCACATTATTCTCTTCCACCTGAACATTGATTTTCCTCTGATTTCAACCCTGGCATGTCAAGTACAAACACATATGAATCTTGGTATTCTTTAATATCAGCCAGTGTTGCCGCCATTGCCTTTGCATCTCTTACATACTTTCTCGATGGTGTGTTCACTGATTTTTCAGCGTCATGATATGATGCATCCAACATGTCCTGAAGGCTTGAGAGAAATGGATCATTGAAACCAATTACCCTGAAATCCATAGTTGTCGTTGTATTTGTTAACCAGTAGTGATATAAGATGACTGCTTGGTTAAATGTAGTTTGTGGTGATTTCTAAGTTTTCAGTCGTGAAGTTCAATTGATAGCAATCATACGCAGGTGGAGTTTATATAGAGAATTTTTATGGTGTTTTTATAATTTTCTATTAATAAGTTTGACTGGCATTATATCCGGAAACATTTGGCTAAAAAGAATGCCTTTTGCTTAATTCTTGATAAATTATAACAAACACCGGTACAACTTCTAAAAATAAGTAAAATCTATTTACGGTTGGCGAAAAATTTATGTCTCAAAATTATGCTCAATTTTACTATATTTAATCAAAACATATGCTAAATTTAAACAAAAATTATGCATACCTCCGATTGCATATCAGTGTAGCTTAATGTAAATACTGTCTATCAAAAAAGAATTGTAAATACTAATTGATATGAATTCCAAACTTTTCATAAGCTTAAAAAGAAGATTACATTATTTTTTAAAAAGAAGTTGTGTGTTTTTTTCCATAGTCAAACAGAAATGATTTTTTCCTTCGAAAACAATAAAAAATTGAAGCATAGGATCATAGAAATTGTGAGAGGTTAATAGAAATAAAAAAAAGTTTAAAGGAGAAAGCACCAGATTTGGAGCGGGTATTATGAGAATGACAATAGTAATCCTAACGCTCCTTATCAAATTCTCGTTTTCTCATTCTTACCTTAAACATTAATCCCACACCCTTTAACCTAAACTACGTCGAGTCAATTTCCACCAACATCCTACTATATATTTTTCGTTGGATAAATCAAGATCAGTTCAACGTAAAATCTTTGGTTAAACTTTTCTAAAGTAAGAGCAAATTATTTGCCCATTTATTTGCCCATTTATAGATGCATACAAATTGCACACCCATTCAAATCTAATCAGTTTTCTTCTCATCATTTATTCATTTATTTGACTTACGTTAACAAGGCCAAAGAAAGTATAATATGAATGATGTGATACAAATTCATACTTATGTTTCCCCATGGTCATAAACATCACGCTACGACTAGTTAGTTCAGATTTCTATTTGTTTCAACTTTGATCTTTGGGGGTCTGATACTGACATTTATGCACGAAGAAGGTGCAAGGCGCCTAAAACTGCTAAATGCTAACCCTTTGTTTTAGATGTTCTAGAATGGTGTTTGTTTTCGGACTGGAAGAAAAATGAAATTGATCCTACATCAGTGGAAGTTCATAACTTCATATGCTTCACAATTTTTTATTTATATAAGAAAAAAGAACCCGAAGGCAGTTACAAAATAGTGGAGATACTACGGGTCTCAGAGGACAGTTCCTGAGTTTCATAGTGTCGATCAGTGTTTTTTCCTTCCTCAACAGCTGCATACAAATCCCTCCTGATTTGTTGCATTAAGTTTTGGATCTTTGATCCTTCCTAGTATTTAAGATTACAGGTTGAACATAAAACTGCTAAATTTAAAGCTAAATAGTTTTGGGTGGAGTTGGTGGTACTCCACGCAGCTATTTCAAAATATGTAGAA
This sequence comes from Papaver somniferum, assembly GCF_003573695.1. Classification (NCBI taxonomy): domain Eukaryota; kingdom Viridiplantae; phylum Streptophyta; class Magnoliopsida; order Ranunculales; family Papaveraceae; genus Papaver; species Papaver somniferum. The sequence continues at coordinate 66,851,536 of NC_039366.1, read as the reverse complement.
TTTTTAGAGTTTAATTTGAATTTCATGTGCCTTTGCTCAGCATGAAGTCTTCTTGTTAGCTTTATCAGGTTGCATGAGTGTGATTCCATCTCTATTCGGCTTCCCAATTCTGCTGCCCAATCAAACGTCATCTGAGCTTCCATCTGTTGAACCTCTAGATTGCTCCCTTGGAGGTGCCCGATCCCTCTTGCACCTGTGCACTCCCCTGTGAAATCAAAAAAGGATTAACCCAAGAAAACGATTCAGTTGGCTATTTAAATTAATTTTATTGAATTTAGAAAAAAGTATTCCCAACTCTACAGTAATATAAAAACATATTTATTTTGATCACATTTCCTAAAACCCCATGATTTATATGGGATAATACCACTCCTATTAGGGGTGATACCATTTAGTTGATCCAATGATCAGGAACACTCCAAATCTTTTTGTCATATATGGAATGGAATCCTCTAGTAGGAGTGGTACCAGCCCATATAAATCATGCTAAACCCAAACTAGATGGTGCACTTGTCATATTTTTGTAGGAATATAAATTACAATAAATATGACTAGAAATAGGTTTTTCCATGAATAATTTGTTGCTTGTACTTGTCGTACAACCTAAAAATAAAAATTATATTCCCTCCGCTTAGAGGTACTTTCATTTTTTTTTATTTTAGCGTTCAAATTGTAAAAGTAAAAATATCTTTTATTTTTAAAAATCGGAGGTGGTATTATCTTTTTATTTTGATTTATTTTGTTCTGTGTTTTTTCCAGAGCCAAACAAAAAATTACAATTTGTTTCTTTGTTAAGTCGAAGCATTTCGGGTGTAAACGGCAACTTGTTTGGTCAGGCTAATGAAGTCTCTAACTAGCTATGGCTCAAGGAAAGCTGTACCCTAATGACTTGGTGCTAATATGAGAATAGGTTTTACGATTTCGAACTTTGAAGTCTTTGTTACTTGTACTTAAATGCAATGTAATCGTGGATGGTGATATCCAATACACCTTACTTGTATTTTCTAAGATATTCTCAATATCTTTGAAAATAAAATGGTTTTTTGTTTTGGTTTGCCGCTATGACGGGGAAGTGTTCTGTATTGGATAAACACAATGGATGTTAGTTAGAGATGAAGAGACACCTTTAATAGGTGCGATGGTTCATAAAAAACACAACCATTCCCAATAGACACCTTATGTGTCTTTTGGAAGAGAAGAGGCATCTCCAACAGGCATAATTATCCCTATAAGTAGTGAATGTATTTTCCCATTCTATATACTCAATTCAACCTATTTTCTCTCCATCTAAAGCATCGTCAGAAATCTCTCTCGTGTGTTCTTGATTGGATCAAGGGGTACAAACCTTGAATCTAATTTCTCTGTTGTAGGGCTTTCATTGTATCCTGAAGGCATTATTTCGCATACCTGTTGCAATCGCTAATTGATATTGGGAGGGTAGAAATAATCGTCTAAAAAAATCTATTCGAGCCTTGAAAGTCACGAGTACAAAAATTTCTTTGTGTTTATTTCATCCTCCGTTTTTACCCAAATTTTCCAACAGTTTTAGACGATTAGTTTCTCGAACAATGGAGGATGAAACTTCAACCGGCTCACACTGTTAAACTTTCTAAGAACATGTACTTGCTGATGCTTGCAACAAAACGTTCCCTTATGTCATCGGTGTGATATATCTGGGAGATGATTAGTCTCAAGGAAATACGACAAGATTGGGTTTTCATGGAAGAAAAAGAATGTGAACAAGCACGTTACGGAAGACTTCGGCATGGTTGCGATCTGTAACCAAACAGATAAGTCTTTATCTTTCTCTTTCAGTGTTAAATTTTGATCCGTGATGCATGCATTCAAAATTTATTAAATGACTTAGTCTAGCATGCATGATGTATGCCGTTGCATACTATTGAATCTTCCATGAACGCATCCATGATTGAATATCTTTTTGAAATAAAAAATCATGATAACTCTGTATGATTTTGAGAAATTGCTCTTCCATGAGATGGTATGAATAGTAAGTACCAAAGGGGTGTCTAAATAGAAGAAAACCCTACAGGCCATAAAGATATATGTAACAATTGGGTTTTGTTGGACTCTAATCCAGTAACTGTTTCTATTCCGATGAAAATCTCTTCCTAAAGAGACAACAGAGGAAGATAATATTTTTTTTTTTAATTTCTTCTTTGCCTGAAAGGTAACAAGAAATTGAGATCTTCTTTGCCTGACGAGGTAACAAGAAAGATCAAAAAGGGTATCTTAGCGCCTTCCGGAATGAATCATGTTTACGATTTGCAAATTTAAAATGGTGTGTATGTTTTTACTAAAATGGAGAATAAGGGTTTTACTTTTTCTGAATCTAAAGATTGCCTAAGAAATCTTGAGGTAATTAGTGGCACTTAGATCATGTTTACAATTCTGCTCATATATAGTTTGCAGTTGATATCATCATGCATGAGTTACGAACATCATAACATGGGCATGTGATTTTGATTGATATCTGGTGTATGGATTATGTACTGAGATCTTTGGATAAAATTTATCAATAGAATAATTTAATGAGATCAACATATACATTTCTGTACAATCAGCAAATTGGCTAGAGGAAATCACGTTGTAACTGGTTCGTATACTAGATGTTTGCGTATATGTCTAAGGCAGCCCAATCCAAAGGTGGTACTATAATGGATTTGAAGATGCCTTTATGAGCATGATGCGATAGTACCCTTTGGGTGACTGACCGAGTCCTTATGGTTGCTTATACTTTTATTAGGGTAAATGATCGGTCATTGGGGTTTCTTGTTCTCTGTACAACATGATCACTATTAATTAATATTTATTTTACACAAACTTTGTCGAAGATTGCATGCATGATCTTATTGTCTTCACATGTGCAACTTACCATTTTTCCGTAAGTTGGATAACTTCTGATATTATGCGGTGTTAATTATCCATGGGATGTGGAGTATAAATACTTTTAGAGTTTTCTCTAACTGCGTAAATTAATTTTACCGGGATCATCATGGTCATTCCCTATGGATATATTGAAATTGAGAAGATGAGTAGGCTTAGTCTGTGATTTTTTCTGAGATAGAAATATTCTTGTGGGCATTTGATTCGGGCTTAGAAATCAAAATGGACAGACATTTTTTGGAAGGGCAGTATTCAGAAGAGAGCCAAGTCCAATATATAGGATTTGAAGATTTCTATTCAGAAATTTTGAGTGCACATGTTTGATACAAATCAAACAAGTATGCAAATCTGTAAAGGATCGTATTTCATGACATTGAGTTGCATTTTTGGCATTTGAAAATTGTCGTGAATCGGAGGGAATTTTTTTATGACAATGTCATAAACCTTTTAATTGTTTGGTTACTTTAAAACCAAAATCGTCATAATTGTTGAGACAACAACGGTATGGCATGAACATAATTCTTGCGATAAGAATTATAGGTTCCAAACATTGGAAAATGGGATGTCTTAAATGATTTCAAAAGGAATGGAATACCGGATAATATGTAACGTATTGGAAAACTGGGCGGCCGACCAAATTCCAACGATGAGGTGTTACGATATTACCGATGCATAAATTATGAACATTTTTCATCATACAATGTAAAATGTTAAATAGACATTGTCTATGTATTTGGGTATAAATTTGTAGAGAATTGGGCATGAGTAGAGGAGTTACTCATCGTGATAACGCGCTTGCTGAAATAGCAAGTAAGTTGCCTACAAATTTTCTATGCCTCTAGCGAATGGAAGTCTATAAGGACATCTTGTGAATTAACTGTGATTGTTAATTAACTGGGAATCAGGCTATGATCTATAACGTCTTTGGCGAGACTTATAATGAAAGTCAAGACATACAAGTCTTAGACATTGGATGGTAACACATTTACTCAATAAATGAGTAATTGCAGTTAACCATTGAAACAGAAAAGAACTTGGAAGACTATACATGGAGAGTCTCCCAAAAGAAATGTTTTCAATGAAGCATAAAGAAATGGGACTAAGGTCTGTGAAGGAAGATTGATCTCCCATAGCAGAAACCCAACCTATGTTTTGAAAAAGATAAACAAGGTTCAATGTGGTACCAACAAGTTATGGAAGAGATTATGGAGCACTAATATAAAACTTTTCATTTCTAATTAGTGTTGGTTTCTGCAAGAAAACAAGATGGATATAAATCCTTAATGAGTCTATAATTATTTACAGGTGTACCGCAGAAACATCTTGGAGACTTACCTATATGAGTATGGTAATCAGGCTGTTTCTTAAGAGAAGAAGACCGTTCTCTAAAGAAGACTCATGAATCCAGGATATAAGCGCATGGCCATTAACGTGCTAAGCTACATAACACATGATTTTATGAAATCAGTATGTGTGGAGATTCCGGTTTTATCACATGGGGTACTTGGTTCAAGACTGGTTTCACCACTGAACCACGATAAGGCTTTGAATTTCTTACACTAAATGAAGGTTCAAATCCAAAAGATACCTATCATTTATGTGTTGATTTCAATAATGATGCTTAGTCTCAATTTAGCTTGAACTACGTTGGCTTTTTCCCACTCGGGTACGTAGGCAGTCACTTCAGTGATGCAGCCACTCTGATTTAAAAGTTTTGTTTTATTTTTATTTTCATGTTTTAAGGTTATTGAAAATAGGGGGAGATTGTTGTATATTTTCAATATCTTAGAAAATAAAATGGTTTTCTGTTTTGGTTTGCCGCTATGAAGGGGAAGTGTTATGTATTGGATAAACACAATGGATGTTAGTTGGAGATGAAGAGACACCTTTAATAGGTGTGATGGTTCATAAAAAACACAACCATTCCCAATACACACCTTATGTGTCTTTTGGAAGAGAAGAGGCATCTTCAACATGCATAATTATCCCTATAAGTAGTGAAGGTATTCTCCCATTCTATATAATCAATTCAACCTGTTTTCTCTCCATCTAAAGCATCATCAGAAATCTCTCTCGTGTGTTCTTGATTGGGTCAAGGGGTGCAAACCTTGAATCCAATTTCTCTGTTGTAGGGCTTTTATTGTATCCTGAAGGCATTATTTCGCATACCTGTTGCAATCGCTAATTGATATTGGGAGGGTAAAAATAATCGTCTAAAAGAAATCTATTCGAGCCTTGAAAGTCACGAGTACAACAATTTCTTTGTATTTATTTCATCCTCCGTTTTTACCCAAATTTTCCAACAATATCAATGATCCGGAGATCAAATTCTTTCTCAATGACATTGTATAATTTAAAATTGGAAAAGAAAAGAACGGATAAATTTGTAATTTATATGATGTGAAGAATATAGTATAAGATATTATTTATCTTTAGAATGGTTGATGGTTACATTTTTCATACATGAAAAGTGAAAAATTACATAATTGCGTTATTTTTTAGTCCAATCAATTTTCTTTTGTTCTTTTTCAAAGCCAAACAAATGTCCATTTTTCATAAAATAATCAAACAACCAATTAGGGAACGATGAAAACGGTTAGCAGTTCATAAGAGAAAAATACAAAGGGGAAGCAACGAGGAGAATGGCGAGCAGCTTATAAGAGAAAAATACAGGAGGAAGCAACGATCCTGAAAATGAACATATAACTTTCAGAATCCCAATTCTTGGAGCAAAGAGGAACGACAAATGATCTTGGAGCCAAGAACTGCGTTTGCTCCAACAAAATGAATGATCCTTTTCCCACTTTTACTTATAATGTTACATTCTTTCCTCCTACCCCAACTAAAAGCAAAATAAAATCCCAATTCTAAATAGCTAACAAACCATCAGGCCAATCTCATACCCCATTTTCCAAAATTACCCGGAATCAATTTCCACCAACATCCTAGTCTTTAGTTAAGGCATAGATTCTCCAAAATTAATACTATGGTAACTGCTTCACCCATTTGTATGCGTACACAAATTATGCACCCATACCCATTCAAAGCTAACTAGTTCTCTTCTCACCACTTATTCATTTACTTGACACCCGTAAAGAATGTTACGAAGGAAAGATAATAATTCGAATGATACACAGGTTCGAATCATCCACCATCTCCAATCAATGATCTTTACAGGTTCTATGAAGATGTAGTTGAGTTACACTTGTCTGAATCCAATCAGTGGAACATCAGTTTACTCAACAGATTATTTGATACAGATACTTCTCTTAAAATTCAGTCTTTCTTCATAGACTGCAGCAAATAAGATGTTATGTTATGGATGCCCTCAAAAGATGGTACTTTTTCAGTCAAGAGCACATATAAAATGTTAACTCATAGCACCAGTGAAGTTCAAGTAAATGGAGCTAACATTGACTCTGTAATCTGGAAGAAACTGTGGAAAACACAAGCAGCAAACCGTGTCAAGCTTTTCATATGGAAGTGCATCAGAGGCATTAACTCTACCAAAAGTAGAAGAGCACAATATAATTCAGAGGTTGAAACATATTGTGACACCTGTGGTCATGGTCATGAAGATATGAAACATATCATTTTTGCTTGTAAACATGCAAGGGTTGTCTGGAGAGGCATAAATGTTAACATTGATGCAGTCAGAGAAAACTGTAGCTCAGTTACATAATGGATCATCAGCTGGTTCTCTTCCTCAAAATCAGATCAAGATCAAAGACGGTTGATTATCTTAATGGTTGGAATGTGGGTATTGTGGAAAGATAGGTGTGAAGTAGTTTTTCAGGGAGTTTCTCTAAACCCTCATAATACTGTGCATAACCACATTGCTTCACATTTCTCTAAACCCTCATAATACTGTGAAGCAATTACCACATTGCTTCACATATGCACTGCATTAACCCTATTCACTTTGCATTAACTACTGCTAGCATGAAAATCTCTAGCTGAAACCTCCCATTAATGATGTGGTTAAATTTAATGTGGATGGTTCTTATATTCAAGATTCTAACAGTTTTGGCACTGGTATTGTGTTGCGCAACCATACAGGTGCATGTCTTGGAATCAAAGGGAGCTATGGAGATGGAGCACTGAATCCAGAAGCAGTGGAATGTATGGCAGTCAGAGAAGCACTCTCTTGGGCCAAAGATTTGACGTTCTCAAAAATCCAGATCGAAGCTGATGCAAAACTAGTAATAGACACCATTAATGGGAATATCCTACTCATTCAATGGGAAAATAGATATATAATAAGGGAGATATAACACTTAATCTCTAGCTTTTCTTTTTATGAGTTTATTCATGTAAGCCGTGATGATAATCGAGTGGCAGATGCTGTTGCAAAACATGTTAGACAGTCAACATTGTCAATTTTATCGGATGGAAACTTTAATGTAGGTTTTTGTGATCTTCTGGCAAAAGATCACAATCCCTGTTAATCTCAATATATTTTCTCTTTATCAAAAGAAAAAAATTCGAATGATGCACATACTTATTCTCCGCACTCAGAAACTATCGAGTCACGACTAATTAGTTCGAGCTTATATTTGTTCAAACGCTTATGCAGAATGGATTTCATTCATACCGCGCGTTTTGGGGTTTTTGGTAGGTGCAAGCTTGGTTATTGGCCCTTAATCTTTTTACTCGGAAGAAAGGGAGACGGGCTAATGAATTTTATCAACAAAATTCTTCACCTTAGCTGATGTGAATTCTATGAGCCAAGGCGAAGGGAAATGGCAAAGCATAAGAGCTTAAAATTCGATGTTCTGAAATCACCAAGTGCGCAGCGTCACTGTGCCAGATGCAAGTTGTTCAGCCTCTTTCACGCCTAAAACGGCTGGTCTAGAGTTTCATTGGATGAGTGCCAAATCTCATAGTTTACAAACTCAATTTGAAAACCAAGCCTTCAATCACAAATAAATTGCAACAGAAATAAATCTTCATTTGCTTTGATTTTTTTGTCAAAAGAACTTTGCTAACTAAACCTGCTCATTGCCAGAGACAAATTACTTCTTAGCAGTTCAACCCAACTATAAAGAAAAAAACAGGACAGTCGTCCTCACACACACAAAAACAAGCCATCTCTTGACCACATCACAAAACGAAACATGCTTAAAAAACAAGAAGAAACATACACCGAAAGATACATTCATTTCGAACAGACGGACATGTCCTCCTTAGTGCATCATCACACGACATTTTGTTACCCAATTTGAACCTGAATAGTCCTAGGCTTCTTCGGTTCCGGTGGAGGCAATTTCTGAACAGTAATGGTGAGAACACCATCAACACAAACAGCTGAAATTGTGTCAAGATTAGCATTTTCAGGCAGTATAAATTTCCTCATAAATTTCCCAATTCTTCTTTCCATCCTCACGTATTTAACTTCTTTCTCCTTCTCGTCTTCCCTTTGGCGCATTCCCGTCACTACCAGAACATTATTGTCTTCAACTTGAACACTGATTTCCTCTGATTTCAACCCTGGCATGTCAAGCACAAACACATACGAATCTGGATACTCCTTGATATCAGCTGGTGTTGATGCCATTGCTTTGGCATCCCTTACATACTTCTTTGACGGTGTGTTCACAGATTTTTCAATATCATGATCAGATACATCGAACATGTTATGAAGACCTGAGAAAATTGGATCACTGAAATCAACTATTCTGAAAGCCATTGCAATAGTACGAGGAGTGGTGCTTCAATGCAGTTTGTGGAGATTTTGATTTTGGTTATCAAATCGTTGAAAAGTTTGATTGACGAGGAACCTATGCAATGGGTATTTATATAATATAGAGATGTTTGAATCTGTTTCTAAAGTTTGCAGTAGATGCTGCTGGATCCTTCTAGGTAAGTTTTTCTATCCACTCCAGAAGCTTGTCGAAGCGGAACTTACTGGAATATTCTAGGTTTGAGCATTGTTTTTGAACCATGATATTGGGCATACCAAAAACTTTCAAGGCATACAAAGGACTAGTCCTAACTTGGGTGATCTTATAAGGGGTACCTATGAGTGGTTTAATTACCTATATGCCCTTAAATCCTATAAATTACTAATCTATCTCTAACCTTAATACAAAAATCTATAATCATAAACCTAAAATCAGTTTCAACCCCTTCTTCTTCCTCCTCATCCTCCACAGCCGAACCCACCTTCTCCTTTTTTTTTCATCGTATCATCGCCGAAATTTAATCGTCGATTCGTGAAAATTTAGTCAACGATTAAACTCATCTAGATAATGGTTCGCCGCAAGACAGTATCTCGTTCTAATCGAGCGATTGAACAACCCATTGAAGAAGAAGAAGATTTAGAGAGTGAAGAAGAAACTCAAAATCAACCACAAAATCAACCGGAAGAAGAGATTGAAGAAGAACCAACTCCAGAAATGAGAATAAGAAGGTTAGTTTTACAAACCCATCTCGTATTTGATGTTTTTGATTGGTTTGATTGATTTAATTCGTCAAAATCATGTTTCTGCGGCGGTTACAGGGTATGGTTCGGCGCAAAACAAATCTTAGATGTGCGCCGAGCTGTTCTTGAAACTGAACCCTGAAAGTGCATATGAACGGCTCGGCGTATATCTGAAATCCGTTTTGAGCCGAACTTAGTGACACAGAGACTTATATTTAGGATCGTCTTATTCGATGGTGTTAGTTTTGTGCCGAATATGTTTTGTGAATTTCAGAAATTTTGCATGTGCGTAGGATCGGCTTGTATGGTAGTATTAGTTTTGTGCCGAATAATTGTTGTTTGAATTTCAAAATTTTTGCATGTGCTTAGGATCGTCTTGTATGGTTGTATTAGTTTTGCGCCGAATAAAGGTTTCAATTCATAAGTCTAGATTCGGCTTATTCGATAGTATTAGGGTTGCGCCGAATATCATTGTTAAAATTTCATAAACTTTACAAGTGTATAGGATCGGCTTATTTATATGATATCATGTTGCGCCGAATACATGTTTGAGTTCATAACCATAGACTCGGCTTATTCGACGATATCGGTTGTGAGCCGAATATATAGGATCGGCTTATAATTGTTTTGTGGTATGAGCCGATCCACTCTCTGTGTAAGCTAATAAAAATTTCAAGACATGATTCGGATCATATGTGTTATTTCAGGTAAGCCGAGCCTTCTTATTTTCTTACAAGTTTTTGGATTTCCAAATCTCTTTGTTGTTCGAATTAGTCTTATAACTTTCATACTTGTGTCAGTACCAATGCAGCTACAAAGAGGAAGAAGATGGAGGTAACACCTTCTACTTCTAAAACTCCCGATCCTAGAAGAGGAGGTAAGAAAAAATTTGGAGCGGGAGGTAGAGGAGGAATTTTAGAAGAAGAAGCTGAACAAGTAAGAATTGAAAGACAAGAAGAAGGAATAGCTGAAGATGAAGAAGTTGATGATAATCAAGAAGTTCATCAAGAAACACAACCCCAAGGAAAACCCAAGAAAGACAAGAAAGGTAAGAAGGTAGCAGAACCCGAGAAAGAGAAGAACAATGATGATCGACGGATCACTGGTTTACACATTCCTGATGAAGATGACGTAATTACACCTCGATCAGATGGTTTGCCTCATGGTCTTATGGAAGATGGAGGAAATGTGTTGATTGGTTATGCCGATTCTTGGGCGAAGAAAATTTATGAGACTCCTGATCACAACCGTGCAGTCCGAGTATTGAGACACCAGAGAGCAGCGGAATGGAGTCTTGATGAAGAGGTTCCTGAGGTGATTGCTTACGTACAACGCAGTGCTTTATGGCCTATCATAAATTATGGACATAAGGAATATGACAGTGTGTCGGCCTCTGCATTTACCGAGCGCTTTTGTCCAGAAACTTACACATTTCAATTACCTTTTGGAGAGATGGCAATCACTCCTGATGAGGCTAGTAAGATTACAGGCCTTAAAGCAAGGGGTGTAAGTGTGGATGCTGGTTTTTATGACATGAGTTGAGATGAGCTATACAATTTGTACCTGGAATGCCTTGGTTGGGGTTCACAGAAAACTGAGTTGGAGTTTTGTCGATCAGTTAAAGATGTCGATACCGTTTGCATACCAGGTGGCAGAAATAAGAAGAATAAGAAGATCAAGTTGACTAACTTGAAAAGGGAGTTTGAGAACACAAAGGAAATAGTCACACAAGGTTTGTTGATAATGGATCCCGTCAAAGTGAAGCAAACCGGAACTGCCTACTTGCTTTATACTCTTGGTAGAGACATCTTTCCCGACACTACCGGAAACAAGGTAAATGCTAATTATCTCCAATTGGTAAGGAATCTTGAAACTTGTAACAAGTTTGCTTGGGGAACGTCTACGCTCGCTTACCTGCTGGACCAACTTGCCACCGCGTCTAGGTTGACAAGTACAAACATCGAAGGGAACTTCACTTTGCTCCAGGTAACTTTTGGGAGTTCAGAGTATGGTTCGGCTTATAACCATAAAATCTTTTAAGCCGAAGTTTTTACTTACTTGGTTCGGCTTATAATACTTGATCCATATAAGCCGAACAGTTCTCTGAGTTTGCAAACTTTATTCTTACTTTGATGTTTCCATGTAAAACTTGTTTCTATCAATTCAATTCCTTTGATTTTTTAATGTGGTTTTTTGGATGTAGGTGTGGATATATGACCATTCCCAATTTTGAACTTGGCCAAAGTATTTGAGAAAGATGTCGATTATGTTGATATTGAGCCAACTGCAGCACGGTACGCGTACGAGGACTCCAAGAAAAGGAACAAAAAGAAGTTGGTGGCAAGTTTGAGAGAGACGTTATACCGTCTTGGTGTTGATGATGTCACTTTTCAACCATATGAGAAGGAAGATGAAGAAGATGAAGTTGTTGAAGATGAGGATATGCCGGTAGGTATGTATCATGGGCCATTGTGGTATCCCGGTGGTTATGTTATATACGATCCTAGGCGAGTACTCCGTCAATTAGGATGCGTCCAAAAGGTTCCTTTGTTTGACGTGAAATTCAGGTTGTTACCAAAGAGTGGTAAGGGAACTAAAAGCACCAATTCATCTTTGGAACCAAAGTATGATCCTGATCCCACCGTTGAGTTTTGGAATAATTTAGACAATCACACATTAGATGCGTCGAAGTTAACACCTTTACTTGATGATCCATGTGAAGAGGATCCGGGCTATATGGATTGGTATAACCAAATTTCTCATCCCTTCATTATCAATAAGAAAAGGAAAAAGATAGCTGATAAGGGGAAGGCGAAGCCAATCAAGATCACCAACAAGTCTACTTCCGAAGATGTAGTCAAGGCTTTCAAGATTATGGTAAGAATGACTTCACTTTATACTATTTTCATATATTAGTTATGGTAAAAATGTCTTCAACCTCATGGTTATAAGTTGTTGACAAATGAAAAAATAGGTTGCCGCGGGTAGGGAGATGTTGAAAAAAATGAAGGCCAAACTTGGTTGCAAAACACCAATGACCGTGGAAGAACAAAAATACCTCATCAACAAGTGGGATGCAATCATCAACAGAGGACAAGGACCCGAGGAACCCGAACAAAGGCCTACCACTAAGAGGTATCGACAAGTTGGTGAAGGTACAAGCCAAGGTGATGCTACCGTCCAACCCGGTAATGATGCGTCGGAAGATGAAGACCAAGGTGGAAGAAGAGGTGGTCGTGCAACTAAGAAGAGGGGTCGTGGTTAAATGCCCTTTTATGTACACTTTTATGGTACACTTTTATGGTACACTTTTTCTTAAGTTTTAAGTACACTTTTATGGTGTTGCAAACACCTTTGCTTTTAGGTGCTGAACTTTGTTTTTAATGGTGCTGGGATTGGGTTATGGACACCTTCAATTTCATGTTTTAATGAATAGCTTAACATTTATGCGCCGAATTTATAGAGTTAGGCTTATCCTCTAATGTTAGTTACGCGCCGAATCAGTTGTCCTTCAGGTTCGGTTTTTTCTATAATTTGAGTTATAAGCCGAGCCTTAAAAATCATTATTGGTGTAATCCAGTATTGGTGTTCCTCAAGCACGATCAGGTTGATGTTCCTCAATTTCATGTTTAGTGATCCTTGGTATCCTCGTGAATTATGTCTACTGGATCAGGTTGATTTTCCATGGGTCCAAGCACGATCTACAAAGAATAACACAAGGTTAAACACTAGAAAGGGAATATAATAACAAGGTTTGGCGCATTCGATAATCACATTATGTGCCGAACTATAAACATTTACAGGTTTCGGCTTATACGATATCCTCCATATGTGCCGAACCACGAACAATATTTTAACCCAAAAATTAACAAATTCATGTTCGGCTCAGACGATAATCATATTATGTGCCGAACCTTGAACATAAGAAGTTTCGGCTTATACGATATCCTCAATATGTGCCGAACCACGAACAATATTTTAACCCAAAAATTTAAAAATTCATGTTCGGCTCAGACGATAATCATATTATGTGTCGAACCTTGAACATAAGAGGTTTCGGCTGATACGATATTCTCCATATGTGCCGAACCAGTACAATATTTCAACCCAGAAATTAAAAAGTTATGTTCGGCACATACGATTTTGGATATGTAAGTCGAATTAGTAATGATTCTATTCCGGGCTATTCAGGATGTTGTTCGGCTTACTACGAAACTTTCATATAAGCCGAACTAGTGTCTAGCAAAAGGGTTGGAATTGGAAATTATAGGTTCGGCGCATGCAGTAAACAGATTCAGTAATCCGAACCGTTCATCAATTGGTAGATTCGGCTCATAGATGTGAGCCGAACCTCAACCTGTTTCGCCGAACCATGATTCAAAAAACCTAACTTTTGATAATTGAGAGCTATAAAAGTGAGATTAAGTATAGGATATAAGTGTACCTGTGTATTAGAAGCATTGGGTTCCTCATCAATGTCTTCATCATCAGGATTTGGCTCATAAAAATCATCATCTTGAGTTTGTGTTTGAGTTTGAGCTTGAGTTTGAGTGGGTGTAAAATCATTCTCATAATCTAAGAAATCATCCATTTCTGGATCATTGTTGTAGTTGATATGTATTTTCCTAGGTTTTTTATATGAATGATGACCCTCCTCATCCTCCATTGAATCAAGAATTAGAATTTTCTCACTTTCTCCTTCTCTTTCTCTCCTTCTTAACCAAACCAAAACTTTGATTTTTTTCCTCAAATTTTTCATCTAAACAACTCTTATAATTCTGAAAATTATTTTAATCACTAAACAAAATATTTAATCACTAATCAAGATTATTAACACTAATACGTAAAGGGCAGATTTGCCATTAAAAAAATTTTGGGTTAAAGGTTATCTGATTTTGCTATTTCACAACTTTTTTTGTCTTCATTCAGTATGCCTTGAAAGATTTTGGTATGCCCAATATTATGGTTCTTGTTTTTACGAAACTAACCTGGACTTTGGTTGGTGACGCTGTCGGCCCAACCCAAATTAAAGAACTAAGATCATGTGCTGTATGTATTTTCATTTTCAATTTCTTTTTCAGGGAAAATTTAAGAAGCTTAATAATTTTTCGCTGCCAAAAAGCTAAAATAAAAAAAGAAAAGATAATTTTTCGTGATACTGTTCGACACCCATAAAAATCATTACCATGGGGGTTTCGCAGTATGCACGTGGAAGGGCTGTTTCAAATCTAATGACACAGTATAGTTGTTGTTCACTGTATAGAAAACAGTGGAGAAGAACTTCATTATTCATAGATCCTTACAATGGAAAATAAACCTAAACTAGGAAACAATTAGAACATCAATCACTAATTAATTGGCTACCGTAATTTACATCAATCACTAATAAATTGTGATTTGTACAGAAAATAATATACATGAAAATCAAGGAGAAAATTAAGGGAGAAACTAAGAAAGGAAAATAAAAGATATGGCATATCACTAATGATATGCTTGACCCATTCACCGTATATTCCAATAGCCTGACACTTAAAATTTGATTGATTTAAACCTTGATCAAGAATCAAGAATTGAAAGAAAAAAAACTCCGGCTTTTTATTGTTTTGCAAGTGATACAGAAAAAAAATAGTGAATAAGTGATACACATAAAAATTCCCAATATATAGGAAGGTCCTGAAATCCGATACCTGCCTAGAATGAGAATTTTTAACTTTGGACGTTCGTTTTCAGATCTTCGCTATATTTTTGAATCTTGCTTCTCCATTTCCAGCGTGTCCTTTATTTTATTCGTCATAATTTTAATTTCATTATAGATACTAGCAATTTTAATAGTGAAAAATACTAGAACCCCCTATTATATGGGTTCAATATAGAGAAGTCCCACTAAATGGATCCTCCCCTATCAACTTCATACTTTCATTTTTTAATATTTCTAGGTCCAAAAATTTAGATTTCAGGGCTTGGTAATAAAGTTTAGGGTTTGGAAAAATTTCGTAATACCAAAAATGCCCTTTACTATATATACCTAATGAAATAGGCTATAGGCTTCATTTCCAGATTCATTTTCATTTTCACTTTTTCTCACTTCTCTCTCGTCTCTGCTCTGAAGAAAATTAGGGTTTTTTGATCATGCCGAAAGAAAACAATTGCAGAGAGCAAGAAAACAATTCTCGCTCCATCGATATCCGCTGATGACATTTAATTCAACGTTTCTTCTAGATTTATTGTATGATTTTGCAGTAGAATAAACGAATCCGAGAGAAGATTTCAATCAACTAATCTGCAGATTCAACTCAGATTCATCAAGAAGCTAATTATACAGGTAAGTATCCTCTTCTCTTTGTGATGATGCTTCGGTTTAGAGATTTTAGTTGATTTATTTTGGATTCAAATTTCAGAAAAGTATTTCAAAACCTAAATCTTCAGATGCTTTTCAATCGACTTATCTGAATCGAAATCAGATCTTAGATTCATAATCATCTACTTACTCTGGTTGTTTTGATGTAGAGTTTTCGAAGAAAAAAAATTGAACAAAAATTTCCGATCTGTTCATCGTCAAAATCGTTGTATACCTCTATTTCTGTCTTCGATCGAATAACTGATTTGAGATTCGATATCAGTGAATCATCCTCTCTATTACCCATAGATTTGATTTGAATTTTATTCACTTTTAGTTTTTGATTTTTCATTTATACATGATAGATTACATGAAATGGTGGTAGGAATTTAGTTGAGGTGAAGTATTTAGAGAAGGATTTTTGAGCTGGTGGTGGTGTTGGAGTTGTAGGTAGTATGAGTGGTGAAGAAATAAGTAAATTGAATCCAGGCACGATTTTGTTTGTTATTGTTGATGTTGTTATTTGTTGTTATTTTAGGTTCGATTTGTTTTTTTTACATTTCAATTTGAATATGTCTGTGAAATGAACTCATAATGCGATTTCAGCTATTCTTTGAGGCGATACAAACTTAAAACCTCTAGTTCAAGTATTTAGATATAAAATCTACTGGTAATATCACAAGATCGACTTTGATTACTTGTTTCTGACTCAGATTCGACTCATTATGCTGTGTTAGAAACTCAGTTGAATGAGAAACTGTTCAATGGCGATATTCGTAAGGGATTTGTGGTTCAATTGATTGATTACATGTGTCATACTATTCAGAATCGGAAGTAAGTTTCTCTGAATTTCGATCTAATTTTAGGTTTAATTTCAGTTTTTTGGTATTACGAATCTTTGAAATGATTCTCAGTTCAGATTATTAGTAGGTTTAATCTGATATTGGTGTTGGTTAAACTAGATATAATACTGTGTTATTGTGTTTATCAGCTAAGAATCTGATAGATTTTGTGGTGTGTGTGCCTGCCGTTTGATATAGATTGCTAAGCATTTATATCATTGAATACTATGTTGAATGCTTGGTGAACTATTAAGCAAGTTCCTGAGAAAACATGGAATGATATATTGAATGCCTGCGTTTGCTTATTGTTTTCAAGCAATAAAACAGCGAAGAAATGAAGATGTTACTACAGACTATTTTCGTGGGATATATATGAAGGGGATTACTGCAATGATAGTGTGTCTGAACGATTTTATGATTGTGTTTTGTGTTGGATGTGGAACTGTTGCAGGAAGATGATACAGAGAGGCTCAGAAATTACTGGAAAAGATGTTTCTCTTTCCAACTTATAGTTTGTTGTTTATATTGTTATTGTCATTAGAAAAATGTGTGCACTTATAGTTTTGGTTATTATTATATTTTGTAATCGAATGGACATCTGAGTTAACATGCCTTAATGATGTAGGTCAAACTTTGTATTGCTTTTTGATTTATATTGTTTATGATAATAATAGATAACTGCTAATTTTTTTTCCTCCCCTACCAGGAGAACATAAAACGATGTGTTTGCATCATATATGATCCAGCAAGGTCTAATCAAGGTGTTCTAGCTCTCAAGGCTATGAAGCTCACAGATTCTTTCATGGAACTTTATCACAATAAAAATTTTACTGGAGAGAAGTATGTAATAGCTCGTGTCTCGATAAAATTTTAATGAAGATGAATAATTGATCTAAATCTCATTATTATATCTCTTTTATTTTGTTCGATAGGTTGAGGGAGAAAAATCTTTCATGGGTCGATATCTTTGAATAAATTCCTGTACGATTTGAATGCCTTGTTTCTTTTTATAACAATAGGAAGAATTGTCCATTTTTACGAGTTTATTTATGCTTCTTTTATGTGCCTCTTAACAGATTAAAGTTTCAAATTCTGTCCTTATTAGTGCCTTCATGACAGAACGTGAAGCTGACACACCTGTAACCCAGGTTTGATATCTTACCTTTATTATTCATTCTTCGTGTCACTAAAAAAATAATACATATGGTAATATAATAATTTCTGAGAAGGACAACTTAATAAGATGAAAAATTCTGTTATGCAGTGTGACTATGACCGTCTGCAATTATCAACCAAACCACAGATGGAAAGAAATGTTGACTAAAGACATGGTTGTGTACATGAGTGCTCTCTCTTGGTGTCATTCAATATCAATACCAGTGATGTAGAGAGGTTTGCTTTATGTAGTAGTGCTAGATATTTTCTTCTGTATCAGTAGTAGAGTTGACCCAATAAATATATTAGTTGTATCTTTACGTACATAGTTTCAGAAGGAAATTCATTGTTGGATATTCTCCCATCTTTGACTCATAAGAGTTGTGTCCACTATATACTTCACTTCCGTCACTGTTTTTACTTCTTAGATTTTGCGAAATTTCTGTTTTTGTACAGATTAATACAGATGTATCATGTATGGTATTCACTGTAAAGCCTCTACCTATATTGTTTTCTGTTCTGCCATAATACTTATGTGTAACTGCGGCTTACACATGTCATATGCATGTGTAACTTCCTATTACACATGCCTGTGACATATGTAACTGCGACTTACACATGATATATGCATGTGGAACTCCAACTTACACATGCATTTTTATGTGTACTAGCTGATTCTCGTATTCTTGTTGGATGTTGGTCTTGTAGGTGGTGGACTCTACCAAAGAGCAACTACCTTTGGGTTGGCAGGTGAGACTTGTCATGGATGAACCGTTGTTTGTTTCTTTTCTTTTGTTATCATATATTGTTTTTCGTTTGTATAGTCTGAGTTATCTACCTGAGTTAAGGTTCTTGTCGCTATGTGGATGTTGTTGTGTAGAGCAGGTAGGTAAGATTTGGTAACATCAGTAGGAAAAAATTGAACCGTTATCGAACACGGATAATAGATTGTTAGTTTTTAGGTTAATTGTGACATTGCTAACTTATAGAAGAAAAAGAAGACATAGTACATTGTTTTTTTTAGGGAGAAGAGGATTTTATTTGGTTTTATTTCTTTCTTAAGATTCAACCTGGGCACTGATTTTCAAACATTGCAGACTCAGCCATAGAATATTCTTCTAGGTTCAGAAGATTGTCGTTAATTTTTTTTTTTTAAATAAATTTTGCCACTATAAGATACTGCATATAAATAGGTTCCTATTTATTATCATACAGTGGATAAACCTGCGGCTGGTGCTGAGATTTGTACTCAGTTAGTGTTGGTTGCAGTTGCAGGACATGGGTTCCGATGGAATGTGTAACTGCGGCATACACATATATGTATGTCTAACTGCTCATTACACATGCATATTGTATGTGTAACTTCTGCATACACATCTATATGGACGTGTAACTGATGATTACGCATGACGAATGCATGTGTAACTAGGAGTTACACAGGCTAAGATAGGTTATCATGTGTATTTTCTGTGATCTTTGTTCTATAATTTTTCCTTACAATTGTTCTATAATATTTTTTTGTTTTTCCTTTTTGTTCATCCAACCTAATCCCTGGATGTTTATTTCGTTGCAGATATGCAAGCATTTTGGAGGGGGAAGACAAGATGGAAAGGCAAAGATTTAAACTTCATAAAAGCATAAATCAGACGCATATGTAACTCTCAATTACACTAGATAGATGCATATGTAATTCTCAATTACACTAGACAGAAGCGTGTGTAACTTCTAGTTACACGTGCTAAGAAATTATTGTAAATGAATATTAAAGTAATACATGTATTTTTGTATGCGTTCTTTTTGATGTCTATTTTTTTGATGTGTAACTTTGCATTACACTTGACATAAGGATGTGTAACTTCTGGATACACATGCCATATGCATGTGTAACTTCTGTTTACACATTTACACTGCATTTTAATAATTGTGGGCCTAGATTTAATAATTTTGGGCTTAACTTTAAATTTTATTTAATTTGGGCCTTGACAATATATAAAAGGACATGAATGTCTTTTAATAACTCTGGGCCTAGATTTAAATTTCTTTTAATTAAGGGACTCATATTATGGGTTGGGCCTTAGCCTAATTTTCCCAATTCAATATCTGTTAGAATACGAGCATCCAACTCAAAACCGATTGGAAATGAGTGGAGAGGCCCTTAGATTATAAACCACAGGATCTTAGATAACCCATACAATGTGGGACTAATAATCTCAACACCCCAAACCACTGCTAAATATGTGGTCGGTGCCTGATGGAGTTAAACTTAAAATATTGAAAGAATCGTGCTTGGCATATTTATTTCGAAAACTTAATGAATTACCTACATGGATGCAAAGGATGAAATTTTGTTAAATGGGGGATCAAATCGTCCATCAGTGGTTGACCAAAGTCACATCAGAGGTTGACAATAAGTGAATAAACATATATGCTGCTCAGGAAGTTCTACCACCCCTGTTAGGATTCTAGACCTTGTCACTAGAATAAAATTGTAAAAGAACTTGAAAACAGGGGATAAAGCCCTTTGTTCTGGGGAGAGCAACCTCTACTTTGTGAAATAAACTGAACAAACTTCTTAATATTGATAAATGATGATGTTATAAGCTTAAGATTGAGCTATATATAGCTGAATAAACTTGATAAGCAAGCAAACTAAGGAAACCTTGTAAACTAGGAAACTGAATACTAAATACGTACAAAAATAAAATACTAGGCTAATAAGCTAACTCTAATAAAATAAGTAGGGGTTGCATCGCAACATCCCACCCGACCTGAAATAAGGCTTGTTCTCAAGCCTCTAACTCTGGAAAACACGCAATGAGATCATCAGCATCTTCCCATGTCGCATCATCTTTGGAGTGACCCTTCCATTTGATCAGCCACTTTGCACCATCTCGGTTTCCCTTCTTATACATTTGCATGTCCAAAATTTCCTCTGGTTCCCATTTGTCATAGTCAATAATGGTTGGTAATGTAGCTTCAACAGAAGTAGTAGGACCTATCTTCAGTTTTAACTGAGATACATGGAATACTAGGTGTATTCTACTAGTAATAGGCAGGTCCAGTTTATACGCCACAGTTCCAATCTTCTCAAGAACTTTAAAAGGGCCATAAAAACGAGGTGATAGCTTCGAAAAAGACTGATTAACAACTATTATCTGTCTGTATGGCTGAAGACGGAGATAAACAAAATCATCAACTGAAAACTGCCTTTCAGTTCTATGAGAATCAGTGTAATTCTTCATTCGAGCTTGTGCATCCGATAAGTGAGATTTTAACAGCTTGAGTGTGTGATCTCTGGCACGTAAGTTCAAATTCACATCATTCACATGAGTTGAACCAGGTAAATAAGCTGAAATTTATGGTGGAGGACGGCTGTAAATAGCTTCATATGGTGTCATCTTAATTGCAGAGTGGTAACTGGTATTATACCACCATTCGGCCCATGCTAACCATTTGAACCAATCTTTTGGTTTCATTCCTGCAAAGCATCGAAGATAACACTCAAGTGTGTGATTCGTGACTTCAGTTTGTCCGTCACTTTGTGGATGATAAGCTGAACTCTTGCATAATTGTGTATCTTGCATGTAAAGTAGGAGTCCCAAAAATTGCTCATGAATATATGATCTCTGTCACTTGTGATGGTCTTTGGCATCCCATGAAGTCGTACTACTTCTCGTACGAATATATCAGCAATTGTACTGGCAGAGTATGGATGAGACAAAGCAACAAAGTGCGCATATTTTGTGAGACGATCAACAACTAGTAATATTGAACTCTTACCATTAGAAATTGGAAATTCATCTATGAAATCCATAGAGATGTCAATCCACACATCTGAAGGTATTGGTAGTGGACTTAAAAGGCCAGGAGGAGCTACAACTTCTGTTTTATTACGTTGGCTAATCTCACAATGTAGAATATATTCCTTAATGGAATTCTTCATGCCAGACCAGTGAAAATTTTGCTGTAGTCTATTGAAAGTTCGCAAATAACCAGAATGTCCACCCAACGGAGTAAAGTGAAAATCATGAAGAAGTTTTCTACACCATTCCGAAGAAGAAACAACCATTATTCTTCCCTTATAGCGCAGCACTCCATTGACGTATGAGTAGTGACGTTTACTGTTAGGATCGAGATGCAACTGATCTATTAATGCACGTAAATTCGGATCATTATGACTTTCAGCAATGATGTCATTAACACCAAAGAAGATTGGTTCACTTATTGCCAACAATTGGGGGTTAATAAGTCGAGACAAAGCATCTGCAGCTTTGTTTGTCGATCCACTGCGATAAATGATTTCATAATCATAGCCTAATAATTTGGAAACCCACTTCTGCTGCTCAATCGAAGAAAGACGCTGCTCCAAGAAATACTTCAAACTTCTATGGTCTGTATAAATCTTAAAATGTCGACCAAGCAAATAGGGTCTCCATTTATTCACTACAGATATAATGGCAAGCATTTCTTTGTCATAAACAGATAAGTTAAGATTCTTACCAGATAAGGGTTTACTATAGAAAGCTATAGGTCTTGCAGATTGCATTAACACAGCACACCAATGCCACCAGCATCACACTCCAAATAGAATTCCTTTGAGAAATCAGGTAGTATTAAAACATGCGTAGAAGTTAAAGCTTGTTGAAGAAATTTGAAAGCAACAGTTGCCTCTTCAGTCCAGTTGAATGCGTTCTTTTTAAGCAGCTGAGTTAAAGGAGCACTGATTTTTCCAAAATCTTTCACGAATTTTCTATAGTAGCCGGCCAAGCCTAAAAATCCTCTAAGTTCTTTGACTGTTGAAGGAATCTTCCAAGAAAGAATGCATTGTATCTTCTCTGGTTCAACGGAAACTCCCTCAGATGAAATCAAATGTCCAAGGTAACCAATAGACTTTTGTGAAAAAGTACATTTGGATTCCTTAACGAATAATTTGTGTTTTCGCAAGATTCAAACAACATCTCTAGATGTTTGATATGAGCATCAAAATCCTTGCTATAGATCAGAATATCATCGAAGAAAACCAACACAAACTTACATAAGTAAGGCCTGAATATATCATTCATTAAACTCTGGAATGTTGCTGGTGCATTGGACAATCCAAAGGGCATGACCAAAAATTTGTAATGGCCATCATGTGTACGGAAAGCTGTCTTTAGAATGTCTGCTTCATGTACACGAATCTGGTAATAACCAGATCGTAAGTCTATCTTGGTAAAGATATATGCACCATGCAATTCATCCAATAATTCGTCTACCACTGGAATTGGATAACGATCTTTTATGGTTATCGTATTAAGAGCACGGTAGTCTACACACATGCGCCACGAGCCGTCTTTCTTTCGAACCATAAGAATAGGGGAAGAAAAAGGACTAGAACTAGGCCTTATAAACCCATATTGTTTCAACTCATCCACTATTTTCTCAACTTCGTCTTTTTGAAAGTGTGGGTATATATAAGGGCATACATTCACAGGTGCAGTCTCTGGCAGTAAGGAAATTTTATGATCTTGTATACGTTCTGAAGGAAGTGTTGTTGGAGTAGAAAAAATGTCACTAAAAATTGAGAGCAGCTGTTTAATTTCAGGTAACAATTCTGAATGCTTCGCGGCAGAAGTAGTTAATGCAACTAGTTCCAATAAAATTCCATAGTTTTCTGTAGATAATAAACGTTGCATAGGAGAAACATCCATAATCATTACAACTGATGATTGGTTACCAGCAAGGTAATTAATATCGCGTATCGGTATCGTATTGGTCGGGTCCTATACACCTAATACAAATGATAATATTTGTTTTTAACAGGCGATACATCATTTAATATAAAATTTCAAATAATTATAAAACCATAGTAAAAAATAATACGAAACATACACATATCTCAAATTTCCAAAATACAAGGTGGTTTATTAGAGCTTATCCAATGGTCATTGTGTGTGTTTCCTATGTGGAAACACAAATAAGACATCCTCAATCTATTTTTCCTTAAAATTAGGAAGAGAAAAAAATCCATCTCCAACAGTATTGCATGTAACATCTTCTTTTAATTAGTATAAATTTTATTTTCCATAATTAAGATTTTATTAGAGCTAAAAGTAGTTAGTTAATATATTAAAGTCAATTCGATTAAGTAAAAGCTGACTAGGATGGTAGACAATGTCAACGGGAATGTCTAAAACTAGACATTCACCTTGAAAATGTCTACCCAAAGTCATTTATACATTGTTTTAAGACATCAGGGTTGGAGAATGATTTTAGAAAAAATGGATGTGTATCCTAGGTGGATTTTGACATTTATCTCCGCACATATGCCATTGGAGAAGCTCTTAGACAACGTTGTGATTGTTGTCCCATTATTCTAGTGAATATTTTTTGTTATCCTTCATATTTATATTTTATATTTCTCTGCCTTGCAATCGAAATATGATTTCCATCTTACATCCTACCATATAGTCATTGGTTTTATTATATTATAAATATATTACGGCTTTTTACCTTCTCCAATTGACATTATACTTGTCTGTAAAGACTAGACGCATGTTGATGAAAAATTTATTCACGAAACCGATATTATCGGTATACAAGTAAAACCGATATATCGGTCTGTACCGGCCTGTACAACCGATTATATCATTTCGTCTTTGTATCGCCGATATTTTCGATATCGTATAAGTATTTTCCGATATCCGATAAAAACCTGTAATATCGGCATGTACAACCGATATTGATTATCTTGGTTACTAGTTAATGTGACGGATGTGTCTTGAATGCTAAATTGCATAGTCAACTTCTCAAAATCCCAAGCAATTTCTCCCAACGTGCGTAGCCATTGGATTCCCAATACCGCATCACAACCACTAATCTCCAGCAGATGAAAATCAATATTAAAAATTGTACCTTGTAATTGAATAGGGACATCGCAAGATCCTTTAGTGTTTAAATGACCACCATTACCCACAGTTACACGTAAAACAGGATCAGAAGATGAAACTGCAAAGCCACATTGCTTGGTTATGATGGGATGCAAGAAATTATGTGTAGACCCTGAATCTATGAGAATTGTGAGAGGTCAAGCCTTGGTATATGTAACGATCCTCAAACTCGTCAACGCTATTTGACTGGTCTCGCGATGATCAAGAGACGACTAAGCCGTTTATGACTCTATTAATTAGGGACGAACATTAATCAATAGAAATTAATCTAAAAACAATCTAGATACGAAAATAGTATCACTAGATAGATCTCTAAAAGTTATGCACAATAGGCTACTCAAACGTGTCATTCAGACACCAGACGACGAGGAAAATATCAAACTCGTAAGAAGGAACTAGTCTTTCTGCGCCCATATTATTTGGCTGGGTGCCTTTATCATTTTTCTTTGGCCTTATCACCAAAACGTGTCGAATAGAAATCTATTTCTATTTTTCTTTCTTCTCTCTTCTTCTTCCTTCTTCTTCTTTCCTCTCGTTTTTCCTGTTCTTCGGCTGTGATTGTTTTGAGAATCAAAAACTGAAGATTTTGAGTTTGAATTAAGAGAAGTAAGATCAATAGAGGAAATCTGCTGGTGGTGGTGTTAATTCGAGTTACGAATTCAAACTCCATTGAAAAAGGTAAATCAAGGGTTTAATTAGGGCTTCTAATTTGTTAAAATTTCTTTATGAAATTGTTGTTATTTGTTAGATTGTGGATGGGTTTGTGTTTGATTGAAGTATAGATGATTCTATAGGGTTTAATTTAAGTTTCTCAGTTAATTGAATTAGATTTAGGGGTTAGGGTTTCTCAGAGGATTGAATTCGAGTTCGGTTCAAGTGATGATTCAGATGAATATGATGGTGATTGAAGTTGAGTTATTAATTTAGGGTTTTGCTGAGAAGAAGAGTTGTGTGTATGATGTTAGGATTTGAGTTTGAGATAATAGGAATTGGGAATTAAAATGAATTTGATAGAGATGTGTGAAGCTGGGATTGCAGGTGGTGTTTGGTTATTGAGTATATGGCTTTGAGGTGATGATGAAATTGTTATGTTGATGAAATGGATTATGGCAGTAGAATAATTAAGGTGAGAATTCAATTTGTGTTAGATGTTATTGGAGGATGGGGTCAGAAGAAGAAGTTAATGGAAGTGAAATCAGTGATGAGCTTAAGAAGATAATGAAGATTGATTGGCGGTCTTGGCTTGAGGCTGTGAAGGGGATACGTTTTGATTCAGCTGAATTGGTTGAAGATAGAAGATAAACTATGGATTTTTGTTAGTGTTTATTATACAGAGAAGATGAACCTGATTCTAAGATTGTTAGTAGCTTATTGGGAATAAGGTTGGGAATGTATTTCAAGTAGATTTAAAGACTGTGAGATGTTATTGTTGCTGCAGCTATAGAGATAGTGGTGCTGAATTAGTGAGGCTGAAGTGTGGTGGTATCGTGGTGTTTTAGATGAATAGTGGCGGTCTTAACTAGGGTTGAGGGTCTAATGAAGAATGAGCTGTAACTGGGTTATGCAGTGGGTAATTATGAAATTGCCAGTATTTATGTTTTTTCTTAGGTGATTGAGTATAGGAGATACAATTACAGATGGTGTGAAGCTGCATGCTAATGAAGTTGGTCATACTGCAATATTGATAAAGCTGGTAGATGATTCCGGAGAATGGTAAAGGAAGTTTGGTTTTCACAGTTAAGAGTGAGGGTATATACAGGGAAAGCTTAGATGGTTGAGGTGTTTTGTGTTTGGTTGTGTTGAAGATAAATGTTGAGATGTATACTAAGATTTGGAGTGGTAGCTAAAGATGGTGGTGTTGTTTGTGTAGTGGAGTGGAGTTGTTGAATTGGATTGTTGTAGCATGATAGAGTAGAAATATAAGGTGATGTTATTGCTACCGATTAATGTTTGAGTGAAATTGGGGATTAAGGGTTGTATATTGCATCATGTTTGTGAATTAGGAGTTTTGTCCAGTGCAATGGCCTTGGCCAGTTTATTTTCAGCTCAGCTGACTCGTCTTAGTGTTCTGACTCAGTCAATCTGACTGAGTTAAATGTGACTCTGACACACCTGAATCAGTCTTGTGGACTGAGTTAACTCAATGAGTTTCCTTATCTTGACCGAGTTAACCCAGACTGATTCCTCTTGACTTGTTGAACATTGGACCAGTTAACTTACCTTGACCTTTGAATCTGGACTTGACGTAGAGCGTTAGTTGACGCCATTGACCGTTAGTTGACCCAGTTGGGCCAGACCTTATGTAATGGGCCAGGCCGGAGTAAGCCCACGTATCATGGGCTTGGGCTTATGATCATAACTTATACATTTTGGATCTCTTGTAGTCTGAATTGACCTTTGGTTCCTTCTGCAAAGTTGTAGATAATTACAAAACATATACAATGGACTATAGAGTCAACCTAATTGAATTAGTAAACCTTAACTATGGTAAAGATAGATAATGAAAGGGTGTAGAACCATAGATGGGCTTAGAACCATTAGATAGTTCATTTAGCCTATAACTAGAGATTTGTATGAGATTATGTTATGAGCCTTGTATGAGCCTTTTGGGTAATTCTTCGAGTGCTTGTATGATTAACAGTTAGTATTTATTAACAACGATCGATTCAAAGGATGAACCAGTGGATTGAGAATCTTGAGGTAGGCGAGGCTTGTCTTTAAAACAGGTGGGAACTCTTGTAACTCTCTTGTAATCATTAAATTGCTTAAAACGGCGAGCATGATGTGTCTTATTATTTTCGAGCATGTTGAATGTAACTATATGTTCTTATGCAATGCATGTTTTGAGTGCAATTGGATGAGTATGTTTCATATATGCATTGGTTAGTCTCCTCGCGAGGATTCTCTGTGTTCTCCACGGATTCTCGCTAAGCGTTTATAGGTGGAGAAGGCCACGCACTAGTACATAGGTGAAGATCGGTACCCAATATTACTATAGGTCAAAGCAACCTATAGATTACATAGACCCTAGAAGTTGTTTGGTGGCAACTGTGGGTTGATATTACTATTTTATACCTATTTTACTATAGGGGAAATGACTCTCTGCCTTGAGGGTACCTGCAGGACACATCAGGGTATCACTAGGTAGTAGAGAATAATAAGCCCCCAGCTATCGAATATATGTGGGGAGATTGGTCTATTGCATATTATGCTTGATTGTTCAGTCTTAGCAGTATGACTGGGTTACTATGATCTCGACTCAGGAAGAAATTCTAGGTTCCTGTTAGGATGGGACCAATTGGGAACCTGCTGTGCGGGGTCTAGTCATAGTAATCAAATTTTCTTATATTCTAGACTTAGATGGTGGCGTATGAATTTATGAGGAGTACGCTTTCCATGAAAACATCATATGGTACCTGGATTCATGTTATCATTTGAGACTGGAGTTATTCTAGCATCTTCTCCTTCATCAAGTGAGAAGAGGTTAGGATGACATATGTTTAGGTTGCTGTATTTCATCTCTATAGATCCGTCCGGTGGTGGATATTTTATAGATATTGTTCATGGACACAATATCTGGGGAGGAGAGTTGGAGGAATCTTCTGCTTTGTGTTGTGTGTATCAGATGTGCAATCATTTTTCTATTGTAGAACTGTGAAGTATGCTAGTGACTGCCTGATTGTTATAAAGGTATCCACTGAGCCTCCTTTTGCGATGATGTGCTCACTCGTTCCCACTTCAGTTTTTCAGTTACCAGAAGTTATGGTGTACGCGAAGATATTCGTTTCCGTCATTTAAAGATTTTAGAGTTATTGCGAATTATTTTAGGTTTGTACATTATTTTTGTAATCACAAACACACTATTTAATTTATATAACTTAAGAGATTTTTCATTTATAATTGTTCGAGTGGTGGGTTTAGCTTTGGGTTAAGCTTTGTATAAGATTTTCTATTTGGAAGTTAAGATATATGGTTGAGATCTTTAATGCCTCATTTGGTAGTTAATCACTTGGGTTAATAAGTAGCTTAATTTTTGGGGCGCTACAACCTTGGTATCAGAGCTCACTATTAGATCTTTCATGGAAAATAATAGATAATAGCCAGTGCCAGATAGATTATTAGATTAGTTTAAGATTGGGTTGGGTTTGTGAGATAAAGCTTAACCATTAAAAAAAACAATAACTAAAAGACTTTTGAATTGATTGATCCCGATTGATTTATATAAAATGATGGATTGCTTACTATTTATTTTGTGTATGTATTTTTTGATTTACTTTTATAAATTATGAAGTAAAAATTGTAGGTTGAAACCAATTACATTATAATTTAGAAATTTCAATAGAGAATTATAGATTGATTGTATCAATTATTCAACATTTAGATAATCCAACACTAGGGAATAGTGAGGCTTGTAGTACAAGTGTGTTCTTGTGATATTTGTTATGTAGGTAGGTATTGTCAGGTGTCACGAACCTAGACAGGACAATTACATGCATTCTTGTATTGCTAGACATAAAAGGAAAACTTGTTCTTTTAGTTAACCGATAGATCCCAAATCTTACTTAAAAACTAATAGAATACCTTTCCTCGTAATTAAAATCATTAATCTGTTAAATTAGAAATGAAGTTAAGTTGTAAGAGTAGTTAAGATAATAGTTCGACCATTAATGTTAATAATAATAATAAATAAATGATAATAAGATCAATAATAATCATAGCAAAATTAATATTAACACTATTCAAATAGTATTATATTGAACTTTATCTAATTAAAATCTTATTAGTAAATATGTAGCGATAAAAGTAATAATTAGGATCAAGTAGCTACGCAAAATTATTAACAATTATCTACGGTCAGATTTTGTAAATTAAATAAAATTAGAAATACGTTCATTTTCGTAGATAGTTACTATAAGACTTATTAGGTTAAGATTTAAGAACATGCGGATATATATTGCATAAAGAAAGACTAAATTTCTTAGTAATCTTATACTCAAATTTTCATTAGTCCAATAACTGATTTTGTGAAACATTAAAATTAAACAAATACACGTGAAGAAATAATAATAGTATTTAGGTGCTTAGAACAAAAATAGATTTGAAAGAAAATAAATTTATATATTAATAGAATACCTTACCTTAAAGACTATTAGGATATATTAAAATTTTATGCGGACTTAAAATTGAAATAAGATTAAGTTGCCAACACTAATATTTGACAAGAAATATAGTATATAGACTCGTTATGAATAACTAAAATCAATTATATCAATCTTTACGTGAATGTAGAATCATATTTAAAGTTTAAGACTTAGTGTACCAACTGAACTATCAATAAATCAATAACGATAATAATTAAGATGGTGAGAATAATAACACATCCGATAATAGTATTTCATTAATTATGTTAATAGCATATTTAAGGTATATAATAATGTTTGGAAAATTTATATATTGTATAACAGTAAAATTAAAATAGCGGATATTATAGATTTACGTGAAATCAAATTTGAATTAGTTATATGGATAAACTACATCAAATTAATAAATTATTAAGTATTAGACTATCAATTCTAGCGCGGAGAACTTAGACATACCTATCTATTAGAATATAAATTTTTGTAGCTGAACCTAGAGCTACAAATTATAGATTTTAGTTGTAGAAAACCCTTTAGGTTTGTGTTTCATTTCTTGTTGTTTCGAACTCATTTAAGATGAGTTAATTTTCTTTCACGCGTTTCTAAGTAGGAGCAATACTTACATTCGGTTCAGAGATAGTTTGTCTCTATAAGGTGGGGAGTTTTGCAGTCCAGAAGAGCGGTTCCATTTTCGAGGACGAAAATGAATAAAGTGGGGAGAATGTAACGATCCTCAAACTCGTCAACGCTATTTGACTGGTCTAGCGATGATCAAAAGACGACTAAACCGTTTATGACTCGACTAATTAGAGACGAACATTAATCAATAGAAATTAATCTAACAACGATCTAGATACGAAACTAGTATCACTAGATAGATCTCGAAAAGTTATGCACAATAGGCTACTCAAACGTGTCATTCAGACACCGGAAGATGAGGAAAATATCAAACTCGTAAGAAGGAACTAGCCTTTCTGCTCCCATATCATTTGGCTGGGTTCCTTTATCATTTTTCTTTGGCCTTATCACCAAAACGTGTCGAAGAGAAATCTATTTCTCTTTCTCTTTCTTCTTTCTTCTTCTTCATTCTTCTTCTTTCCTTTCGTTTTTCCTGTTCTTTGGCTGTGATTGTTTTGAGAATAAAAAACTGAATATTTTGAGTTTGAATTAAGAGAAGTAAGATCGATAGAGAAAATCTGCTGGTGGTGGTGTTAATTCGAGTTACGAATTCAAACTCCATTGGAAAAGGCAAATCAGGGGTTTAATTAGGATTTCTAATTTATTGAAATTTCTTTATGAAATTGTTGTTTATTTGTTAGATTATGGATGGGTTTGTGTTTGATTGAAGTATAGATGATTATATAGGGTTTAATTTAAGTTTTCAGTTAATTGAATTAGAGTTAGGGTTTCTCAGAGGATTGAATCCAAGTTCGGTTCAAGTGATGATTAAGATGAATATCATGGTGATTGAAGTTGAGTTATTAATTTAGGGTTTTGCTGAGAAGAAGAGTTGTGTGTATGATGTTAGGATTTGAGTTTGAGATAATAGGAATTGGGAATTGAAATGAATTTGATAGAGATGTGCGAAGCCGGGATTGCAGGTGGTGTTTGGTTATTGAGTATATGGCTTGGAGGTGATGATGGAATTGTTATGTTGATGAAATGGATTGTGGCAGTAGAATAATTAAGGTGAGAATCGAATTTGTGTTAGATGTTATTGGAGGATGGGGTCAGAAGAAGAAGTTAATGGAAGTGAAATCAGTGATGAGCTTAAGAAGATAATGAAGATTGATTGGCGGTCTTGGCTTGAGGCTGTGAAGGGGATACGTTTTGATTCAGCTGAATTGGTTGAAGATAGAAGATAAACTATGGATTTATGTTAGTGTTTATTATACAGAGAAGATGAACCTGATTCTAAGATTGTTAGTAGCTTATTGGGAATAAGGTTGGGAATGTATTTCAAGTAGATTTAAAGACTGTGAGATGTTATTGTTGCTGCAGCTATAGAGATAGTGGTGCTGAATTAGTGAGGCTGAAGTGTGGTGGTCTCGTGGTGTTTTAGATGAATATTAGGTTTTGGCGAGAAAGATATTAATGAAGAAGTTTTATGGATAGTGGCGGTCTTAACTAGGGTTGAGGGTCTAATGAAGCTTAGTAGCCAGGAACGTCAAAGGAAGTCTGGTATCTCCCGCAGATCTGCGTATCTGCATTCCCAAGTGAGAAACGTGTTAGGAGCGCGTTCCTAGTATGCAAAAAACGCGTTCCCAGCATTAAGAACCGTGTGATTTCAACTTCCGTCCAATTCTTAATTCCCACAACTAGTTCCAAAAACTTAATTCCCATACCTAAATCCCGACATGAAACTTAATTCTCATCTGTTTCCAACAATTAAGTTCTTGGAATCAGCCGTGAAACTTAATTCTCATGCCTAATTCCAACATGAAACAAAAATCTCACCTATTTCCAACTTCAGACCTAGAAACTAAAGAGACGTGATAAATCTTTATAAGGCCTTCAATTCCATACCTTCAGCAACAAACACAAATCATCAAATCATTTTTCTTCTTAATCATTTCTTCTTCCATGGATACATCTTCAAACCCAGTAATAAATTTAGAAGAGGATGATGGTGACCAAGCTGAAGAATCAACCTCAACTCCTCTTTGGAAGTACGTTGAAAAGATTGATAAGAAAACTGGAGATAAAGGAGGAGGTGGTGGTGGGAAGAAATTCATATGCAATTTCGGGTGCCAAGTGAAACCCTGTATGGGATCTTATACAAGGGTGCGTCAACACTTGATTGGTATTTTACTGGGCTTCATACCTCAGGGTATAAACCTGTGTTCTAAAGTTTCAAAAGAGATGAGAGAAATTTAAAAAAAAAAGAAGTTGATGCAAGAGTCATGTTCGGTGATAGTGCCAAAGTAAAAAAACTTGCATTACCAAATGCTAGTACAAGTCAGATTTTCTAAATATTTATGTACTTGTTTTATTTCTGCACTTAAGTCACATTTTCTAAATATTTATGTACTTGTTGTATTTATGCACTTAAGTCACATTTTCTAAATATTTATGTACTTGTTTTATTTCTTGATTACAATATTGGAAAATTGGTAGTATAACTAATATTTTTGGAAAAATGTAATTCGCGCTCCCAACTCGCTTCCGATATCTCATTTTTTGAAAATGTTGTGTTCCCCGCTTCCGTCCTCGCTCCCGCTCCCGATATCGTTCCCGTTCCTGGCTACTAAGTAATGAAGAATGAGTTGTATCTGGGTTATGCAGTGGGTAATTCTGAAATTTCCAGTGTTTATGTTGTTTCTTAGGTGATTGAGTATAGGAGATACAATTACATATGGTGTGAAGATGCATGATAATGAAGTTGGTTATACTGCAATATTGATGGAGCTGGTGGATGATTCCGGAGAATGGTAAAGGAAGTTTGGTTGTCGCAGTTAAGAGTGAGAGTATATGCAGGGAAAGCTTAGATAATTGAAGTGTTGTGTGTTTGGTTGTGTTGAAGATAAATGTTGAGATGAATACTAAGATTTGGAGTGGTAGCTAAAGATGGTGGTGTTGTTTGTGTAGTGGAGATTATAAGTGGAGTTGTTGAATGTGATTGTTGTAGCATGATAGAGTATAAATCGTAAGGTGATGATATTGCTACAGATTAATGTTTGAGTGAAATTGGAGGTTAAGGGTTGTATATTGCATCATGTTTGTGCATTAGGAGTCTTGGCTAGTGCAATGGCCTTGGCCAGTTTATTTTCAGCTCAGCTGACTCATCTTAGTGTTCTGACTCAGTCAATCTGAGTGAGTTAAATGTGACTCTGACACACCTGAATCAGTCTTGTGGACTGAGTTAACTCAACGAGTTTCCTTATCTTGACCGAGTTAACCCTGACCGATTCCTCTTGACTCGTTGAACATTGGACCAGTTGACTTACCTTGACCTTTGACTCCGGACTTGACGTAGAGCGTTGGTTGACGCCATTGACCGTTAGTTGATCCAGTTGGGCCAGACCTTGTGTAATGGGCCAGGCCGGAGTAAGCCCACGGGTCATGGGCTTGGGCTTATGATTAGTTTTCATAATTAGACATTTTAGACCTCTTGTGGTCTGAATTGACCTTTGGTTCCTTCTGCAAAGTTGTAGATAATTATAAAACATATACAATGGACTATAGAGTCAACCTAATTGAATTAGTAAACCTTAACTATGGTAAATATAGATAATGAAAGGGTGTATAACCATAAATGGTCTTAGAACCATTAGATAGTTCATTTAGCCTATAACTAGAGATTTGTATGAGATTATGTTATGAGGCTTGTATGAGCCTTTTGGCTAATTCTTCGAGTGCTTGTATGATTAACAGTTAGTCTTTATTAACAAGGATCGATTCAAAGGATGAACCAGTGGATTGAGAATCTTGAGGTAGGCGAGGCTTGTCTTTTAAACAGGTCGGAACTCTTGTAACTCTCTTGTAATCATTAAGTTACTTAAAACGACGAGCATGATGTGTGTTATTATTTTTGAGCATGTTGAATGTAACTATATGTTCTTATGCAATGCATGTTTTGAGTGCGCATATATGCATTGGTTAGCCTCCTCGCGAGGATTGTTTGTGTTCTCCACGGATTCTCGCTAAGCGTTTATAGGTGGGGAAGGCCACGCACTAGTACATAGGTGAAGATCAGTACCCAATATTACTATCGGTCAAAGCAACCTATAGATTACATAGACCCTAGAAGTTGTCTGGTGGCAGCTGTGGGTTGATATTACTATTTTATACCTATTTTACTATAGGGGGAAATGACTCTCTGCCTTGAGGGTACCTGCGGGACACATCAGGGTATCACTGGGTAGCGGAGAATAATAAGCCACCCAGCTATCGAATATATGTGGGGAGATTGGTCGTTTGCATATTATGCTTGATTGTCCAGTCTTAGCAGTATGACTGGGTTACTATGATCTTGACTCAGGAAGAAATTCCAGGTTCCTGGTAGGATGGGACCTATTGGGAACCTGCTGTGCGGGGTCGAGTCATAGTAATCAAATTTTCTTATATTCTAGACTTAGATGGTGGCATATGAATTTATGAGGAGTACGCATTCCATGAAAACATCATATGGTACCTGGATTCATGCTATCATTTGAGACTGGAGTTATTCTAGCATCTTCTCCTTCATCAAGTGAGACGAGGTTAGGATGACATATGTTTAGGTTGATGTATTTCATCTCTGTAGATCCGTCCGATGGTGGATCTTTTATAGATATTGTTCATGGACACAATATTTGAGGTGGAAAGTTGGAGCAATCTTCTGCTTTGTGTTGTGTGCATCAGACGTGCAATCAGTTTTCTTTTGTAGAACTGTGAAGTATGTTAGTGATTACCAGATTGTTATAAAGGTATCCACTGAGCCCCCCTTTTGGGATGATATGCTCACTCGTTCCCACTTCAGTTTTTCAGTTACCAGAAGTTATGGTGTACGCGAAGATATTCGCTTCCATCTTTTAAAGATTTTAGAGTTGTTGCGAATTATTTTAGGTTTGTACATTATTTTTGTAATCACAAACACACTATTTAATTTATATAACTTGAGATATTTTTCATTTATAATTGTTCGAGTGGTGGGTTTAGCTTTGGGTTAAGTTTTGTATAAGATTTTCTATTTGGAAGTTAAGATATATGGTTGAGATCTTTAATGCCTCATTAGGTAGTTAATCACTTAGGTTAATAAGTAGCTTAATTTTTGGGGCGCTACAGTATAACCAGTGATACGCACTGTGTTAGGAAACGTAGAATCCAAAAGTGAGTTAAGAAAGATACTTGGGGTTGATACCAGAACAACAACATCGTCATTAACTTGTTGTTCTTCAGTGGTATGCTCAGTCTCAGTGATGCCTTCAGTAGAATGAGGATCCATCTCTAAAAGCAAGTAGCCCGGCAAACATGTCCAGATTTAAATGGCTCATCACAATTAAAAAAAAGACCCTGCTCACGTCTTTCTTTCATCTCCTCCCATGATAACTTCTTATAACCAGTAAGAAGTGCAAGCTTCTTGATTGGAGTATTAGTAGGAGATGCTGCAGCTCGAAGTGGAGGGGGACGATAAGGTTGGTAGGAACCTTATTGACTGTTGCATAAGCTTCTTCTTGATGAATTTCCTTTGTAAAGGATTCATTCAAAGTTTGTGGTGCAAGTAATTTGACCACACTACCAATGTGAGGTTTGAGAGATCGAATGAAGCAGCTGATCAAGTAGTCATCTGGAAAGTAAACAAAATTTAATAACTTCTCAAAAAAAGGTATGTGTTCTCTTACTGTGCCTACCTGATTAATTGTACTAATAGCCAGACGAGCATCAACAAATTTCTCAGGTGCAAAACGCGCACGAACATGAGCACAGAACTCCAACCAGGTCACAATTGTGACTTTAGTTTGCTTCCATCGATACCACACATTAGCATCCCTTTCAGACTAGAAGCAACAATAGTTATTTTAAGGGCATCATCAGCTTGATGCAAACTGAAGTACCGATCAGCATTAAAAATCCACCCATCAGGATCCTCTCCATCAAAGGTAGGAAATTTAAGATTGATTGCATTGGCTCTGGCATTAGGTGGAGGTGGGGGTGGAGGTGGAGGAGGAGGTGGAGGAGGAGGATCATAAACACCACCAGTATTAGGGACCACCTGAGGCAGAAATTCAGCAAAAATTGCACGAAGCGAAGTGGCTAGTTGGGTGTTGATAACTGTTGTAGTTTGCGTAAGCTGAGTGTTGAGAGCAGTCGTTAAGGCTGTAGTCATGCTAGTGGTAATAGTATTTTCTAGAACTGTGTTGTTCTCAGTTGTTTCCAGTTTACGAGCAACTTTTTCTTCTTCTCTCTGTTGACGTTTTTCAAAAGCCTTGTTCTTGATCCTCTCTTGTTCTTCAAGCTGTTGTTTTGCCATAGCAGTAATTAGGGTATCAACATTTTTAAACACATCAGCCATGCTATCGTGTACCAGTTTCAGATTTTCTGTATAATCATGACCCATTGGAAAAAAAAATTGTTTGAAAATTGAAAGTGAATCGACCTGGCTATGTACCAGATGTTAGGATACTAGACCTTGTCACTAGAATAAAATTGTAAAAGAACTTGAAAACAGGAGATAAAGCCCTTTGTTCTGGGGCGAGCAGACTCTGCCTTGTGAAATAAATTGAACAAACTTCTTAATATTGATAACTGATGATGTTACAAGATTAAGATTGAGCTATATATAGCTGAATAAACTTGTTAAGCAAGCAAACTAACTAAGAAAACCTTGTAAACTGAATACTAAATACGTACAAAAATCAAATACTAGACTAATAAGCTAACTCTAATAAAAGAAGTAGGGGTTGCATCGCAACAACCCCAGACCTCTCCGACTCCATCCTAAATCTTTTTGTTCATCCCAACAAATGTACCTGAGTTTACTAGAACTAGACTCTCCACGTAAATCTAGGAATACTTTGATGGTTGGTGCCTGGTGGAGTTAAATACTGACAGAATCGTGCTTGGTGTCTTTATTTCCAAAACTTACCTAGATCCAGATGGCTACTTTAGGATGAATTTTTGTTAAATAGAGGATCAAATCGGTCGCTGTCCAATTAGATGTTGACAATAATTAAACGAACGCATATGCTGCTCTGGAAGTTCTACAAACCCGAACCTCTCCAACTCCGTCATAATTTTTTTTCATCCACGACAAACAAATGTACATGAGTTAACTGAAACTAGACTCTCCACACAAGCGCCTATCCATAAGATATTCTTCATGTACTCGTACCTTCTTCTACCACGGCGTCTATTCATTTCTTCCAAGTGGATTTTCACAACTGATATGCTTTACGCTTCTTATTCATTACCTCTAATAGGATTTCACCATTTCTTAAAGACACAACTCTCGTTACGTAATCCCTAACTGAGAGTGGACATCTACACTTCTTCTTTTATTTACTTTTCGTTATTTAGTTGTGAGGCAGCGGGGATACTTTCTTTTGGGTAGACTTCATTACTATTTTTTTCTTTGGTTAGATCGACGTTATTTAAGGATGGATTATATTGTTGAAGTCAAGAACATCATAATTACTCGACATCGTTATTTTTGTTAAGAAATAAAATTCCTTTCTGCATATTCAATTGTAATAGAACTGTGTTCCTAGTTTTCTGTGGGTTATGTACCCCTTTGCAGGAAGTTGACGACGTACTTTCTATTTAATCATCGGTCGGGGTTATATGAAAAGTAGGGTTGTTACAGTTGGTATCGAATACCCTTTGTCATCCGTTGCTGCCAGTCAGTTCTGAACACTTTAGACCAACTCTCTCCCACTCCGTAATCTTTCATCTCCCATATCTCAAAACTAACCTCAGAAACACTACAAAGCAAGCAAAGGCAATCTCTTAGCGCGTCAACAAATATATAAGGCAATCTCTTAGCGCGTCAACAAATATATAATCGAAATCATCCATGTGTTTAGGTAGTGGTATTTCTTTGAATACCCCGTTTTCCAAATCGATAGAAACTAAACTTAGCTGCCTAGACTTGTTACTTTTATGCAAATACGCTAGCCAATGGAGAGCTCTTTTTAGAAACACCCCAGTTTCTCCTCTAGAAAACTCATAGTTGATGCAAGAATTATATGCTTTCCATGAATCTGAACCTAAAGAATATATCTCAACTTCAGAAACATCTGTATATGGTCTATGAAAAATTATTACGAATTTATAATCACAAGTTTTGGGGTCATAACCAAATCCAGTAACGATGATGTGTTTTCGTGAACAACCATCACCCCTGGTTCGTAATATTACTTTGTACTCTGCAGTGAATGGATTCCAAATGTAAAAAATGTAACCAAACTGGCTTGCACAAACCAAACCATTACAACTACCCACAATTTGAATAATTTTTTTTTGCTCGGTAAATAAAAGTTTAATATTGAAATAGTAAGCACATAGTACAAACACCAAAAGGAAAATGTTTCTTACATTGGATACGGAAGAAACCCTACAGGCTAAATGATTCACCTAGATTGAAGGCTGTTTTTAGGCATGCCTAAATCTTTCTAGGCATACAAAATAATAGTCCCATCTTGGGTGACCTTATAAGGAGTACCTTATGGGTAGTTCAATTACCTATATACCCTTAATACAAAAATCTAAAATCAGTTTTTTAAAAAGTCAAAATAAATTTCCCTTAACATCTCTTCTTCTTCCCTCCTCTAGCCGAACTCTTCCCTTCCCGCGAAAAAAATCGTCATCGTGATTAATTGTCGATTCGTAAAAATTTGATCGTCGATTAAACTCAACCACATAATGACTCGTACAAAGAAAAGAAGGTACTAGGCAAACCAAATCGTCTTCTAACCCATCAATTGAAGAAGAAGAACCAATTGAAGATGAAGGTGTAGAAACTGAAAATCAACCACCAATTGAACCAGAAATTGAACCAACAGCATCTCCAACTCCGGAAATGAGAATAAGAAAGTAAGTTTTACAAACCCAATCTCCTATTTGCTGTTTTTCATCGATTAAATGACAGTTACGGTGTTCGGTTCGGCTCAAAATTGAGTTGTGTTTTTAGCCGACTGTTCTTCACAAAAGCTTCCTGCAAGTGTATATGAACAGTTCGGCATGAAATTTCATGAAATTTCAAGCCGAACCTAGTCATAGATAGAGATGCATAGGGGTTCGGCAAATTCGATAATCATAATATGTGCCGAACCTAGCACATTTACGAGGTTCGGCTATTATGATATTCACATTATGTGTCGAACCAATACAAAATTCTTACCCCAACAATTATCAGGAATATAAATGATCAGGTTCGGCTTATATAATACTTATGTAAATAGCCGAACCATGTACTACCAAAAGGTTCAGCGTTTACGATTTTCTCAATATAAGCCGAACCTCACATAACTTTTCTTTCAGATCACACAGGATTAGGTTCGGCTCATTATGACATTTTTAAACAAGCCGAACTAGGGGCTACGAAGTGGGTTCGGTTCATAATAATAATACTTACAGCTTGCCGAACTGTTCATTAGTTGTCAATATCCAGGTGGGTTCGGCTGATATATTAAGCCGAACATATTCCAGACTCGCCAAACTTTAGTGAAAAAACATAAATTTTTTATGATTTTAAGCTACAAAGTGAGATTAAACATAAGATAAAAGTGTACCCTCCTCATCCATTGAATCAAATACAAGATTTTTTTCTCATTTTCCCCTTCTCCTTCTCCAAAAAAATTTAACTTTTTTTTTCTTACTCAAAAATTTTTATCTACACAAATTTATAACTAAATACTCTTAAAACTAATCACTAATCATTAATCACTAATCACTAATCAGAATTATTTTAACTAATCATTAGTATTAACACTAATCCTAAAAAGGCAGATTTGTCATTAAAAAAAATTGGTTAAGGGGGCTTCTGATTTTGTTATTTCACATCTTTTTTTTTGTCTTTATTAGGTATTCCTAATAAGATTCATGTATGCCCAAAAACAGCCTTCCCTTGAATTGAAAACCTCACATCTAACCCTAACTTCACAATGTTCACATAGACTTCACCCATCTGCAGCCGCCGGAAACCCTGTAAAGAGTCTACCTCCGCCATCTTCCATGACCAAGCCATCGAACTGAAATCGTCGCCACTTCTTTCATGAGAACATGTACCTTAATATGAAATTAGTGATCTCGTTTGATGTTGATCGAAAAAGATGTAGAAGGATCAAAGGAAAACATGTACCCACAATTTGAATACCTCCACCTTCAACGGGCTTCGGGTACACAATCTCTACAGCATCCTCATTAGATATCAATGACTTCGATTCTACGTTGTACACGTAACCATGATATTTTACTAGTTCTTTTTTGGTTACAAGTAGTCTAAAATTTTCATGCTCCATGTCATACTTAAGTTTCCTATTAAGAAAATCAGTATCGATTAACTGAAACCACGATCTGCATACGCACCTGAACCTTCCAACAGAATTTAGCGGTAGGCATATAAGAATTTCAGTGATCAAATCTTCTGTAAGGTTTGCCACTGATCTTCACATTTTTTGACTTTTGGTTTTCATCCTAGATCGCAAACAAGACGTTTTGTTTATGGTTTTAGTTTACGTGTGTGTAGACATAAGGAGGGTTTTGTGTGAGAACACTGAGAAGAAATATGAACTTTGGAGTCTCCTTATATCGGGAACAAATAATCTCTGCAGTTACCTAATTTGAATCAGCATTCTAAAAATAAAGAATTCTGCTCCAAGAAGGGCTCCTAGCCTCCTCCTACACAGGTACACTAATTGGAAGTAAACAACATATAAACCAAAAATAAAACCAACAAAACATAAAACATCTGTCCAATTCTTCACATGGTTTCTTCTTCCTCGGTATGCATCTCTTGAACTCCCCCAAGCACATTCAATCAAAGTGGATGAAAGTGTCGGTGATTATTCTTATTCCATAAACTCATATAAATAGTATTACAGGAAATCTGGGAGACTTCATTGCATATCGTATATTCTCCCAGATAAATAAGGTAACAGAATTATATTATCTATTACACCCCCTTAGTCGTAACGGGAGAGGAGCACACGTTAAGACTAGAACGAAAACGAACAAACAATACCCGTGGAAGGCCCTTGGTGAAGATGTCTGCATATTGACTGTCAGAAGGAACGTGCAAAACATGAATCTCACCGATACGTACACGCTCTCGTACAAAATGAATATCAATCTCCACATGTTTAGTGCGTTGGTGCTGGACAGGATCCCCTGACATGTAAATTACACTAGTGTTATCGCAGTAGACAACTGTTGCACGACGTAGAGGGATGTGAAGCTCGAGAAGTAAGTTGCGTAACCAAGTAGTCTCAGCAACGGCATTGGCAACTCCTCGGTATTCGGCTTCCGCACTGGAACGAGATACAGTAGCTTGTCGTTTGGATGACCAAGAAATCAGGTTGTCTCCAAGAAAGATGCAGTAGCCAGATGTCGACCGACGAGAGTCCGGGCAACCCGCCCAGTCAGCATCAGAGTATGCAGTCAAGCCTGTGATAGGGGAAGCAGAGAGAAATAAGCCGTGATCAAGAGTGCCTTGAAGATACCTGAGAATGCGCTTAATAGCTTGCATGTGTATCTCCATGGGATCATACATGAATAAACAAACCTGCTGCGCGGCATATGAAATATCAGGGCGGGTGAACGTCAGGTATTGAAGAGTCCCGGCCAGACTTCTGTATAAAGTCGGATCCTCGAGTGGAGGGCCAGATGTAGTACTGAGCTTCGGTTGTGTATCAACAGGAGTAGTGACTGGGTTGCAGTTCGCCATTGATGCACGAGCAATAATATCTTGTGCATATGAGGACTTTGATAGAAATAATCCTGACACTACAACAAAACACACGTTTAGTGGCAAAAAAGTTTGTCAGGAAATCCCTTGTTTTTGTCTCAAAATATTTTCTGAGATGGATTTTTTTTTGTCGCGAAGTTGTCTCAAATACCCTGTCTGGGAAAGTATTTCGTGACAAAATTATGAATGGTCACGAGAAAACTTAATTAACAACTAAAAATTTATTGTCAATAAAAGTCTCTTTCACCAACGAAATAAAGTTGTCTGCGAAAGATATTTTAATGACCAAAAAATTGGCCACCGAAAAGCAATTTTTTGGTCGCAAAAATGTAAATTCAAGGACAAACTAATTTGTCTTTAATGATTACTATTTAAGACCAATTAAATTGTCTCAAAATCGAAAGTTTTGTGTCAATTTAATTTGTCCTTAATGATAATTGTTTAAGACCAATAAGATTGTCTCAAAAACGAAAGTTTTGTGTCTATTTAATTTGTCTTTAATGATAAATATTTAAAACCAAAAAAATTGTCCCAAAAATGTAATTTTCGTGTCAATTTAATTTGTCTTTAATAGTTATTATCAAAAACCAAAAAAATTGTCTCTAATTAATTTAATTAGAGACAATATAAATAGCCCCTGAATATCAAATTTTTGGAGACTAACTTGTTCGCCTCCAAAAAAAAAATTTAGTGACCAAATTCCTTGCCTTAAAAAGAATTTTTGGAGACAAATTCGTCCTCTCCAAAACTTTTTATTTTGTCTCTAAATTATTTATTAAAGACAATTCATTTTGCCTTTAAAACGAACTTTCAAATACAATTTTTTTTGCCTCCAAAAGCAACATGTTTTGTCCCAAAATATTCCATAAATGACAACTCAGTTTGCCTAGAAATGCTTTATTCAAAGACGAATACTTTCCGTCCAAAAAATCGCCTCTAAATATCATAAAAATGACAATTAATTTTGCCTTAGAAAATGAATTTCTCAGACAACTTTCTTCTTCGTCCCTGAGTACTTTATTAAGGACTACTTGTTTTGCTTAGAAGAGAATTTAAAAGACAAAATTATTCGTCTCTACAAGCTTTTTTATAAACCGCAAACTAATATAATTAAAAAAAAATTAATTTAATTTTCGTGATTCGTTTTTTTTATTTCAATTAGAAAATCATAACATATGTTGAGCATAAGATATTTATGTTTTATTAAATAAAATATTTAACTATGAGATTAACATTACTTTGGCAAATTGCCTAAAAACAATATATAAATTGAAATTCATCTAGTTCTAAACACTAAAAACTTGAAACCGTGTATTCATAAATTATTCATCAAGATTCAACATTTGAATCGATATCT
Source organism: Papaver somniferum (assembly GCF_003573695.1). Taxonomy (NCBI): domain Eukaryota; kingdom Viridiplantae; phylum Streptophyta; class Magnoliopsida; order Ranunculales; family Papaveraceae; genus Papaver; species Papaver somniferum. The sequence continues at coordinate 66,808,065 of NC_039366.1, read as the reverse complement.
CTAGTTTGAATAATTCAGAATCTGCTTGTATCTTCCAGATTTTATTTTCTAGGTTTTCAATTAAACCTTCAAAAGACAAAATGGTCATGTCTCTTCTTTTAAATCTTCTTCCAGAAACCTCATTGTAAATATCATCTCTTTGCTCTCCTTCAATGATGCTTTCTTTACAAACCTCAAAAAGTTTGGGTTCTTCTGAATTTTTTTTCTGTTCCATGTCAAAGAGAGACTCATAAGTTGTAAGCAAAAGTATGAATTACAAGTGATAGAGTAATTTTTTTTGAATAGTATAGTAAAAGATATATACCATTTTGTGGTGTTTAATGAATGACCTCGACCCTGTGTAAACTTTTTGGCCCCTATTTGAGAGAGTTACCTGTCGTTTCTACAACAATGATAAAATCATTAGCCCATACCTAAAACAAGTATAATTATAATAACTAGTAATAGTTATGCTAGTAATACCTTAGAAGTCATTCTTCAGTTCCTTCTTTTCCTTGAAAACGACCCTTAAAAAATCCGATGGAAGTTTTAGAATCATAGACCTCCCTAAGATATATACTATATCTAAAATCAGGTAAAATCTTATAACCCTATTAGATTTCTATAAAAAAAAAGATTTATAGTAAATCAACTAAAACCCATTGATAATAATTAACGAGATTTGATAAAACAAGTATAATTGAAAAGAAATATAAAACGAGAAGAGGGAAGATTTATTACTTGAGCAGTAGAAGGTTGAACTTCAAAACTTGAGAAACAATGGAGAAAAAAATTGTGTAGAGATTTTGGAGATTTCTTATACTTTATATAAGGCGATAGATCATGAATTTTGAGGGAACTTAAATTGAAACACCATATAAAAGCGGGAATTTCCTCCCAAATCTTTCTTCATTTTTGTTCCTCTTATCTGTATTTTTCTCTCTTATTGCAACTTACAAACATATCTTCTTATTAGTATCTTTATAATTCCTGAGTTTTAGAATAGTATATGTAAACTAATACTGAGTTGTTTCCGTGTTTTTTGAGGAACAAATTTATCTCCTAATAAATTAGGTGAGTTGTTTCCGTGTATTTTGAGAAACAAATTTATCTCCTAATAAATTAGGTGAATTTTTTTCCGTGTATTTTTAGGAACAAATTTATCTCCAAATAAATAGTGGAGCGACATGTATGGAAAGTGGACGAAATCTCTCTTTTAAAAGAGAGATAAAATATCTTGCAAATCTCTTTTATTTTTGGAGAGAATATCGTGTAAAATTTGTTTGTTGATTATAAAACTTAAAATGGGTCACACTACTAATAATAAGACTTTTAAAGTTTTTGCGGTACACTGTTCTGGTCAGTTTAAAATAAACGATGGAAAGGACTTGGACTGGTATGGCATTCTTCAGATTGGGCAAACGGGACAGTGGACCTATCCACCTGGACCTATCATTAAATTTAGTAAAACAAAAACCACCGGCGCTCAAGACTAACTCATAAAGTGTCAAAATGAAGAAAAAAAAAACACTAAAATCTGCATATCATAAAGTGTCAAATTGAAACCAGTAGACCTATATTTAAATGTCGTAAAATAAAAACCACCTGCTTAAAAAAAACTCAAATGCCAAGAACACTGTGATCACTCTATATCACTGTCTTCACCATTCACCACTATCTCGTCGGCATCCAAAATGTCATTATTGTATTCATTCAATGTCTCATCATCTTCGTCATCAAAATCCTTCCACGCTTCCGCATCAGCTGGATGTCTTAACAAATCCGGTGTTGTTTTATCGCGTTGGTCTTCATGCCACCTCATGTCAGCAGTTGTGTGTCTACTAGCAAACAACCTCATCAGTATAGTCTTTAAGGGAAAATATCGCAATACCTTGTGCGGGATATTGGTACCCTTCCCGTCATCGTGTTTGTACCTAGGATCATTACATACTGGACAGTCCTCCCTATCTTTATGCTCTTTCCAAAACAAAGCACAGTCGTACTGACATGCATGAATTGCTTCATAACCCATTCCCAAGCCACCCAACAGTTTCTTAGCTTCATAATATGAAGATGGAATCCTATTCTCCTTCGGAAAAGCTTCTTTGAGCAACTCCAGTTGCATTTCAAATGCTTTATTGCTCATCTGGTCGAGTACCTTAATATGCATCAACTCTACGAGAAAAGTCAGCGCCGAAAAATCTTTACAACCAGGATACAACTCGTGTTCAGCTTCATCTAACAATTTAGCGAACTTTCCAGAATTTGATTCACCCAGACCTTCCGTTTCACCACCAGCAAAGGCTCCTTGACTATCATATGTATTTGGTAAGCGGACGTCATTCAGTATTTCAATAGTTGCCTCGTTTCTGTCTTCATTATCAGATCCTTCATTGGTTGCCATATCATCATCAAGACTAGATACAAACTGGTTTTGCGGAGGCATGGCTACTTCTCCATGATGTACCCATATTCTGTAACTAGCTGCAATGCCATATCGAGCCAAATGCACGGCAACATCTTCTAACGGGACAGGCGGTCTTGCATTTAAACAGTCTCTGCATGGACAGCGACACTTGTCCGCTAGTATGCTGGCAAGGTGATCTCGTGCCATGCCGAGAAATGAATTGATGCCTGCCACATACGTAAGACTTGATCTATTACGCTCTTCCATCCAACTTTTTTCCATCCTGAATTCAAGAATAAAACTATATATATGCATTAGTACTGGAAAATAAAAAAACACTACCGCATATAAATTGCACTACAGGATTATTGTGATGGCTAAGAATAATAAATAATTGACAAGGAGTGTTGACAACTGTTGTATTTATACAAAACAATGAATCAATGTACTGTGATCTGTCGATAAGCTAAATCAACTTATCCCGAACATTTTAGTAAATGGCCAAAGTTGTACTAAAAGACAGTGACGCAGGACAGTCGAAAACAACAGTCTAACTTCTTTTTATATAAGCATAACTCACGAAGCTCCTTGGAATATGATAAAGCTCTAACATGATTAAGTCAAGCCTTTGCAACAAAAAATCGAAACCATCATTAAAGAAAAATACTAAGATGGATCTCTGCAACATAAACCATGGGAAAACAAGCATTTGTTTGAACAAAACAGGACAACACCCAAAAATAAAACCACCTAAGAACTGAGATTAAACTGGTGGTTAGACAACAAACTCACCTCTACCATCTTTACAATAAATCTAATGTCTAGAAACACAATACCGGGAGAAAAAGCAAACAAAAAATTGAACTTTTTTTTTTGCTAGAAAAAAAAGCGAATCGATAATCAGGATGTTTTTAAATTATCAATGATAGCTCAACTTAACAAGTTTGGTGTTAGGAATTAGGTCAAATAGAAACATGCAATTAACCAAAACCCAATTAGGTTAATTCAAATTTTAAATTTTAACCAAAACTAAACATGCAATTACATTGATAACAATATCAATTAGGGGATTTGTACCTTAGATCGCTAATCCAAATTTCCAAGAACACCACACACGAATTTCTTCTCTTAGCTTTATCTTCAAACACCACCAATTACTGCTTATGAATAGAGGAAGGAAAAACAGCTTCCCAACCTTTAATTTGTCACCGGATACTATTGATTACTTCAATTCATAAGCAATAATTGGTGAATAGAACTGTGATTCCTTTATAAACTGATCCATCATCGACATGCAAACTTGGGAAGAGTCTAATTAGAGAATAGAACTGTGATTCCTTTGTAATTGTTTCTTCTATTCCCGAGTAGTCTATTTAGAGAATTTCTGATGAAATTACTTTCTTGCCCTCATGAATATCAAACCAAATGCCCGGTCCTCAAGGGTGGTTTCGTCATCGCAGTGTTGTCTTTAATTTTTTTTCTTTTAATTTTCCTTATTCGGGTGTTGTTTATTTTCCAAGTTTTTGAGAATGTCTTTAATGAACAGATTGCCGTGCTAACCTCCTAGATCGCATGAAACTTCGGGGAACAAAGATGACCAGCTGAGCTATTGGCTCGGTTTTAAAAAATAGTTATTAATTAATAAAGATATAAAGTAATTTACATATGAACGATTGTGAGCCTCGTAATATAATTATCACTATTAATATTTTTTTATTAATTTATTTTTAACTGTTATGTAGTTATGAAAGAATAACTAATTTGTTTGTTTTTTTCTTTTTTGTTTTTTTGGTACACAAAAGATTTTTTTTATTATTAATAATAAAGAGTAACTAGTTTGTTTGTTTTTTATTCTTTTGCTTTTTGTTTTTTTAATACACAAAAGAAAAATTGTGAGAAAAAATATATAAAAAGAACTAATTAGGTGGTTTCAATTCAAAAAGAAACAATATCGGCTGGGAGCTAGTACTTTTCCACATATCTTGGACTTTCTGAGAGAAGGCATAATCCGCTAGGGAGTGGAATGCAATGTTGTCCGATTTTGGGACATGCTTACAATAGGTCATACTATGCTTGAGCTAAATCTATCTGTTAGACACTTGACGACCAACTGATAATATCCTTCAATGATGATACGATGTAGAAAAATGGCTACATTGAAATATGTTGTTGGGACCATAAAATCTGAACAACTCTTGTTTACAAATATATTTGGGCCTTGCCGAACTCTATTTTTTCCTTTTAAACAAGGTTGTTCAGATGTAGAAAAGTGGCTACATCGAAATATGCTATTGAGGAATTTTCAATTGCATGGAAACCTTGAAAGAGTTAAATCCAACAAAATTCCGTCCTAGATTGTAGACGATATTGAACAATTCTGGCGATGTTCCCGATAAGTTTCCGTCTCGGCGCACAAAGGATATGAAGCATGATGAAATTTAGTAATTATTAAGGGCCAAAAACACCATACTAAGCTAAACGAATATTATGACATACTTCATGGCCCATGCCATAACTGGAAAGTTGTAACTTATTGTAATGGAGGTGCTTACTGTACACGCGTAACATCCCACGAGTAAAGCAAGGGACGTGCTTGTCTCTAATTGGCTGTCATGGAGGTGTGTCTGATTGTATAAGGTATGTGCGACTTTCTTGAGATATTTTTTCATGGATATCTTCGTTTACTCAGTTCTTTCCTTTCTTCCATCTTCCCAAACCATAAGATTTTTTCCAGATTGGGAATGAAATCTTCCATATCAAGAAATTTTGGTATCTTCCTGTGCTATAGATTTCACTAATAATCTCCGATTCTCGTAAATCAAGAAACAAATTTGCGTGGAAAATTGAGGTTTTAGTTCTTTTGGCGGGATGTTTCGCGCTAATTGTTTTTTAGGTTTCAAATTTTATCCAAAATTCAGGCTATATAAACCCTAAGGCATCGATGGAACATTTACATCTCATCTTCTCAGAAATTTATCTCAAATTAAATCCTAAGGTATATTATATTTTTTATTTTACATTAGATTTTTACATTTTTTCCTTGAATCTTATTTTTTTGGTACTTTGATTGTGAGAAATAAAATCAATTCAATGCTAATATGTGATTATGGTTGTTGATGGGTTCCTCTTCCATGGAATTAAATCAATTCCAATTCTTTGTTTTTGGGTATGGTTGTTGATGGGTTCCTCTTCCATGGAATCAAGTCAATTCCAATTACTTACATCTGTTTTTTTGTTTTTGAGTACGGTTGTTGTTATATTCCTAATCCATGGATTCAAATAAATCCCAATTACTCACATCTGTAATTCCCTATGAAGATGCTGCTTGTTATGATGTTCCTAATGGTGCTTGTAAGTAGGAAGGAAGGATTCAATATGGTCACTATAAACTGTAGCATTATACTTTCTTGTCTACTTTTATTAATCAACAATTAGGTTAAATCTTTAAGCTAAAACTAGCTGAGAGGCAACACTACTATGGGATAGTGCATCTTGGTGGATTTCCTTGGCCATTTGTCATGTTGCTGTCTTTTTATTTCCACAAGAATGTTTAGACTTTGATAATCTTGAAGCATCCTTGGTTTTTTATTTTACTTACACTTCTATACTTTTCTTTCAGTTTGTTCTATTACAAATGGCGCCCCAAAGCACTGCTTCCACGGGTATGAAAAATCACAAATATTGTTGAAATATCAAATACTGCTGTTATGTTATGTTTGTTTGTTTTGTGAGTATTCAATATTGACATTTTCAACATGTTTTGTTTTTTTGTTTCAAGAATCAACTTCCAAAAAACGAAACACAAGGGGGATAAGTCGGGGAGTCGGGCTTGAGAGACTACTAGCGATGACGACGGATCGAAAATTGCCCGTGAAGTTTAAAGAGTCTGCAGGTGAGGCGGTGTGCTTCAACCGAAGCAAACTGGCCACAGAATCTGGGGTCATTGTCAGGTCTTTTGCTCCCTTGGAATACAAATCATGGATTAAAATTCCATTGCATGACAGAGAAGCCTTAATGGAAAGGGTTAAGGTATGTTTAATAGTGTACAATATTTTACTTGTAAACTACGGGTTGACTTGAGATCCTAACTTTTATCTTGTTGCAGGACAAGTTCTGGGTGGACCTCAACGTCCCCTTTATCTGGGATTACCTACACCGATCAATGGGAAAGAAGTATAACAGTCATAGGAGTTTGATGTGCTCCTATTTCAAGAGTTTGGTCGATTCCTATCATTCCATCGAACAAATAAAAGCTAATCCATACAAAGATGTGCCCCATGATAAGTGGGAGTGGCTTTGCAACCACTTCTCTTCACCTGAATTTAAGGTATTACACTGATTTAGATTTGGTGGCTATAAAATTGCTTTACTAATGTATGTACTGATAATTTAAATAAAATTACAGAAACGGTCGTTAGCTGGATCCAAAAACAGGGAAAAGGTTCAGTACAACCATTGCAGTGGTTCCATGGCATTTGTTGTGCGTCATGAGCAGGTACTCATTTGTACTATTAACTACCGATTTCTGGTTAGTTGAATAGTACGATCTATTGTAACACATGAAATTGCTGAAATTTTTTTGATCTTATTCTTCATGAAACAGAGTATGGAATCGGAAAATCACTCCCCTATCCAAGTGTTCCATGACACACACTCGCGTGATTGATAAAACGACTAACAATCGAATCTGGCTGAGCGACAAGGCACGCAGCCAATATGTAAGTTATCATCATGTGAATAAAGGTGTCAAATGTTAAGTTACACTGTTTTTTTTTCATCTGGAACTATATCCTTGCATCATCCATGAAACATAAATGTCTTTTTTCCGGGATCTGTTTAGCGTGCCTCTGTATCTAAATCTGTATATTTAGGTTCTTATTACTTACACATGATCTTTGTGTAGGATCAAATGATCGCTATCAGAGAACAAAGCATGGAAGAAGGATCGGAACCTAGATATGAAGACGACATCTGTGTTGAGGTCCTGGGGAAGAAAAAAGCAAGAAGACGTGTAGCTGTTATGCAGTCGAATCAAGAAACTGAAGAACTGCGTGAAAAAGTCCGAAGACAAGAAGAAGAAATTCGGAAAATCAAAGAAGACCAGGCATTATTCCAACAGGATGTGCTGAATCGTTTAGGTCTGAATGTCACAGTTACAGACACTCATGATCAGTAGTCTAAGTTAAATTTGGTTTTACTGTTTTAGTTTGTCACTTACGAGACTCATGCTCAGCAGTCTAAATTTGGTTTCGTTCCTGCTTTGTATTACCTTCATTTGATGAGAAATAAAATTAATCTTTTAGATTCTCTAAGTTTTCAATCTTCTTCTCTATATCATATCAGTCAATTATGTGGTTATTAGCTTTGATTTTTTTAAGTCTTGGGAAGCCATATGCTGATGCAGGTAAGTTTTTCATTAGTTTTCATGTGCTTTTAGATTCATGATACATAGTCTCTTTCCCTCTCCCTCAAATTCTAACAAGTTATCTTTTTTGATTGCAGATTGAAAATGATTATGGAACTATCGATAAGGCTTACAGGCTGCTGCTAAATCTTACAGGCCTGTGAAGCAGCATTGATAGCAACTGATTCTAAGGAAATTAAGCTTGGTGTCAACTTACAGATATGGAGAGTTGCATCTGTGTTTCTTCCCATGATGATGGAGCCGAGCTGCGCAAGCTTCCTTGCTGACACCATTTTTATTGTGCCTGCATTATAGTCATGCTGTTATTACAGTGAGTATTCTGTATCAGTGTTTTTTTTTTGAAGTTGAAGCAGCTAGGTCTACTGTGGACTCTTCACATGCTGCAGCAGTCAATCAAGTACATCATCTGGTTAGTTTAATTTCTCCTGTGGTAGACACTATTTTTTTGTTACTTCCATCCCTCTCCTTAACCATTTGGTCCAGATTGATACATATTGGACTTAAGATGGAAACTGATGTAACGATCAATAACATGCCAACTAAAAAATTCTGTGTTGATAATAGTCAACATGTGGACCACTACCTGTGTAGGATTTTTCTTGCTGATGCAAGTATAAAACAAAGGATCGGACAATAGTTCAAAGCTGCAAGAGCCAGTTCCTTTGAGGATAATAGTTCAAAGCTGCAAGACCCAGTAGGTAGTCATCTTTGAGGATAAATATGTTACTAGAAACATGTGTTTTAATATGGGAACTGAAGTTAGTCCTGTCAGTTCTGTACATAGTTGTGACAGTGATATGGATGCTTAGAATTTTTCTCGAGATAATATTTTTTTTGTATCTTGACAGGAAATTTGAATGGAAGATTTTACAATTCATGGGTCTTTTGCATTAAATAACTGGAATTGAAACATTGAACATAAACAGAGCATTGATAGAACAAATCAAATCAGTGAAATTAGGGTTTGATTTTTACCTAATTTTGACGTGACAAATCACTCAAGAAGGTCGACCCATTTCTTCTCTTCTTCTCCTGGTCCATTCCCATGCCTCAATTGATCTTCTAGCTCGACCTAATTCATTGATTTTCTCATCTAGGGTTTCAGAGAGAAAAGAGGGGAAATCGATGAATTAAGTGGGTAGAGTGGTAGGGAAATGATGGGAAAGGAGATGGGTTGTAGCCATCATGGCGTTTGGTGGAAGTTGGTGGCGTCAGGAAGTGGTGAAGGTGGCTGTGGCAGTGGCAGGGCGTGGTGGTGATGGAGTTGCAGACGGAGGTAAGGGAGGAAAGATCGATGGAAAAGAGAAGGGGGTTGTTTGGTTTGGGTATAGATATTTAGTGCTCGGGTGTTGGTCGGTTTCAGAAAATTGGATGAACAACGAGGATGAGCCGTGGGATTTGGAGATGATGGATCGATCTAACGACGAGATAGAAGGAAACGAGGAGAGACCGTTGGATGCGGAAGTACAACGAAACTGACGGCTCAAGATGGAGTTAGGTGCTATAGTATTTGACAGGAGCTTCAGATTTTGATGCACTATGATGAAGCCACCGTAGGATGCTGAGATGATCCAATCTGACGGCTGAAGATGAAGGCGGGCATGGATATTGGAAATGGGTTTGGGTGAGGGTTTTGGGCCTTGGGTATGCCAAACCCATATCTTCTTTAAGAACAATTCTTCCTCTTCAAGCCCAGTTCTAGCCTTTTGGTCTTGCGCACAACATTCTTCGCGGCTTCCTTGTGTGATTCCTCTTGGCTTCCACCACTTTTCTGCTCTTTTTGCTCCGTGATTCATCCAAACTTTATTTACAACCTAAAAATGCAAAATTAATTAATAAAAATATTTATTCTTGAAAACATTAAAAATACAGAATATGGGATAAAATGTAGAATTAATGCACAAAAGATGAGTTAAATGCTAATAAAAAGGGATAAATATAAACAATATTTGGCACTCATCAGCAGTCGTGAAGTTCAAGCTTCCGTTAATGAAAATGATTATGGAACTATCGATGAGGTTTACAGACTGTTGCTAAATCTTACAGGTCTGTGAAGCAGCATTGATAGCAACTTATTTTAAGGAAATTAAGTTTGGTAATAACTTATGGTTTCAAAACTGGCTTTTAAACTGTAATGTACAAAACTGGTTTGATTACAGGTTTTGTGGATCTATCTTTTAAACTATAGCTTGAAAATCTTTATTTCCTCTTATCAGAGACTTAAAAGGCTTAAAATCCAGTAGGGAGCAATGATCAGATACAATCATCAGATTTGCGTCACTAGCAGTCAGCGATTATTCTGTAAAGGGTCATAGTTTGAGTCGCGGAATATTAGGATTTGCAGACCACAATTTGTCTTGCCACTAACAAAGTTTTAACGGAAAAATTTCAGATTTTCTTCGTATTCATTTAGATGATGAATTAATTTTTATCTGCATAAATAGGTATAGGAACAAAAGTCACACGTCGCCAGCAATAGTTTTTCGGACGAATTAAATTTTGTCCGCAAAAATAGATATAGGGATAAAAGTTACACGTTGTCATCAATACTTTTTTTGGAGACCAATATTTTTTCTGTCAGTATAAAACATTCCATTTGCGACAACAATTTGTTTGGATATTAATAGTTCTAACGGCAAAATCCTTGTTTGACAGGCATTCATTTCGACAACAAACTAATTTTGTCGGTGTAAGATACATTCAGGGACAAAAGTCTTGGATTGTTAGCAATAATATGTTTGGAGACTATAATTTTTCTTCGTCGCTAGAAACCAATTTCTTGACCGAAATAATTCGTCACAAAGAAGTATTTAGAGACGGAGACAGAATTGGTCACTATATTTGGTCACAAAAGAAATATTTAGAGACAGAGATAAAATTGGTCACCAGCAAGTTGTCACAAAAATTTTCAGCGACAACTTTTAAGACAAAATTTACCTTTTGTCGCGTAAAAAATATATATGGTGACCAAAAAAATATTCCTCCCTAAACACTAGATTTGTAGACAAAATTTTACTGGTCACATAAAATTTTGTCACTAAACGTGTGTTTTGTTGTAGTGTGAATCTGAGCGAGTCACAGTAATACCCAGAAATTGATGTAACGCGCCAAGATCAGTCATAGCAAATTCACATTTCATCAACCCAATGAAACGCTTTAAAAGTGCATCATTAGAAGCGGTTAAGACAATATCATCCACATACAGTAATAAGTATGCAGTGTCCGAACCAGAGTGATAGACAAAAAGTGACGGATCAGAAACACTTCCACGAAAACCGCAACCAGTAATAAATTGTGCAAACCGCTGAAACCATGCTCGAGGGGCCTGTTTAAGGCCATAAAGAGACCTACGGAGGCGACAAACATAATCAGGATGAGCGGAATCAACAAAACCTGGTGGTTGATGCATATATACTGTTTCAGCCAGGTCGCCGTGAAGAAAGGCATTTTTGACGTCTAGTTGACGAATGCCCCAAGAACGAGATGTTGCGATACTGAGTACAGTGCGTATAGTCGCTGGTTTAACAACTGGACTAAACGTCTCAAAGCAATCAACTCCAACATGTTGAGATTTGCCATTGGCCACTAGTCGAGCCTTGTAACGTTGCAAAGTTCCGTCAGCGTGAAACTTGTGACGGAAAAGCCACATTGACCGAATGATATGAGCGTTACTAGGGCGAGGAACCAGCTCCCAAGTGTTGGTCATAATCATAGCATTATATTCGTTCTTCATGGCAGCATTCCAGTTGGGGTCCCTAAGTGCATAAAGATGAGAACGGGGAAGAGGGGAAATGGGAATTGTGGATTGGACATGAAGATTGAGTTTTTGGATGGGACGGAAGATGCCCCGGGAGGCCCTGGTGGTTGGGCGAGATGCCGCTCGAAGCTGTGGGCAGGAAGGTGTGGCTGGATGAAGTGGGCTGGAAGAGACAGGCACAGAGATGGGCTGAGTTTGGGAGGTTGTTGGAGTGTCGAGAGAGATGGGATGTGAATTGGAAATGGGATGAGAAGAGATGGGCTGAATAGAAATGGGCAGAAGAGAAGTGGGTTGAGTGGAAATGGGCTGAGTAGAAGTGGGCTGAGTAGAAGTGGGTTGAGTAGAAATGGGCTGAGAGGGATAAGCTAGCCTGCGGTGTGGAGGAGTGTACAAGGGCGAAGGAGATGGGCCTTGTTCAGGAGGTGGAGCGGAAGTGAGCGTGGGTACAGACTCAACAAAATTTGAAGGCACAGGTGATGGATAGGTGGAGGAATCTAGAAATGAATAGAGAGGATGGGTTTGTGGGTCGTGATTATGGGAAGATCCTGGACAAGAGAAAATAGAAAAGGGAAATACGTTCTCATCAAACGTGACATGTCTCGAAATAATGATTTTGTTTGTGGAAATGTCAAGACAACGATAACCACGATGATTGGGCGGAAAACCAAGAAAAACACACCTAGTGGAGCGAGGAGCAAGTTTGTGTGGTGTGGTGGAGGAGAGATTAGGGTAGCAAAGACAACCAAAAATGCGAAGATGAGTATATGTGGGTTGGCGTCTATATAAGGTGGACATTGGGGATTTGAAATTGAGGAGTCTAGTAGGAAGAATGTTGTGGAGGTAGACAGCCATAAGAAGAGAATAAACCCAATATTTGGGAGGAACGGAGGCATGAGACATTAGAGTACGAGTGATATCATTGATTCGGAGAATCATGCGCTCAGCCTTACCATTTTGAGATGATGTGTGAGGACACGAGAAGCGAAAAACCAGGCCGTTTTTACTAGCAAAGTTGTGAAAAGTGGAATTGTCAAATTCGCGACTCATGTCGCATTGGAATGATTTAATTTGGCGTTCGAATTGAGTTTGAACAAAAGATTGGAATTGCAAAAATTTGGTGAAGACTTGGGATTTTAATTTTAGTGGAAAAACCCATAAATAATTGGTGAAATCATCCAAAAATAGAAGATAATAACGAAATCCCGTATCTATATTCAACGGAGACGTCCATAAATCACTATGAATTATATCAAAAGGAGCAATACTAGTATACTGAGAGTCATAAAAGGGAAGACGAACATGTTTGCTAATTTGACAAGAATGACAAAGATTGGGAGAATTATCCTTATTACATTGAATAAAAAATTTTGTGTGTAAAGCATCGAGGACAGCTTTGCCAGGGTGGCCGAGGCGACTATGCCAAACGGTAGGTGAGCATACGGCAAGATAATATTGGTGAGGTGGTGGCGAAAAAGAGGATTGCACGGCTGAGGTGGTGATGGGATAGAGCTCCCCAGAACTATCACATCGGAGAATAGTCTTCCTCGAACTCAAGTCCTTCACAGAAAAACCATAAGGATCAAATTCAACAGACACATGATTATCAGTGGTAAATTTTCGAACAGAGATTAAGTTTTTGATGATGAAAGGAACGACAAGGGTGTCGTTGAGGTGAAGAGTGTGAGTTGGAAGATTTATGTACTTAGAGCCACTAGCAGTTACCGGAATGCTATTGCCATTTCCCACCAAGATAGAACGAACATTACTAGAATTAAAAATAATTTGTAATGTACCTGGATCCGAGGTGATGTGTGAGGTTGCTCCGGTGTCCACATAGAAATCATCATAGGGTGTCCGAATGCTCATAGAGCTGTAGGCTTCGGCGATATCTGACGGTTGTAGATAGTCTATGGTGGGAGCAATGTAGGCTTGCGGTGATCGGCCGGCTGTTGGATGGCGGCCACGACCCCGTCCTCTACCACGGTTCTGGCGGCCTCGTCTGCAGTTGGCAGGTGGAGCAGCATTCCAGGGAGAAGCCCAGTAGGGAGCAGCCGGATATGGGCCAGGTGCAGCAACGTTCCAAGGAGAAGCCCAGTGTGGGTAAGGAGGAAATGGGCTTGCTGGGTTGGGAAGTAGTGGGCTTCTGTTCAATCCAGTAGTGGGCTGCTGGTGAGAAAGCAGTGGGCCTGTTGGGTTGGGAAGCAATGGCGCTGTGCGATCCAGACTTTGTTGATGACGTTGTGCAGCAACAGGAAGGTGATGGGAGGTGTGCGATGTTTCGGCAGCAAGGGCAGCATGAGTATTTGATGTGGATTAATGTTCACGGCGAATCTCTTCAGTGCGTAGTTGAGATCGAGCAGTGTCAAACGATGGCATCGATTGTTGAATGAAGGAAGCAACAATATTATATTCCTCCGGAAGTCCATTGACAAGCTGGATAACTAGTCGTTTTTCATCCATTGGAAACTCGAGGTCACTCAATCGATTGGAGAGTTCCTGTAGCTTATTTCAATAATCATCAACGTTGTTACAGTCAATAAATTTTAGATTTACAAACTTACTTTCAAGGCTGACAGCGCTGTTTCCTTTGTTGTCTTGGAAGAGACGTTTGAGATGGTTCCATAAATCCTTCGCAGTTTTTCCAGTTTTGAGAACAGTCAGCATCAGATCTTTGGTCATGGTGGAGAACATCCATTGACGACATAGGGCGTCAAGTTGTAGAATGGTGGCAGCGTCAAGATCTGGTGTGGGAGAAGAACTATCTGTAAGAAAAAGGAGGTTGTGCGCTTGAAGATGAAGTTGAAATAGGAGAACCCATGAAGAGTATTCGTCTTGTTTGATATCTAGTGTAACAGGGATCAAAACTTTGATGTTGGAAACGACGAAAGCCGGATGTATGGTGTTTTTATTACTCTGTATGGATCGATTATTTGTCATTGATGATTATTGGTGTTTTTGGTGTTTTTAGAGGAAGAAGAAGGAGGACCGTTTTTGGCCGCGTGATACCATGTTGGATGTTAATCAATCCGTTGATTATTCTTATTCCATAAACTCATATAAATAGTATTACAGGAAATCTGGGAGACTTCATTGCATATCGTATATTCTCCCAGATAAATAAGGTAACAGAATTATATTGTCTACTAAAAAGACCAAAGATGCATATCAATGAGTGAAATACCAAGTAGGTCGATTTGATTGGATATTATTGTTCACTGAGCTTTTTGTGGTTTTTAGTAGGTGCAAGCTTGGTTGCTGGACCTTAATTTTTCTGGAAAAGTGGGGAACCCGGGTTAATGAATTTATCAACACAAGTCCTTCACCCTAATTGAGGTGATCTGAATTCTGTAGGCCGAGCCAAAAGGAAATGGCAAAGCACAAGGGACATCATCAAGCGCGCCCAACTGTTGAATCAGTGTCAGGTGGTATAGCTCCTTAATTCAGGAATTTTTGTTTAAAACAATTGACAGAAAAAGATAGAAAAAGAAAAAATGAATAAAATACGGATTGTTCGACTGGAGATGATCATTTGTTGAAACTTGCCTAAAACTGATTTTGTTCTGTCTTGTTAGGAGCTTAAATTCAAGTAGTTTCTAGGTGAAATTGAAACACAAATAAAGTGCTCACAGAATAGAAAGACAAATTATATCGAAAATCTTTCAAATTTGTTTACTTGAGATAAAACTCAGACCCACAAAAAGAACAGGACACACACAGAACCAAAGTCTCATTTGACGCCTACATGAGATTAAACATTCACAAAAAGAAACATTCGTTTCAGACAGACACCTTGTTTAGACCCAAGCTAGTAGGTGCAGCATGACCCCAATGTTTATTTTACCCAATCTGAACCTGAATAGTCCTAGGCTTCTTAGGCTCAGGCGGAGGCAATTTCTGGACAGTAATGGTAAGGACACCATCTACACAAACCGCATAAATTGCATCAATATTAGCATTCTCAGGGAGAATAAATTTCCTCATGAATTTCCCAATTCTTCTTTCCATCCTAACGTATTTGACCTCTTTCTCCTTCTCGTCTTCCCTTTGTCGCATTCCCGTCACTACAAGAACGTTGTTATCCTCCACTTGAACATTAATTTCATCTGATTTCAACCCTGGCATATCAAGAACAAACACATACGAATCTGGATACTCCTTGATATCAGCTGGTGTTGCTGCCATTGCCTTAGCATCTCTTACATACTTCTTAGACGGTGTGTTCCCTGATTTTTCAACTTCATGATCAAATACATCCAACATGTCTTGAAGACCTGAGAAAATTGGATCATTAAAACCAATTACTCTGAAAGCCATTTGTGTTGCTCTAATACGAGGATTGTGCTTGATTGAATTGATTGTACCTTGTGGAGATTTTGATTTATAATTTTGATCTTCGATGGATAGCAATCAAATGCAGGTGGGTTTTATGTACAGATGATATATTGTTGGTGTTTCTAGATGGTTTTGTTGATCCCTTTTCCCATCGAGTCTAGAAGCTGGTAGAAGGTTGAAATAAAACGCTTGGGATACGGATTTTGGAACTTACTAGAAAATGCTGGATGATTAAACTGGGCTTTGGTCGGTGAGCCTGGCGGGCCTAAGCGAAAACATTCGGGTGTAGACGGTAACTTGTTTGGTTAGGCACTTAGGCTAATGAAGTCTCTAATAAGCCATGGCTCAAGCTTAAACACGTTGATGACTTGAAGCTAAATACTAGAATAAGTTTTACGAACTCGAATTCCGAAGTCTGTTTCACTTGTAGTTAAACGCAGCATGGTCATTGATAGTGATATCTATGATCTGAAACTCAAATTTCTTCACAGTAACACTGTATGATTTAGGGATGGAAAAAAAAAAGAAGGTGTAGATTTGCATTTTATATACTGTGAAGAAAAGATATAAAATTATTTATCTATAGCACATAGAATTTTAGTTGTATTTTTTGGGCCGAGCGAGGCGAGGGAGAATCTTTATATGGCTATTTTTTTTGTAAATTGTAAATCACCAGTTGACTCAAAAAATTTGGATTTGGTGTCCATGGTTGGTCTTTTCACTTGATACAATTATCTCTCTATTTTAGTCCAATTACTATAACTTCTTAGAGCAACTGCAATGGTGCGACCATACTATAACTAAACTAAAGACTAAAAACTAAAAGAATTTGGTTACACTCGTGATTGCACGCTACGGTTATGGAGTAAAATTTAGTCAAACGTAACTTCAAGTTACGCCTCAATTCAAACGTAAAATAAAGTTACGCCCCAATTCAAACGTAACTTAAAGCTACGCGCCAACCCCAATCCAGACGCAACTTAAACCTACGTCCCAACTCAAACGTAATTTAAAGTTACTCCCCGCCATAATTCAAACGTAATTTCATGTTACGCCCAATTCAAACGTAATTTCAAGTTGCGCCCCAGCTCAAACGTAATTTTAATTTTCGCCCGGTACAAGACGTACTTTGAAGTTGCGCTCGACTATAACCAAACTAAAGACCAAATATGGTTTGGTTTTTGGTTTTTGGTTTTAGTCTAGTTTTTGATCTTTACTCCGTTCGACTGTGGTTGATTTCTAGACCAAATATTTGGTTTTGGTCGTCGACTGTGGTTGCTCTTATGTATCCTATTTTTAGGGGTATAATTGGAAAGCAAACTTTAAAATAGCACATCCAAAATTCCGTGTCTTGAAATTTTACAAATTTTATCTCGTTGTAAAGGTTATTAAAAAATTTACGCAATGAGTACAAACAACAAT
Source organism: Papaver somniferum (assembly GCF_003573695.1). NCBI lineage: Eukaryota > Viridiplantae > Streptophyta > Magnoliopsida > Ranunculales > Papaveraceae > Papaver > Papaver somniferum. The sequence continues at coordinate 66,790,743 of NC_039366.1, read as the reverse complement.
ATCAAATTTAGAGTTTTTACGAAAAAATTGGAGATATTTATCATTTTAGGCACAATTTTAGAAAATTAAATGTACATCCATTATGCAAACCACCCCAAAGGATACATAATACTTTATGTCGCCATATTTTGGTTTATGCATCAACTAATTTTCCTTTGCAACTAATAAAACGATGTACTCCATCTATTTCAAGAAAAGTGATACTTTCACTTTAGGCACAACTCTCGAAAATTGAATGCATAGCCAATATGCAAACCACCACAAAGGATGCATAACACATCATGCAACCGTATTTTGGTTTATGGATCGACTAATTTTCCGTTTTTAAAAAAGTGATATTTTTACATCCCGTTTCAGGAAAAATGATACTTTCACTCCGTTTCGGGAAAAGTGATATTTTCCTCTGTTTCAGGAAAAGTGGTGAAAGTATCACTTTTTCTCAAACCGGGTGAAAGTATCACTTTTCTGAAATGGGGTGAAAGTATCACATTTTCTGATACGGGGAGAAAGTATCACTCTTTATGAAACGACGCGAAAGTATCACTTTTTCCGAAACAGGATGAAAGTATCACTTTTCCTGAAAAAGGGACGAAAGTATCACTTTTTCTGAAACCGGGTGAAAGTATCACTTTTCTGAAACGGGGTGAAAGTATCACACTTTCTGAAACGGTGCGAAAGTATCACTCTTTATGAAACGACGCGAAAGTATCACTTTATCTGAAACGGCACGAAAGTATCGCTTTTTCTAAAACGGGCGAAAATATCACTTTTTCTGATTCGGGACGAAAATATCATTTTTCTGGAACGGGGATGAAAATATCACTTTTTTCTGAAACGGGACGAAAATAATCGCATACAAACCCATCTTCAAATTCTTGTTCGGTCGGTCCTTCTATCGTGGTAACCGTTGTACTAGTCATACATGAAAATTTAAAAAATTACGTAACTACATTGTTTTTTACTTCAGTTTTTCTTTTTGTCTTTTTTTAAAGCAAAATAAATGACCGCTTCTTTATTAAACAATCAAACTAAAAATTAATGGCGAAATGATTAGCAGATCATAAGAGAAAAATATTGGGAGAAATAATGATCTTGTAGCTACTACTCTGAAAATAAACTTATAACCTTCCAAATCACATCCTTGTTTCCCACTTTTTCTTTCAATGTCACATTCTTTCCTTGTATCCCAACTAATAGCAAGATAAAATTTCTATTTTATATAGGTAACAAAGCATCAGAAAAACAAAATCAAAGCAAAAGAACTATTTTATTAATTGAAGTTCAAGGTTACATTGGATTTAAAATGAAAAATTAGAAAATACAAAGTAGCAAGAATATGCCATACAAGTACAATACCGAAAACTCCAACAAGAGAAAGAGAAGAACTACCGGAACATGACGAATACAAACATGAATAAGAACCGAAAAGAGAAAGAGAAGATTAATTGGTTTTCTCCGAATTAAATTCCAACCATTTTGTTTGTTTTTTTCTTCATAAAGACATGCTCTTAAAAGTGGAGAGATTTGCTCAAATCTCTTAAAACTTGTGATGAAATTTTCGCTGTCAAGAATACCATTAATAAAGATTAAGATGAAGATTCCATCGCCAGATCATCCAAAAATAAAGATTTCGTTGCTGGAGGAAAAAATGATAAAATTCCATCGTTGGAAGACATCTCAAGTGACCTTAAAGCCCATAGAAACCGATAACGGTCATTAAAAGCCGAGATAAACCTCTCTAATAGAGGAGATAAAACCTCCATAAAGGTGTACAAAACTTAAAATATAAACATAAATAAACCTAGCTAATATAAATACTTAGTTAAAAATAAGAAAGAGAAACGGAAATTCCGCTTAGATGCGGCCCAAAACGGACCACATCTGAGCAGGCGAATATTGCTGGCAGGGGTCTTCTTTTCTCTGTTGAGGGAAGTGGGAGAGGGGGGAGAAAGTTGGAAATAAACTTGTAAGAATACGGAGTTAACAAACCATCATTCATTGTCTAATCTCACACCCCATTTTCCTAAATTATCTGGGGTCAATTTTCATCACCATCATAGTATGAAATTAACGCACTGATTCCCAAAAATTAGTTCTATGTAAAGGCTTGATTTGATATTTTTTGGTAAGTGCCAATTGTTCACCCATTTGTATATCGTATGCAAATTGTATACCATTCGAAGCTGATTAGTTTTTTTCTCATCACTTATTCATTCATTTGGCATATTTAAAGAATGTCCCAAAGAAAAAATGATAATTAGAATGATACACATGCTTATTTTTCTCCACACGTAAAAAAACGAGACTCACGACAAGTCAGTTCGAGCTTAAAGATGTGGATGAACTTATAGTGCTTGTTAAGCGAGATGTAGTTTTTTAATCTTGTGATGAGGATTTGTGTAAGCATATAAATGCTACTAATATTTTGATGAATCAGATGTTCTTCATTTATATTAATATAATGATTAATTGATAATTTCGAATTGCTTATTTCCGATAAAACTCATAAATTATTTAAATTATGCCTACTTGATCACTTAAATTATAGGTACATGATCGTAGATTACATTATAAATCATTTAAATTTGCTTATTTCTGATAAAACTCAAACCCACAAAAACAAACATGACACGTATAACAAACGTCATTCCATGCCTACATGATGACTAGACAAGACATTCACTAACATATACATTCATATTAAAACACAAACATTTCTTTAATTAGACCCAAGCTAGTAAGAGCTCCACCAGAAATTTGAAGCTGGATAGTCCTAGGCTTCTTAAGTTCAGGTGGAGGTAATTTCTGAACAGTAATAGTAAGAACACCAACTGCACAAACAACTGAAACTGTGTCAACATTAGCATTCTAAGGGCGTATAAATTTCCTCATAGACTTCTTCCTAATTGTTCTTTCCATCATCACGTATTTAACCTCTTTATCGTTCTCGTATTCCCTTTGTCGCATTCTTGTCATAACAAGCACACTGTTATCTTCCATTTGAACATTGATTTCCTTTGATATCAACCCTGTCATGTCAGGTACAAACACATATGAGTTTGAATATTGTTGAGATCATATTAGTTCTGTGAACACATAAATCACGAACCCATCCACGTGTTCACAAACAATATTCGCATACAATCTAATTCTAGAATTGTACGTTGTATGTGTAAGGGGATGATTATATCGATTCATCGACTCGAAGCCTTCGAACTTGTCATTGTCTGGTCGAATATTATCATAAATAATGTTCGTATAAAGGAATAAACAGAGAATCAAGTATAAATGTAAAACACATGAAGTTCAACGCTGAATGTAAGGTGATGAAATGTAAATAAGACAAAGATTTACGTGGTTCGGCACTAAGGCCTATATCCACGGGGCTGGTATTTCACTATGTATTGAATGATTATAAAGATAGTCGAATGACTTTAGAGTATACATAGGTCTGCGGAAGTAGGGGATTACTTACTCTTCCTATTTCTCTCTCCTATATTCTCCTATAATTGCTCTGGATTGGTCGACCCCTTCTCTCTTAGTGGAGAGGGGTATTTATAGGGTTGGAACGTGGGTCCTACTTCTGAGGTGCCGTTGTAATCTTATCTTCTTGTGCTTTGTTCCCATTACGCAGATGTCTTCGGCATATGTTGCGTCCTGACCTTGAATACGAAGGGTTATCCTCGCCTCTTCCACGAGCTAATTGACACGTGTATATCTGTTTGGTATTTAATGCGGGTAGATGGATATCTGCTCGTGTCAGGCAAGTGTCTCTTTGTATGGTCACATCTGTGTCAGTCAAACTTCCTCTCAGCCGTTGATCTGGGATCTTCCTCGGGATTGGGTGTATTAACACCCAAGGGGTATTATCTGGTGCTCCTCTGAGCCATCATACCTCTGTGATTCTCTGTCCCTGACCGTCGGATCTGCTGACCGGCGGCATCTTCTGATAAGATGCTTGCTATCATGTTTTGATATCTTGTTTTGCATGCCTTCCACGTGTCTCTTTCTGTACACGTGGTGGATGATGAAAGGTGTACATACAATTTGCCCCTCTTCTTCTGACTTGGGCGTATTTTTCAATTTAGAAGAAGAAAGGTCGTCCGACACGTTTCCCACTTTGCATTAACTTTCCCCATAACTGCTCCTTGGTACGAGGAACAGTTATTGTCTTCTCTAGCTTCATAAATAGGAAAGAGAATGTGAAAAAAAAAAACTTTTATCCTCTTCTTGTTTTCTATTCTTGTTCTTTAGTCATTTATTATCGTCATTCTTGTGAGGAAGATAACAACATTCAATTTTCTGTCTCTTTCGCTCTCGGTTGTTGTTGCCCCTGTGTCGCAGACAACTAGCTTTTGATATCTCCGATCCTCCTTTCTTCGACTGTGGTTGGTGCTTGTCGTCCTCTTCTATACAGGTATGGGGTTTTTCATTAGCTGCTCATCATCGATTTATCTATGTATCTACCCATTTGTTTCCTGCTGCTGTATTGTTGGCTTTGTGATGAAGAACACACATGTCGAAGCATATATGCTTACCCCTGTTCTTTGTTACAAAGTCTGTGAGTCTGTATCTAAGTATTATCCCTGGAGTTGGATGGAGTATTTCTGGTTATTTTTAGTTCTTAGGTTTTTTAATGTTTATCCGGATGAACCATCAATTATGGGTTTTTGATCTTTAGTGATCTCCTCATTTTCTTCTCTAAACTGTTTTTGTGTTTCCTTGTAGATATGTCTGATCGTCCGCGGGCTCCTTACCAAACCCCGCCGTCTAGTCCGCCAAGATCCCCTCCGCGTCGATATTCTGACAGATCTCCACTTGGGGAAGGTCCTTACAAGTCTTCGCAATCGGATCCTCGGGGTCATAGGGTTTCATCTTCCTCTGGTGCGAAGGTTGTGCCTACTAAGAAAGGGGATGTGCCGAAGGGTCCTTCTGGATCTAGGTATGATGTTAACCGCGCCCCTTCTCGTCCTCGTGAAGATTATAGGAGTACGCAGGCTCCTCCTCGTGATGACTCTAGGAGTACGCGGGCTCCTCCTCCTCGTACTGAAACACTGGATGTTCCGCCCCTTCGTTCAATGGCTCCTCCTTCAGTGCCTCTGCAGAAATCTTTGCCGCCTCCTCCCGCGGTTTCTTTCAAAGGGAAGTACTCCAAGGGTACTATGTCAAGAGCTGATCCGTCTAAAAATCTTCCTTCTAAAAGGAAAGCTTCGGAATTGAGTCCTACTTCTGATTCCGCAGACGAAGAAGAAACTGTCCCCGTGATACACAGTATTTCAGTTGGTAAGAAGAAAGTCACTTTCAAGCATATTGATCTTGAGATATTCAAGGAAAAACATGAACTTCAAGCTTTTGAGGTTTGTTTCTATGCCCCTGACGATGATATCACTTACAAGCTCCTTGCTAAGTATCAGTTTGACGAGTTTCATCCGTTGACTACGGTTGGAGCCTTCGAGGCGGGTCTCATGTTGCCCCTATATAAGTCGGGTGACTCCTTTTATTATGACGTGTTGGATAGTCGCGAAGGCTCTTCCACGAACACTCATAATCGTTCCGTGTCACAACTATCTGGGAATTATCTTCGTTCACTGAAGGAATGTTACCCGCGAAGCAAGGGAGAGACTATGATGACCTGCTATGTTCTAAATCCTGCTGAGAGAGTGGTACACTCCTCAGAATTTTAACAGTTCTTTTGGGGATTATGTCAACAGTAGAAACCGTAAGCCGTGGAGTGTTAGCCTTCGTAATATTGCTGCTCCCCGTGGTGAAATTCGTCTTTTGAGTGAGGTGAGTGATGCCAAGCTGAAGTATGTTCCTGGTACTGAGGGATCTGCTAAACGGAAACTCTTTACTGCTCGTGAAAGGATTAAGCGTGACCATGATTATGAATGGCATGCTACTGTATTGAGGTAGTTGGTCCTTGGGATTATGGTTGGATTCCGGGTCCGCGCGGTTGGCGTCCTTCTGAAAAGAGCAAGCCTCGTGAAACTCCTCCTTCTCGTTATGGAGATTTCTGTCCTTGGCGTCCGAATTTCGCGGGCATGAATTTTCCTTACGCTCTTGATATCGTTGATGGAGATGAGGAGGAGGGTTCTGGTGCTACCCATCCAACGAAGAGTGCTGCTGCTGCCAAGGTATAGTTTCTTCTTATATTTTCTATTCTATTTGCCCCTTTTTCCTTGCTTGAAATAATTTTCATTTTTGAAGTGAGGGAAAAAATGAGCCTTTGTGGGGATGTGTACTGGTTTGTAGGTGTCGAAGAAGAAGAAACTTGGACCCAAACAATCTTCTACTGTGGTTACAGGTGAGGCTGAGGTTTATGAGGAGGTTACGAGTCCTGTAAACGAAGGGTATGCTGAGGATGAAGAAATGTCCGATGGAGAAGAGCGTACCGACACTTCTCACCCTGATGACGAAGGTGGTAATGGTGAAGAAGAAGTTGCTGCGGGTGGTGATGGTGAAGAAGGAATTGCCGCGGGTGGTGATGGTGAGTCTGAGGGAAATATTACCGTTGGTGGTACTGGTGGGGGTGGATATGCCCCTGTTGGCGATAATATTGTTGGTGTGGGTACTCTGTCCGTTATTTCCCCTGAATTTTCTTTCGGTAGGATATATTCCGTGGGGGAATCCTTTGATGTGAATACTGCCATGGGTCTTGCCGAAGACTTCTCATTGCTTTCCCCAAATGATGATTGGGATGTGCTTGGGGATATTGGTAAAGAAGATGCCACCGGTCAGCAGGCTGAAAACGCCGGTGGTCATACTGAGGCTGGTGATGTCGAGACTTGCGCGAGTGAGGGGAGAACAGCCAAAGGGAAGTCTGCGGTTGAATCTCCTTCAGAGGATTTCCCTTACTCGCTAATGCCTGAAGGCAAAGATGTCATTTTGGCTTGGCTTAAGAAGAAAAATCTGATGTTCGTCCCCAACCCTGCCCCAGTGGTCCCCGGTGAGAAGAATTCTGACGCTTATAATCGTTAGATGATGCAAGTATCTTCTGAAGTCCGCGTTGCTGAGATGTGGGAGAAGCATCTGAGAGCTTCAGAAGCTAGTGGTTGACCCTCCCTCATCTGTTGCTGATATGATGGCCATAGATGATGGCTATCAATACGGTTTTCCCCAACAGCGTGTCTTAGAGGTAAGTCCTTGTACTGATTCCCTCATAATATACGAACATTGTATTCTTCGCGATATCCGATCCCTTGGGTATAATAATGTTTGTCGTTTGTGACATAGATGATGAGGAGCGAACATTGTAACCATGTTCTATACCAATTCTTTAAAGCAAAGTCTTTAAAGTTGGAGGCTAAGCTTCGTCATAGAGAAGAAGAACTATCTGCGGCCGAGATGGAAATAAGTGAACTGAAGGGTCTCCTGAAGAAAAAGGAGCGGCTGGGTAATGCCGAGGAGAGTCTCCGTTCGGAACTTGCTATAGTCCGCAACGAATTGGAGTAAGCTCGCAGAAATGTATCGTCCCTCACATGTTCGTATTTTTTTATTGGTCTTTTACTCCTCGTGATTCCCTATTTGTACTCTGGTGTTCTGTCTCAGTCTCCCCACCCTATCTTCAGTGGGTGGAGTCCCCGAGCTCATATGGCTTCGGAAAGAAAGGGAACGACAGAAATCCCGCATTGCAGAGTTGGTGGGTAAGTTGAAAAGCGAAGCCGTAAAGTGGAATGCTCGTGCTGATGAGCACAACGCCTTAGCAACTGAGTGGCGTGAAAAGCGAACACTGATGGTTGACATGCAAAATAAGTACAATCATGACCGTTGTCTGTTTAATGGTACGCTGCTATTGACGCGTGACAACCTGCGTGATGCTCGAGGACATGCTTCGGACTTAGAGGCTAGAGTGCGCTTTTTGGAAGGAGAGTTACAACATGCTCGTTCTTTTTTAGGCCCCGGGGTTAGGGATAGTATGCTGCATCTTTCCGAGGAAAGATATAATGCTAGGGCTGAGGTTGGTGATCTTAGTAAAGCCCTAGCAGCGTCTCGAGCTGATGTTGCTCGCCAAGTGGAATCTGAAAGAGATGTTGAAGTGAATGTGTATCGACTCCATAAAAGGATGGGGGAGATGAATGACGAAGTCAACCATCTTCGTCACTTGGATTCAATGAAGCAGGTAGACTTAGACGCGAGTCAATTTGCTCTTACGAACCTTCACACGGATTATAAGAAACTATCCGACGAATATGACTTTCTTGATGAGGCTCGGAACGCAGTTGTTAATGAGTATGAAGAGGATTCGGCTAATGTAGAAGGTATAACCTCGTTTTATCGAGTGTGATTATGTTATTTCTTCATTTTAACCCCTTGGTATTTCTTGTTTTCAGCACTCGAGGGACAGCTTCACGCAGCAAATGATGAGCTTAAAAAACTCAATCTTCCTTAGTGCAGCAGGAAGGACAAGCCAACTATTTCAAAGGGTTGGCCGCGTCTCGTGAGGAAGCAGCGGAGATTGCCTCCAAAGAGGCGGAACGCCTATCTGCATTGATGTCTCAGGCCAATCAGTGGACCGCTGTTATCACTTATAAAGCTCGATGTCAGTTGGATGAGGAGACCAACAAAGTCCTAGATAAGATTGAACTTGATCTTAAAGTCGAACATGGTCTTGTCAAGAATTATCCGCGTCGTCCCCTTCCCGCGCCCTTGCCTGGTTCTTCTGGGCCTTCTTCAGGTGGTAGCGTACCTTCATCTCGCAGAGACAACCTTGTTGATGGAGCTGTATCGTCCACGTAGATTTCTTTCATTAGTCATAGAAAGTTGATCCTTGTTGATTATATAATTTCGGATCATTTTTTGATGTGTTTTATGCTTTATCTTATTTGCTGAACTTGTAATCAACTCTTTATGAAATGGATCATCCTTTTGGCATACCTGCGTTATCAATTCATCTTTATTTTAAGTATTGTGAAGTGTTAAACTAGAAATAACTTGCTTTGTAAAAAGTTGAGAGTGTTTGGGTGCGATACTGAAGGTAAATACCTTCATTATCGTCTTGAGACCTGTCACCCCGCTGGCGAATCCTGAGCCAGAGGATTCCCAAACGGTGGGGGCCGAGGCAGCGTTCTAGGATATGGAATGCTTATTTGAAATATTTACATGCACCCATTCCGTCGACCCGCTGCCTTAAAATTGGTTGGGTATCTCTTTCTGCTGGGTGCCTTCCCCCTGGTCTTACACTCATAGACACTGATAGGGGAGCCCTGAGAGATTGTAGATTAACTACTTTCCCCAATATTGTTAATTTGTTATGTAATGTACATGTGTTCACCCAGCGGGCCTTTTGACCATTTCGTTTGCTTGAAGATTTCCCAAAAAGTTTGTTTGATTGATAGGTTGAGGCCTTCTACTCCTCGTCCAGAGATAGAAACATGTAAAGCGGTTACGCTTCCTTCTTCTTCTGGTATTCTTCACGCAGATGCAAAGCTGCGATGTTCCTATGGGTAGTACGGTTTGAGCCATTTAGCATTCCAAGGGTGCCGGAGGACCTCGCCTTTCAGATTGCGAAGATAGTAAGAACCGTTTCCCGCAATGTCGTGTATTATAAAAGGTCCTCCCCATGTAGGTGCTAACTTTCCCCATTTGTTCTCTCGTTGATACTGCGGGATTGTTCTTAGCACATACTGCCCTTCTACAAAATTTCGAAGCTTAACCTTTTTGTTGTACTCTCTCGCAGTCTCCGTTGATAATTTTCCATCTTTTGCAATGTTGTTTCCCTCCTTTCTTCTAGGTCGTCCAGTATCTCTAACATCATGTCTGTTGTGAGATTTTTCTCCCATGCTTCGGTCTTTATGGTTGCCATGAGGATCTCTGTTGGGATGACTGCTTCTGCTCCATAAGTGAGGAGAAATGGGGACTCCCCAGTGGCAGATCTTTGTGTTGTCCTGTATGCCCATAATACATTGTGTAGTTTTTCACACCATCGCCCCTTGTGTTCGTCTAATTGCTTTTTGAGGATAAGGGCGAGGGTCTTGTTAGTAGCTTTCGTTTGTCCGTTGCTTTGAGGGTATATGGGGGTGGACTTGTTTTTCCTTATTTTGAAAGTGTCGAAGAGCATGTCTATGTTTTTCCCCTGTAATTGTTTACCATTATCGGACACGATTTCCGCTGGTATGCCGAACCTGCAAATAATGTTTTGGAATATGAAAGTAAACACGTCCACGTCTCTGATCCTGGCTAAGGATTTGGCTTCCACCCATTTACTGAAATAGTCCGTGGCTACTATCAAAAATCGTCTTTTCCCTGATACTTCGATGAAAGGCCCAACGATATCTATGCCTCATTTTGCAAATGGCCACGGGCTATCCACAGAATTCAATGTTGTTGCTGGTGCGTGTATCTTTTTGGCGAAACGCTGACGTTCTTCACATCGTCAGGACATTCTTGCAGCATCTTGTATCATTATGGGCCAGTAATATCCTTGCGTTTTTGCTTTTTCGGCTAGTGATCTCATGCCGCTATGATTCCCTGCGTCACCATAATGGATGTCGTTTAGAATTCGATGCCCCTGTTTCCTGGATAAGCAACCTAGTAACGGTCCGAGGAAAGATTTCTTGTACATGATCCCATCCCGAAGATCATATCTTCCTACTTTGGAGAGTATTTTCCTGGTTTGTTTGTGATCCGCGGGTAAGGTTCCATCTTTGAGAAACGCATGGATCATCATTCTCCAATCATCTTCGTTGTTGAAATCTTCGTCTTGATTTTCTCTTGACAGGATATCTTCTTCGTCAAAATCGTCACGGATGTCTTCTCCCACCTGATCTTCGATATTTTCTTGCACTGTATCTTGATTTGTAGCAAAGGAAAATTGTGATGCAATCGAAGGCTCGTATACCCTTGTTATTTTGATAGCTTTGATACTCTTGTCCTTCAGCATGGATGATATATATGCTAGGGCATCCGCGTGCCTGAGATCCCTTCTGCATAAGTGCCGGAACTTGATGTTCGGAATTTGTGATGCCAATGTTTGAACCAAGGCCATGTAAGCTGAGAGGGTGTCGTCGTACACATTGTATTCGAGCCCTATTTGTCATATGACAAGCTGCGAAGCACTTTTCAGTCTTACATCAGTTATCCCCATCTCTGTTATTAAGCGGAGGGCATGTACGACTGCCTCGTATTCGACGATGTTGTTAGTATTCTCTTTGAATTATAACCTGAGTGCTTGTACGATCCTTTCTCCAGTTGGGGTGGTGATGAAAATGCCTATTCCTGCCCCTTCCTTATTTTTGTAACCATCAACGAAGTCTTCCCATTGTCTTTGACTCGCGGGTTCGAGGACATCAACTTGATCCTTGCTTTCCTCGTCGGCTTCTGGTATTCCCCTAATCTTTTCATCGTTGTCCAGGGGGAGGTCTGCTAAGAAATCCGCCAAAACTTGGGATTTTTGGGAATGTTGAATTTCATGAATGATGTTGAACTGGTCCAGGTGGGTGTTCCACTTGGATATTCTACCTACTTTTCCCGCGCTTTTGAGGACTGCTTCCAGTGGTGCTTTGCATGGGACGCGGATGAAGTGAGTTAGGAAATAGGTACTCAGATTTTGAGTAGCCCATACTAATGCCAGGATGAGTTTTTCGATCTTCGTGTAATTCCTTTCTGCAGAATTGAGGGTCTTGCTGACATAATAGATAGGCTGTTATATCTTCGTATTGGTTTTGACCAACACTGCGCTAACTGCGTCTTATGTCACTGCTACGTACAATGCCAAAACCTCATCAGGATCAGGCTTCTGCAGGATTGGAATTGAAGCCAGGTGTTCCTTAATTCTTTGGAAGGCTTCTTCGCATTCTGCGGTCCATTCAAACTTACTCCCTTTTTTGAGAATATTGAAAAAATGTTTGCATTTGTCCGAGGATTGGGCAATAAATATGCCCAAGGCTGCTAAGGACCCATTGAGCTTTTGCACTTCTTTTAAATTCTTCGGAGATGGAATTTCCACTATGGCCTGATCTTTGCGGGGTCTACCTCAATACCCCTTTTTGTTACCAGATATCCGAGGAATTTCCCTGAGGTGACACCGAAGGTGCATTTTTCTGGATTTACTTTCTTGTGATGTTTCTTCATTGCTTCGAAAATATCTCTCAGTTCCTGGTGGTGATCTTTGCGCAGCCTACTTTTGACGAGCATGTCATCAACGTAGACTTCTAGGGTACTACCAATCCATGGCCTGAAGATAGCATCGACCATTCTCTGGTAAGTTGCCCATGCGTTTCGGAGTCCAAAGGGCATTCTAGTGTAGCAATAAAGGCCATGAGGGGTGTAGAATGTTGTGTGTAGTTGATCTTCTTCTGCCAGGGCTACTTGGTTGTAACCAGAATATCCGTCCATGAATGACAGCTCTTCGTACCCTTCCAATGCTTCAACCAGTTGATCTATGCTCGGTAGGGGATAGTTGTCTTTTGGACACGCCTTGTTGAGGTTAGTAAAGTCGATGCATATCCTAACCACTCTATTCTTCTTAGGAACGACGACCATGTTGGAGATCCATGTAGGGTATTTAACTTCCTTGATGAAGTCTGCTTCTAGTAGTTTTCGAAGTTCTTTTTCTACTGCCTTATGATACTCTGGTGCAACTTTTCTTATTTTCTGTCTGAAAGGTGGCGTGCCTAGTTTGATGCGCAACTCGTGTTGGATTATTTTCAGATCAATCCCCGGCATGTCTCCTAACTTCCAGGAGAATACATCCGAGTATTCTTTAAGTAATTTGGTTAAGGAATCTTCTCTTATTTCGTCCATTATGGTCCCTACTTTGATCATCTTCGGGTTTTCTTCCGTTCATATGTTGATTTCTTTTACGGGCTCCACTGGTGTGAACACCGGCTCCGGATCCCCAAGGACTGAGACGTTCTTTAATTGCTATTTGGTATATTTATGTCCTTCGTTGGCTGCTGAAGTACTCGCTTCTGTGTTAAGGACATTATCATCCTTTGTCAAGCCCTTCCCTGCGGTTTTCTTGAGGAACAGGTCTATGGCCTTTTCTTTCGCAGCATCTTTATTTTTGATCCTTCGGGTTTTTCGCTGCTCTTCCTGTTCGTTGTTGATACGATCCTGAGTGGCCTGGCACTCTTTTGCAGAGACCCGATCTCCCTTGATTTCCATTACTCCCTCGGGTGTAGGGAACCTGAGATATTGGTAGTAAGTTTCTGCCACTCCCTTGAGTTTATGTACCCACTTTCGTACAATAATGGCGTTATAGGGGGATGAGGCGTCTACCACGCTGAATCGTGTTTCTACTTTCATGGGCCCGGCGTTCACCTGCAACACGATGTCTCTTAACGGCTTTGTGGGCGCTCCGTTGAACCCGTAGATGGTGTAGTAAGAGGTCATCAACTGTTCATCATGGAGCTTCATCCGTTTGAAGGCGTCGTAGAATAGAAAGTTCACTGAGCTTCCACCGTCGATGAGGATCTTTTTGAGGTTACATCCGGCCACTGGTAGTGTGAGGACCAAGGGATCGTTATGGTCTTCCATATCTTCTTCGATATCTTCGGTATCGAAGATGATAGGTGTGTCCATCCACTCTTCGTGCTCGTCCACCTCTACGCCATCAATCTTATATAATTCGCAGTGGTCTTCGAATTGCTTTCGTAGCCTCTTTCCTATCTGCGCTGTAAGTGAGGGCCCTGCGGCTTCGGAACATGAGATGGTGTTGATTGTGCGGTTTCCCTATGGAAGTTGGACTTGATTGGTTCGTTTGAATCTGTCCTCGGTGAGCTCCTTTCGTACGTATTGCTTGAGTTCGCCAGCATCAATCAATTTTTGGATCATTATTTTGAGGTTTTTGCATTTCTCGGTCTGGTGTCCATTGAAGCAATGATACTCACAGTAATCTTTAGACTTCTCGGTTCTTGGGGGTTGTTTTCCCTTAGACCACGGCCACTCCAAATTTTCCCTTCCTTTGATCTCTCGCAAGATCCGAGCGTAGCTAGCATTTAGCTTCGTGTAAACCTGATCTTCGAATTTTCGATCGTCTTTTTGTCGTTCATCTCTTCGTTCCTTCATATCTTCGTGCGGTCTGATGAGTGCCTAATATTGTATATATTTATCCCTTTTTGTTGGCATTTAACTCATCTTTTATGCATTAATTCTACATTTTATCCCATATTCTGTATTTTCATTGTTTTCAAGAATAAATATTTTTATTAATTAATTTTGCATTTTTAGGTAATAAATAAAGTCTGGATGACTTGCGGAGCAAAAAGAGCAGAAAAGTAGTGAAAAAGCCGGGAGAAATCACGCAAGGAAGCCGCGAAGAATGGTGCGCACAACCTCATTTTCTACACACAAAAGCGCCTTCGTTCTCAGCCATCAGATCAGTTCTCAGAAGCATCCGACGGTCGCTCCTTCATAGAGCATCAAAATCTGAAGTCTCTGCCGAGCACCACAGCGCTGAAATTCCAAGCCTTCAGATTAGATGGTAGTTGAATCCAACGGTTGATCCTTTGCTGTTCATCAAAGTTTGATATCCCCGACTTACACTACAGCACCTAACCTAATCTAGCACCGTTCGTTTCGTTGTATCCATTCATCCGACGGTCGCTCCTCGCTTGCCTCCGCATCACCGTCCGATCTACCTACCAGCTCCACATCCCACGGCTCATCCTCGCTGTGCATCCAATTTGATGAAGCCGCCTAACACCCTAGCAACCGAACCTATACCAGCTAACCAAACACCCCCCTTCTTCCCAAAACAGTCGAGCCCCCCTTCCTTCTCCTCTGCAGAAAATCCACCGTACACCACCACCTTCTCCACCTCTGCCACCAACTCACTGCCACCACCACACCTCCACCATCATCACCCCTATCTTTCTACATCATTACCCCCTTGTTCTAGCCTCCTATTATATAGTTTTCTCCCCTAATTTCTCTCTAAAAACCTAGGGAAGAAATCAATAAAATAGGACGAGTTGGAAAGATGCAATTGAGGCATGGGACGGAGCAGGTGAACAAGGAAAATAATGGGTCGACGATTGAAGTGTCAAATCACATGTTTGGTGAGTAAATTTCGAAACCCTAATTGTACTGTCATTGGAGAAAATTGGGGGAAAACCCTAAATGTGTCTGTGGGTATAAATTGGGACTGTGGGTGTGTGTGAGAGGGTATGCTTGGAATAGCCAGCATCCAGGACTTTCATGTCCTGTTAATTGTTATGTTTGTGTTTATTGTTAATGTTTGTGTTAATTGTTATGTATGCTTGGAGTAGCCAACATCCAGGACTTTCATGTC